>NC_134456.1:138303437-138670937 GCF_047948215.1 Lycorma delicatula
AATTACACGGCCGGGAAAGTGAAAATACTAACTCAACACTTCTCTAAACTTCATCTTTCTGAAAAAATGGCAAATTAATTTGGTTTAATAAATATTTGGGACGCATTTCAAAAAAGTTGAAAATTAATGAATTTAAAAAAGACTTACGCAGAATTTTACTGGCTTTTTTGTAGAGGTAATTTTTTTTACGCAAACCAACTTATGAAAAGTTGAAACTGAAAAACTAGGAAAAACGGAATACATCCTAATTTTCTTAATTTCTTATAATTAGAAAAAAAGCTTCAATGATGATACAGAAAAAAACATAAGAAGGGTTAAACTCAAAAGGTGTCTACGTTTGGTTTTTACTTGACTATCTGACATCAAGTGGATCGTAAGATATATGTATATCTCTCTAAACAAGCTGTTTTTTCCGTGACGCATACTAAACTTTTTAGAAAACCAGAGATAACATATAAAAAAAGAAGTATAATCTGAACACGATATGCAAAGAACTTAATAAAAGTGAGAGTATAATTACACACAACAAAACCATAAATAAACTAAAACTATCCTGTCAGCTTGTAATAATAATAATAATAATACAAATCCAAGTACAATTTATTCGATTTTAAAAAAGTTAAATAACAAAGTTAAACAATTAAAAAAATGTCTGAAAATATCAATCGCTGATTACTACTAATACTACTATTATTATTATTAAGAACGGGATTAACGCGTGTATCGTGACAGTAATTTAACATAATAAAAATTACTTTTACAATATGTACTAGTATTTGTATTACATAGAATAATACGAAGTTTAATAACAATGAACGTATGACGTGTAATGACGTCAAATGTAAGTGAAACAAAATAAAGAACCTGTATCATCCGTTAAATTTAATAATAATACCTGCTGATTATTGAAACCTGTGATTCATAAAAGCAAAGATACGTACTCCTGTGTGAACGTGGTTCGTAACAACTTCCCTGTAATAACGTAACAGGATACTATTTCCAGTTCCTGTAACCGTGGGCGCGCGCGCACACACAACACACTCTCTTTCTCACTTAAAACACACCTGGAAGTACGATTTCCTGCAAATACTACATCATTTATAGTAAACATTAATTTCTTACAAGCAATATTAACTGTTATCGATGTCCCAAAACTAACTTATCGAAAAAAAATATCTACCTTCATTTACGTCGTGAGCGTGTAATCTACGATTCTAAAAAAAAAATATTAAATAAATAAAAATAGACGCATCTTCAGTTTTTGAAAACAAGTGAAAATAGATTCAAAAAAAAAGGAAGGAAAATCTTGAGAAAAAACTTACGACCGATAAAAATAGGTTAAAACGAATTGAAATTTACAAATAATAGAAATCTTTAAACATACAATGAAACTGAGAAAATTTCAGATTCCATCAGGGAAAGAGAAGTCAAATTCTTCGGCCACCGATGAGAATGAATGATAGCCGGCCCACAAAAGAATTTTCAGCCGCATTTACAACAAAAAGAACGTACATTAAGAATTTTCACAGCCGATCAGATTTATTATTCTATATTTTTTCCGATTAAGCTTTTATTCTCGTTCACTCTTCTTATTAACTCTAGATTTATCACGTATCTGTCTATTTTATTTTCATCGGTTTCTTCCTTGCTTCGAGTCTTTCTTTTTTCCCCTTCTTGGTGTCCGTGTTTCACATCCGCACAAAAGAAGTTTCTTCATCGACTTATCTTAGTGTACGGTAACTTTTATAAAATTCTTCCTTAGCCGTCGCAATTCTTTTTTTCGTTTTCTCTTTCAAAATCTTCTGTAAACAAGTACCTAACCTCCCGTTTATTCGATGCGGTCTTGTCGTCCGACTTCAAGCCGGTTTTCGACTTGCTTTCTACAAGGCAGTTATGTTCAAACGGGGTAGGATAAATGTTTTTCGTTGCGGTCCAAAGGGCTGTGGTCGTATCCTGTACAATACAACGACTGTACTACTCCTGGAGCATTACGGTATAGATGGACGACGATAGGCCAAGGTTGCCGATCTGTTCTCCGCGTAAGGGCTTCTTTACCATTCTCACCGCTGTTACCGACTGTTTATTCACCCTGTGAACGTAATCGACATACAATAAGGCTAGTTTTATCAAAATCTTTACGATTTAATTCACTGTTTTTAAATTCGGATATATAAATTTACTTTTTAATTATATTTTAGTGCCGCGGACAAGGTAATTATCGATGAAGGAGTTCATCTATTCTGGATACGTCATTATGAACGTTGCAAAAAAAAAACGCGCATGTAAAGAGACCAAAGACCGATATTCTTATATGAGATGCCATTACTGCAACTCTTTCGCAGTCTGACGACACGACCGCAGAGCATAAATAGATACATATATATAAAAAACGGATTACAACCGCAAGTTTACAACCGGACGACATAACCGCAGTGCATAAATGGGGCCCGAGTACGTGCACCGAGTAAAATCAAGTCTCTCCCTTCTTCAGTATCGATATTCGTCGGCTTATCGTTTCTTGTAAGTCATTACTTTTGTTTTCTTACGCTCACTTTTATACTATATTCCATCATAATGTCTTCTGTGAACCTTACAAAATTTATTTTTCTTCCTTTTATCTGAAGAAAGTTTGTTGTTACCTTCAACGTTCATATTAATGAAGCTCGAAGATAGCGCATCGCCCTCTTTCATTACCGCGGTCAGATCACCCGGTTTGTGAATCGATTATATTCATAGCATAATACTATGAAACGCTACATCTATGTCGATGAGTTAAAAAATTATTAAATGCTTCAAAATAAAAAAAGATACAATAGAAGTTACGATATTACCAGACCGCTTTTCTTTAAAAATTTGAAAGTAAATTACAATAACAGAAAAAAAAAAATTTAATAATAACGTAATACCGGTGTGACGCGTAACAAATTCTAAAATTACTGGATTCCGCCCGCCTTATAACTGATATTTTCCCATTATCTTCAACGAAAGAGAAAGAAACCAAAGTCGATGTTCAATAAATCAAATGTGGAAGCAGTCGGAGGGTATATATACTTGGGGGAGTATTTTATCCGTTGTATCTTATGATAAAAAAAAGTGCCGGACGTATAATAATTGAAAAAAATTATTATACTTCTTTCTATTGTTGTAAGCACCGATCGTTGACAACCTTTCCGAATTCATTACTGTTATTCCTACCGACTGGCAATGAATTTCCGGTACAAGAGATTTAAATTATATAACCTGCCTACACGACTTAATCTTACAAAGATAAATAAAGGTGTTCCAAGAAAAAATTCATAACGGTCACAGTAGTCTGGCTGCGACAGGGAGCCAGCCGTAACTGTAGTAACCACTGTCACCCCTCGCTCAAATCATATAATCCTTATACGTAAATCTGAAAGTTTGTTTGTTTGTTACTCGATCACACAAAAACTGTTCCACCGATTTCGATGAATCATTTTTTATTTCCTTTCTTTTTTTATAGAGAAATATACAGGCTACCAAAACCCGCAAACTGAAATTCAAGCAGCATCCAGAGCCTAACGAGACTGACGATCAAACAAATGAGGGTCGAAGAGCTAAAGCTACACGTCAAGTACGCGTGCAAAGCCACGGGTAACCGCTAATTATCGTATATAGCAGTCAAGAGATATCGTCATTATTACCCGATATCAAATAAAAACTTTGTAACCGGTTACGGTACTGTACGCATTTCCTGTTGTCAGTTACGGCTAACTCCGCAATTTATATAATTTTTAAGAAAATAAAATATTAACATTCCTTCTGATTTCTTTATGTATAATAAAAGTCAAAAAGTACAAAAATCCGGGTAAGTAATATTTAATCGCGAAAAATATAAATAAATATTTTATTCCGATCATTACATAATAAATTATGTACAGGGTTTCACATAGAAACCGAAAGAGTTTCAGCTCGTGTTCCTCGACCGAATGAAAATAAAGAAAAACGTTTACGTAACCGCAGATCCGGAAACGCTTTATTTTCCAGTACGTGCTTTTGAATTTAAAGTAAGATATAAATTTGACGGTGTCTGAATTGAAAAATTGAATACAAAAGGAAGCAGATCTCCATCTCTAATAATTTTTTTGTTGAAAATTATTGTAAAACGCTTGAAATTTGCGCAGGGAAACACAATATTTTAGGTTTAACCTATAATAACTTAAACTGCCAATAAACAACCAAAATTTGTGAATAATTTAATTCTTAGAAAATCTACAATTAAATCGCGTCAACATGAAAAGTTTAAGAAGTTTGAATTTTATTAAAAACAAAACAGAACGAAACTCCGCAGAGAAATAAATGATAATATAATTTTAAACCAAAATTAGAATTAATATGGGAAAATATCTAGAAATAAAATCAATTATTCACTCAAACTTTTAAAAGTGGAAAATTCCTACTGATAAAAAAAACAATATTTAAGTTGCTCGCAAACTGAAATTTCTGGGCGTTTTATTACATGAAAAATTCTGGTAACATGATCTCAAAAAAAAGATTTAATTTGCAACAAAATAAAAAAAACACTATTTTGCTTTGAATTGCGTCAATAAAATGCTTAGTACATAATTACTACATAGTTATGCTTATGTACAACCTGTCTGAAGTATACAATCACCTGGAGCGCCCTCAAAAATTCAAAACGATTTTTCAAGATTCAAAAACAGGCTGTCAGATCACAGTTTGGCGCCCATTAAGTATAATTCATTTAGATAGATCTTCAGAATATTAAACGCGTTTATATCTGTAAAGTGCAATCAATCTTTGGTAAAAAAAATATATATATTCACCTCTATTGAACCGTACAACAGAATAGTTTGATATAACTAGGCACAATACTTCGGCTTACGAAAAAGAAACTTTTTATACTTCCATCGCCATTTTTAATAATCTACCGAACCGTTTAAAATAAAATCTTCCGATCAATTTGTTTAAAATAAAATTAAACGAATTTATTTTACGTAAACAATATTACTCTGTTCGTGAATTAAAAAAAAAACCAGTAATTAAATTTTTTTATAGCCTGTATTTCCTGCATCTAACGCAAGGAGTACATAAATAGGTGCTCAAATAATTTTCATTAATGCCATCTGAATCGTGATTTATTTTCAAGTAATTTTTTATATTTAATCTTCAAGTAATCTGCCTTAACATTTTACGAGGTCTGTTCAAAAAATAACCGAATATTTTTAATTACGCGCCACGGAAATAATTAGTGACTTGCGTTTGGCATCAATGTGTCCCGCATAACCTCCTCTGTAACGGCGTGTTCTTGGATTGTCGATATCTCGTTTAGTTTTCGTGTTATGTTTATTTGAGTGCAACGCGGTTAAGTGTCAGTAGCGATTTGCGGGAGCAACGGTACAACGTAAAATTTTTCGTGAAACAAGGAAAACATTTTACAGAAACGTTTCAACTTTTGAAACAAACTTACGGATGACTCTCTCGATCGTACGCAATGTTACGAATGGTTTTCACGATTTAAAAGCGGCCGTCAATCGATCGAAGGTGATTCTCGACCAGGAAGGCCTTCGACTTCAACCGATGACACCCGCGTTCAGATAATCAACGCTTTAGCGCGTGAAAATCGCCGATCGACTGTCACAGAACTTGCAGAAGAGGTTACCGTCTCGATTATCGGATCGTGCCGTGACAATTTGATAGAAAAATTGAACGTGCATCGAGCGGCAGCAAACTTTGTTCCTCGTTTGACGACCGAACGGCAGAAAGAACACAGAATGGACGTTTGTCGGCAACTTCGTGAACAAGCCGATGACCACGAAACGTTCGACGAAAAGGATCGTAACGGGAGACGAAAGCCGGGTTTACGGTTACGACATCGAGACTAAAGTTCAATCATCACGATGGATCGACAAAGGATCTCCACGCCCCAAGAAAACACGTCAATTTCGATACGATATCAAAGTGATGCTCTGTTTTTTTTCGATTTTAATTCTCGCCTCAAGGTGAAACAGTGAACGTGCGTTCTATCAAGGCGTTTTACAACGGTTACGTGAAAAAATCCTAAAAAAAAAACCAGAGTTGTGGCAAGACAATTCACGGTTCCTTCACCACTCAGCTTTGTGCCAAAAATTAGATGACCGTCCTCCCTCAGCCTCCACACTCTCCAGATCAGGCTCCATGCGATTTTTTCTTATTTCCGAAATTAAAATCGGCGATTAAAGGACGCCGTAATGTGACTATTGATGACATTAAAACAAATTCGTCACGGACCTTAAAGGCCATTTCTCCAAATTAAGCTATCCAGGGCGCTTCGCAAAGTGGAAACACCGTCGGATAAAATGTGTGAGTCGGGGAGGGAAGTATACTTTTGAAAGGAACAAGGACCAATAATCTGTAAAATTAATAACAAAGATAAAAAAATAAAGTTCGGTTATTTTTTGAACAACCTTCTGCGTTTAAAATTAACACGTACTTTAATCGTATTCATCTTGTATTTTACAATTTATTTATTGATTTTTTATTTTTTAATGAAGATTTCTCTACAGTTTTCTTTGATCTATCAAGGCGAATAATTTGGGAGCTCCTTTTTTACTTTTAAAGCTAGTTATAACGGTGTACAGCTACGTACGTACGTACGTAGATGTGCGGGTTATATTTTAATTAATATCTCCGGTCTGTTTCAACATATATATACTTAGAAAATTACTCCAAAAAAAAAGTCTATACATCGGGCACCGATAGATTTTGAACAAAATTAAAAAGCTCACAGAGGTAGTTTTCGCCATATTTCATCTTTTAACTCTTGTATAGAAGTCATAGAAAATTGGGCTCGAGCACGATTAAAAGTATTTATAAAGTTATTTAAAATTCTAAACGTTTAAGCAGGTCAGATTTACGGAGCGGGATATTCAGCATTACTTGTAAACAATTATATTCATATATCGAAAACTAGTCGACCAAAAACGTTTTTGGCTATGTGTATATTCCAGCTTCGACTTCAATAGAAGTCGCTAAGTACATTTTTAAGCCCCCTAAAAAACAAGAGAGCTGAATGGGACCGTACTTAAAATATCGAATTTTTTTTAAACTTTAATTTAAAAATTCAGTTTGATACAGTCGGATTGAAAATCCAACTGTATCTAGTATTAATGTAGATGTAGGAAGTTCCTTAAAAAACGAGGATCCCCCAGGATCTGACTTAATTTACGTTTTTTTATAATTTTTGATATTTCATATGTTTTTTTATTTCCTGGCTGTTATTGAAAATGTTATACGAGATAGGTTTCGAGAAGAGGAGGAGAAGGGTCATAAAATGAGATCTAAAATTTTTTAATTTTAATTAAAACAAAATTTTAATTTTTTATAATAAAAACATAATTATATCGAGGAGCTCGACTCGAATATAAATGTTTTTACTGAAAATTTAGATCTTTTTACGATTGAACTCTAAATAATATATAATTAAGTTATTGATGTTTAAAAACTTTACGGTGTATTTAAAACAAAAATCTGTCAGATGGAAAGCCGGAAAAGTTATGCTATCCTCAGCCTCCTTTTTTTATTCGCCGAATAACATATCTACCTACTTTTGCTTATGTCTTTTTTTTTATTACTCGTACCGAGTATCTAAACTCAGGAAGAATTTAACTTTTACAAACAGCGGTAGAAATGCTACACGATAATACTTTCGTAAATAATTTTTATAGTTAAATTGATATTAACAATTTTATTAATGTCAATGCCGATTGAAAATAGTTTTTACTTGTAAAATTGCATTTAACTAAAACAAAAAGCTATAAAACCGTTTAATAATAGCATAGTATTACGTAATAAAATACAAACTATTCATTGTCACTTATCACGAAACGGTTAACGATTTATTTTTCGATATAAAGCATCGTAAAATTGGTGGCATGCAAACAGCATTATTATTGTACTTGGTAGTTTAAAGGAGCGCAGTACATTAATAAGAAACGATAAAAATGATTTCGTTCTCGCTTTCAATATCGGTGTGTGAACACGCTTAAGAGTTCACCTGCAAAATTTTAAAAATATATTTTAGACTGAATTAAACTTTTTTCTGTAATAAATTTGTTTTATAATTTGTGTGTATGTACGTGTTTTATATGAATAATTTATTAGAGTAAATTAATGTTATTACATAAACAAGGCCGCAATGGTACAAGTACATATATCAGCAGGAGGTCTAGGGGATATGTAAGTATGTCAATGTACGTGTGTGTGTGTGTGTTTACACATTAGGTAAACACAAACAATATTCTACACTACAAATACCAATAACTTTCACAAAACAAAAATATTATTGTATTTAGCTACGTTTGACAGCATTTTTTATTTTTAAATAACCAGTACACACTTTCTTCATTCCGACTAGAAATGTTCCCTAACATACACGGTGTTAGAAAGGTTAATTTTAAAAATACATAATCTGAAATCGAAAGTTAATAAAATCTCAAAAATTATTATTGTACAAGCGTCATAAATTTCTTAATTATAATATAATCCAACAGTTTTATTTCATAGTCCTTCGTAAAAATAAAACTTGACTTCCTTAATTTTAATATCAGTTTGTTGTAAATATGAGAAAACACGGTTTAATTTTTCTTTAGAGTAAAAGCTCATTCTGGAAGAGCGAAACTTAGACGAAATCTTAAAATCTACGCACTGCCTAAGAATTCTAATTAAAGGATGGCTCGTGGAAATCTGACAATTTTTAAAATTAAATTAAAAAATACAAAATACAATTTACCTAAGTATATTTTAATGGGAAACTATAACAAATATAATGCCATTAAATAACTGTAATAAAAGAAAAAATATATATATATATAACAAACAAATATCCTCCACAATCTTCTATTCACTGTTGTAGTCCGTGCCACAGATTTCGCACCGCTGCTCGCACCATGTTGTCTAGGATGGCCCCGATTTCTTTTTGTATGAAAGCCTTGAGTTCGTTAATGTTATTAGGTGTAGTGATGAACACTAGAACTTACATAGCCCCACAGGAAAGAAATCGCAAACTGTCAAGCTTGGAGAACGTGCTGTCCATGCGACATCTCATCGTTTGAAAAATCACACGGCTTTAAAACATTTCTCGAACCACCGCCTTGGATGCTCTGGCAATGCGGGCTGTCGTTCCGTCCTCTGGAACCTCACCGCATTCAACCCGACCCCACAAGGAAGCGGTCAAGGGCAAGGAAATCTTTAAACATCTTTTTGTACAGTCGAAATTAACCGTCTCCTCGTACTCTTCCTCTTCGAATAAATAAGGGTCTAAGATAACAAAACTTGCCGGAGGACACCAGACAGTTATAAGTGGACTGTAATGAGGACCGTACGAAACTCCTTCGGATTCGTATCACACAAGTAACGAAACTTGTTTATTCACTGCGCCCGAAAAATGAAAATGCGCTTCGTCACTAATTACCAGGACCACTTCATCGGTAAACAAGTTAATAAAATTTACACCGTCACCAGATTTCATCATGCTCATTTATATCTTACATAACCATCATTTTATACTGTTTTACGAGGGATATGTCTTAAGTAAAGACCGCTAGGAAATTTTTCTCCTTAAAGTTGGCGAGCCTGTGTCGTTCATGGCCAAGCTAGTAACGTAAACACTCACTGTTGTCTGTAAATTGTCGCGTTGTAGTATCTTTGATTACGCGTGAGTTATTACGTTATAAAATGAATAGGAAAATCGATGTTGCCGCCGACTGTGAAATACGTGAATTCGTAAGTTTTTTAAACCATCAAAACTTTAACCCACCTGAAATTCGGTTGCTGTGTACGGTGATAATGTAATGAATGAAAGAAACGTCCGAAAATGGTGTGAAAGGTTTAGAAATAAACAAAATTAATCTGCACGAAGAAGAACGTTCGGGGAGGCCTTCGATAATCACCGAGGACTTGTTGAAACGCGTCGATAATGAAATCAGAAAAAATCGTCGCTCAACGATCTCCGACTTGGCCTTTCTTTTTCCTGATGTTTCAAGAGCCGTTATCGGTCGCAGTGTTCATGACCGTTTAGGCTTCAGAAAGGTTTGTGCACTTTGGATGCCGCACGTATTAACGGATCGTCACAAAAAAATCCGAATGGGATCTGCTTTGGAATTTTGATGCGCTACACAGAAAAAGGTGACGAGTTCCTTAATTCGATTGTTACCGGCGATGAAACATGGATTTCGTATTACACGCCAGAGAAAAAAGCAGTCAAGTGAATGGCGTCATCCTCGCTCAACAACCAGACCGAAAAAGGTCAAGTCACAGCCGTTTGGACGCAAACTGATGGCCACAGTATTTTGGGATCGGTTTGCCATACTGCTGATCGATTTCATGACGTGTTGAACGACTACAAATGCAGAAGCCTACTGCGAAACTCTACGTAGGTTACGGCGCGCCATTCAAGATCGGCGACGTGGGCGGCTGACCGACGGCGTTATCCTGCTGTACGAAATGCACGTCCACATGTTGCGAGTCCGACACGTGATTGACCGAGAAAATTTGGATGGGAAATTTACGATCACCCGCCATATAGTCCGGACTTAGCTCCTTCTAATTACCACCTGTTTGGGAAATTGAAAGAATTTTTGAGTGTTAAGCAATTCGCGGGCGACGATGAACTTAAAAATGCTATTAATCAGTGGCTAAATGGACTGGCGGCAGAAGAATACGACGAGGGTATATTGAAACTGGTGAATCATACGATCTTAATTCACGTGGAGATAATATAGAAAAGTAGTATAAGGTATGTAGTATAAAATAAATAAATATTTATAAAGTTTTCAGAATAAATTTTTACAAAGAAACAGTCTTTACTTTAAAAATAAGCACTCGTAAGTTCAAACCCTTGAACAGAATTCTTCTGACAATGTTATGAAAAAAACGAAGGCGTCCAGCGTGCTTTCTTGTCGATCGCTGAGGGTCCTCATCATCCCCTGCCTGGCTCTGTCTATGTTTGGAGTTTTCACCGAGTGCACAGGAACGGGTGGTTTGTTTTTCTTTGCAGAAGCAGTAATTCGGAAATCTTTTTTATCCTAACTTTATCGCACTGCGGCTAGGAACGACACCATGACGTGAAATTACTGAAATGCAGACACAATCATCACTGTGTAAACACAACCGAATTTTTTAAAATACGGTTCTCCTATGAAGCACGGTGTACAACTATCCGGTGCTCTATTGTTATTGAAATTGAAATGGCACCTGGTATGCAAGGTCTCTCCAATTTCGATTACCGCCTACAAGTCAGGGTTGCCAACTTATTTTGCTTTAAAATCGTCAATTTCCCACGACTCACTCTCTCTCTCTGCGTGTGTGTGTGTGTGTGTACATACAGGAAGCTGTTAGTCAAACTTACGGACTGATTCAGGACTTCAAAATATTAATAATAATTATTTTTGTAAATTCAATTAATGAAGATATTGAAAACTGGGAAAAATTGTCATACTGGATAATGTTTTGCGATTCACCTTAACAATTCAATTCATATTATAGCAGCTGTATCAACCCCATTTTAACAAATAAGAGATGTCATTTAGTTCAAGATAAAAGGTTTAACATTTAATCTGATATAAAATAATTCGGTTACAAAGTAAAAATTATTAAAAATATTAATAATTAAAAAGTGTTTTATGGCCGCCATTTTGACATTTTCAAAGGTAAATGTTCAAATTTATTCATTTGTAGACGATGTTTTAAGGTATATATATATATAAGAAAATTTATTTTTTTTTTGTAGCATTTGCTAAATTTCATTTTTCTATGTTCAATAGTTGAAAAGTTATTTAAGGGTTATCATACTTTAATTTGTACGTATGCGTTAACCTTTGTTAACGCATCAATCTTGGAAAAAATGACAGTTTTTAAGCTACAAAAAAATGGCGTCTACTCTCATCATTTGTTTTATTTCAACCATTAAATTATCTATTTTAACCGTTTGATATCTGTTTCACGAAAATCAATACAACTTTTCTGGACTTAACAGACAAACAAATATCATTCGAATACATAATCCTACGACAGGAGTCCGATAAAATGTATACATTTACAAAATCGCAATAAAATTATAGACGATTAAGTTAAAAGAAATTTGATCGATTGTAGTTTTCATGTACATAGGAGTTCCAGTACTAAGTGTTAAATAACTGAATGTATAAGATAAATATATATTTATTTATATATAATAATGATTAAAAATAATCCAGTAGAATACAATTCAAGAATTCATGCACGGTCATACGTGCACACAAATTATGTAAAAAAAATTAAAACAATATAAAAATAACAGAATGAGAGGATGTTGCTAGTAGAGTAATGAGTAAAAGAAGAGAAGGAAATACGTATAGAAAAAGACAGAATGAGTAAATGCGTGTGTAGAAGAAAAGGATGAAACAAAGGATGATGGATGGGGGGTGTAATATACTGCATGAGGACAGGAAATGTTATCAACAAAATTCATTAAATGATGGCTAAAATTAGTAGTGCATAATAAAATACAATTAGATAAGAAAGTGATGTCAGCATGTTATTTATACAATTCATGAGAGATAAAAAAAATTTATTTAATTAAAAATTTGGCAAAATTGAAAAAAAGTTAACATTAAAAATGTGCCATAATACAATAAAACATAAATTATAATAACATGCTGGTATTATATATATATATATATATATATATATATATATATATATATACTCCAACAAAGGAATTACATATCAAAAGAAAAAACCCTGTATATGGTAAGAAACAGGCTTGTAAAATAATAGCATACACTATCTTTCTAAACAACTACATCCAACCGCAGCTGTTAGCTCAATTCAGCCACAAAGAAAAATAACCAACCCAAGCAGTATGGAGTGCGTACTAGACATGTGACATGTTATCAGGGCTAAATTATTAACTCTAGTAGCAAGATGGATGGAGAAGGGCAGGAAAAAAGAAACAAAAAAAAAGTGTGGAAGAACTTTTTATTTAATACATATATAAAAATTAAAACTTATTCTATAAATAATAATAGGTATTAATAAATTTTAATTTTAGATAACATTATACGGTATCATAACAAAAGCTACAGTATAGACCCAACTTTTTTAAAAGTAGTACCGTTAACTGAACCCTAACGATCAAAAAGTAGATAAAATTAAAAATAGGGCAATTACTCTTAATATGACTAATCCTATAACAAAATATTATAAACAATAATTTTGATTGAAATATAACATACCCGTATTTAAACGCAAAGTAAAATCATATTAAAAGTAAAGTATTTGGATGACACAAATGTTGAGTCGGCAGTTTGAGGCCAAACAGGGCCAATTATATTACGACAATATTAGCTACAACTCTTCGAGCCGGCATTCGTTAGTTTGATTCTAATTAATGATATATTTTTAAAGTGTAGGTTTAAAAATAATGCTAATCGGGTAGAAATTATTACTATGTAAATAGATGTTTGATAGGTTTACTTGTATATATAGCACCTAGGTTTGTCACTTTTAGGAATGTGATGAATCTGGGATATACAAGTATTTACATGATAGAAGGAATATGGAGTGACTATAACAGTAACTATTAACAATCCTTAGTCCACATCAGGTTAACCCACAAAACATCATGAAAGGAGAGACCAAAGACAAAAAAATAACTGCAGATAAAAAGGTACTGTTTCTTACAGAGTTATCGTTATTAATTAACCCTACCCAAAGGAGTTCTGCAAGGCATCATTCTGCCCACAAACCCTCAGGACATCAGGATATCTAAACCCAGAATTAGGGACCTCAAATTTTCAAGTAATTTTAGTCACCTTATATATTAAAGCCGGTCAATTTAAAATCGATCGGCTGCTCCCACTGTATCTGAGATGTTATCATCTAGATCACGTGATTTGTTTCATACTGTGGTTTTTCCATAGTTATGTCATTTTCTCTTTTCAAACACACCTTTTCCCTATCCTTACTTTGTTCTTCCTCATTTTGGATTCTGAGGATAGAGTTTTGACCATGCTAAGAGCTGTTGGAGCAACACATCTTGGTGTTATCTGGTGGGAAGCTTTCTACAGATCGACGATTTAGTGTTTATCAATTGAGCGAGGCTTCTTAACCCTACTAAATTGAATATTCAGAGTAAGGTATTGTTGATAGCTAATTTTACACTGAACAACTAAAATTCATGCTATATATGCTGCAACAATTGATGAGCCACAGGCTTTCTTATGTAAAGTCTTTACCCATCGCTAGAATCGACTGCCAAGAAAAAGAATCTGATTGAACTGTAAAGCTTTTAGCCAGATTTCCTATATTATATTAAGGGAAATAACATGCCACAATATACTTAATACATGAATTAGGAATGCAGATGTACACAGATACCGATTTAACAAAGCTAGCAAGACATGTAGAATATCAAATAATTCAATATAATATTAAAAGAAAACTAGCCCAAGCAGACAGTGAATTTAATACGATAAACAGATCTACATCTAGTATCAAGTACAGATTTTGAAATTAAATAAATTTCAAAGCTGTTTCACGATTAGCACTATTTCAACAAAAAGTACTTTTTGTCAATGAAACAAAAGGAAGCCAGAAAAGAAAAAAAGAGAAGCTTTTAAAATGCAGTGTAATCAAAGTTTGTTGAAATTCTTAAATTAATATTATTTTAATTAAAATGAGAGGTTTCATAGAACCAATATTTAGGGCTGGTTAGATGTAGTTTAGGACATCCAAGTTTAATAAATTTGACAGCGATAAATAGTGAAAAATGTAAGGAAGATTAGAATATACTCGTATATATATATTTTTTTCTTTTCTTAATGTGTATATTGCAATCTGTTCAACTTGTGAACAATAAGAAACTTCATGTCCAAATGAGATGAGGATCATGCGCATGACATGTATATGAGGTATAGTCTTGTATAGAGTCAAGCCGATCGTTCCTGAGATGTACTGTTAATTAAACCCTGACTACCATTGTCTGTCTCTGGTACCCGTTGTCTAGTATTCAAATTTATACAAAAACAACTTACCTTTACTAGGATTTTAACCTGAGAACTTTTTGACTTTGGAATCAGCTGTTTAACAGCCGATTTGTAACATAATTTTGCCACTAGACAAACACGGTGGATTAGAATATATATTAACTAAAGTAGTGATTGTAAATTTAAATAAAATTGATCAAAATGATAATTACAGTACAGAAACCTAAGGAATTATTCAAGGCATTTCATTGTCACCACAAAAGAAAACTTTGATGCGACTACATAGTAATATGGTGGGTCATTACATTTAGATATTAGACTTAATTAATTTAGTAATGGAAGGAAGTAAACAATGAGATACAAAGATTAGAACATTTAAAACAAATAACTGAAGATAAAGGATCCGGCAGATACTACGAGATTAAAAAATCAGCACAGCATAAAATGGAATAAAACCAGTTATGACCGATAAAAAAAACTATTAATACAAATAAAATCGAAAAAATATTAGTTCTTGGGTTTCAAACAATGAATGAAAATGAATAACATTTTACTCATATTACAATAAAAAAATTATTTTAAACCTCATTGAGATTAAATTACTTCCCACACGTAAGTAAACAACAATAAAGACAAACATTTAGTAAGGTTTAACGACTTCATTAATGTATTATTATAAAAAGAAAAAAAACAACATATTTTTAATTATATTCAACGCTATTTAAACTTTAATTTAACTAAACTCACTAAATTAAATTCAGAACAAATTGAGTGTTTATTCGATAATAACAATAACTTTGTCTTGTAGCAAAATAGTCATATCAAATTGAAAATCATTTATAATATTAAAATTTAACTTGACATTAGATTTTCCATCAATTTATCTCATAATATCTAAAAGTGTAAATTTTATGTTACGTCTAATGACTGTACTATTGAACATTTTATAGTTCAATTGAATAATTTCACACACCACACAAATTCTAGTGACGGGTAACATATGCCAAATGCTGAATCAGAGTTTATGTACCATAGAAAAAACAGTAATCGATAAATGTTTCAGTCAGAAAATTATTGATCAGCAACATACTGCTGCTACCAGTGATCGTGGTAAAAATGTATCGATCTTTAGATGGCATCACAGTATTTTTAACAATTTTACATGGATTGAGCACCTACTATCCTCACGGAACTTCACATCATTTCCTTTACTGCTGTTACTGGTATTGTAATGTAATTCTTCAGGGGATAATTCATCTTTTCTTGATATCAACATTTGTATCATATCCTTCATCCATTTATCTTTGTTTTTGGTTAGGTTGGAATATGTCTGATCCATCAAGTTCCATACAGAGATTCTGGAACCTAAAAACCGATGATCTTGTGCAAACACTAACTTTGAACCTATCTGGGACTTTTTTGTCCTGTACATGCAGATTAAATCTAGTAACTTAAGAGACCATCACGCATACATACTCTTCCTACTTCTTAGTAAAATATAAATACTTTAAATTAATCATTGGCACTTAAAAGAAAGCTGTTGTGTCTTAGTATTATTAAACCATACAATAATTAATCCCAATTTATAACCCTGAATAAAAAAAAAAATTTAAAAAACAATAAACATATATTAGTTATTTTGTTTAATGATAAAATTTATTAACAAAAAACCGCTCTCTAATTACGATTAATTTATTAAATGAAGGAATGCAATTTTTTAGCAGCATCTGCCATCAAACTTTATATGAACCCTTTATTCTGATAAGTACCTCAGCATGTTTTTTTATGTAGCCCCCCTTTTATATAGGAAAATCCTTGAAAATTATACCAACAAAGAGGTCACTATCCCTCTCTAGTGATTTTCAAAAAAGAATCAACTGTGTCGCTAGAATTAGATACTAGATATTAGATATTGTGCCAGCACAATGTAAATCATGGAAAGTCGATCTAATTCCCATGATACTAGACTAAGGAAGATATCAAAATAAGGAAAGGGTACGGAAAAAAGTGGGGATCACATCCCTCTCTGCTAAATGTCATGCCTAAGATCCACGATCAAACTTTCTTTGTCAAACATTTGACTGTGAGACTGATATTTACAAAATTTAAAAAAAGTTACTTTATCATTGCATTTATAATCTTTGATAAAAAGAATAGTCACTTATTCTTAAAATAACATTATCCATCTTTATCAAACCAGACGAAAAAGGTGTTTTCATGCAAATCAACACATTACTACAGCTTATGAGCTTTGAAATTTTTAATAAATTATCAAACCACCTAAAAAAAAATTTTCTAACAATTTAAAATACAATTAATAAATTTTCTTTTGAATAAACAATATTACTCTATCGATGAGGTTTTACGTAATGCTAATTAAAATATTAAAAAAAAACCCTGAATTTTCTTCTTGTTCAACATGTACAAAAATACTACTCAAATAATTTTCGTTAACACATTCTAAACTATGATTTTTTAAAAATATTTTTTACATTTTTTTAATATTTTAAATAATTAATATTGATTTTAATCGCATTTATTTTTTATTGTAATTAACTGTATGTTTTGTGATGCTGCTATGATGATATTACCGTGGTTTCTCTTGATTTATCCGGGTGAATGCTAGTGAAGTTCCTTTTTTATACATGGAGTAGCATATCTACCCGTTCTTGATACTATTTTAAATAATATATTACGATATAACGATCAAAATAAAATATTTATTTATTATTTCATTTTCTACATGTTAATATTTTTAATAAAATTTCAAAACTAAAAAATACAGTTTAGAGACTCAAATTTAGTAACACACAGTACTTTCAGTGTATGACCTCACCTATAGCAGAAAACAATTTTTAAAAATGAAGGTGTACAGTTAAGTATTAACAAGATAGTTTGGTTATACAGATCTTCCACCTATATTTGTAGTCTATGTACTTTGTGTATTTAGGAATCATACAATCAATTATACAATTCCTTCAATAAATGATGAAGCACAAAACCTTTTTTCTTAGATGTATTTGAAAAATGGTTTCTTTTTTTATGAAGAAAAAACTGTTGGGTAGATTAAAACTGTAAATTATAAAATAGAATTTTACTCGCATTAAATAAATTTGGGTTAAAATTGAAAATTTATTTACTTTAATGTAGTCTATACAAATCTATTACACATCGACAACTATTGTG
Organism: Lycorma delicatula; assembly: GCF_047948215.1. NCBI lineage: Eukaryota > Metazoa > Arthropoda > Insecta > Hemiptera > Fulgoridae > Lycorma > Lycorma delicatula. Next base: position 138,321,611 of record NC_134456.1, read on the forward strand.
AGTAATATTTAATATTATTGTTTGTATAATTATCTCATGTTCTGCTAATCTTTTATCTAACTTAACGTTCAAATAAACAGATGACCTTTCATTCATACCATGTTATGCTTATCCTTTAACAGTTCTTAATATGTAAAATAAGTTTGTCAAAATGGCAGAAAATGGTTACGTAATACCCTTATGTACACAAGATTCACGTTTTCAAACTCTCCTGAACCCATTATCGCGTGGATAATATTTCCAGGTCTTAGTTGAGTAGACACATTTTCTTAGGATGTTCAAATTGATTTAAAACCCAAACAATATCAAACCTTTTGTTTTGAAACGTCTTAATAAAATGCTAAGCTTGTCATAATTACAAGATATTTATTATGCATAGGTATATTCATGTCAAAGTATATCATCTCTTAGGACTTCTCAGAAGTTTCAATGACTTTACAAGATACAGAAATCTTGTAAGATCATTTTTTGGTGCCAATATGTATGAATCACATAGACTGATATTTAAAAACTTAAACATGTTAATTTATAATTTTGTTTATATTTATGAAAGTACAATCTCTGTTAAAGAGAATATTCACTTATTTTTTTTAAAAAATAACAATATCCATATTTATCAAACTAAACAACAAAAACTGTTATCGTGCAACTTAACACATTTCTTTGGCTTATAAGAAAGGGTTTCATTATCCGTTTGCTGTTTTTAATAAATTACCAAACCATCTCAAAAATCTTCCTGCCTATTATATATTTACTTTTCTATTTTATAACTGACTGTGTATGTTTTATGCCGATCTGATAAAGGTTTTACCGTGGTTTTACTTGATATATCCAGGGAAATGCTGGGTCAGTTTCCCTTTTTATCGATGGAATAACATTTATCTACCTATTTCACATGTGTTCTACATAATACATTATTATATAACGATAAGAATAAAATATAAATTTGTTAATTTATAAATTAATCATAAAAACCTATTTATATCAAATAAATAGTATTACCAGTCATTATCTGCTGTAAACAATCTGCCTTTTTACTCAATAACTTGTCATCTGCTTGCATTTAATATTATTAAAATCTAAACTTCAAAAAAATTCCGGATGAACATATAAGGATATTTTGAAATTATCACAAAATTTAGTGTAGTATCTTAAGTATAAGGAGAACTGATTGTAATTTTTTTTTGTAAAGGTCAAACAAAGGCGACGGGGAAATATTTACAATGACATTCATCAAACGTTGAAATTGCTGAAAAAGTTTCCTTGTGCACATTTTTTAAAGTTATAAAAAAAATACAATATGCAATTGAAGGATTAAAAAATGTCTTTTTTTTTGTTAATTTCAAGTTATTGAAATTAAATCTTTATAAATAATTTTTCTCTAATATAGAATTATCAAAGTTTAAATGAAAACCCTGATAGCAAAGGGAAGGGAATTAATATATCCTTACATTTAAATAAAGGAATTTTTCAATAGCAATGTAAATTATAAAATATTAAATGATATTTTAAGGGCAGGCAAAAGGGAGAAGTTTATGGCACTCATAAAATAGATAAGACTGGAACGCTGATATGCGGCATAAAATTTGATTCTAAAAAAGAATGTAGATGGTAAAAACAGAAAAGGAAAACAAATATTAGAAAGTATGATAATATGTTGAGCGTAACATAAAACCAAAAAAAAAAAAGGGTTAATTAATTTTTTTTTAGAAATTATTTTAAAAATTATTGTTGAGATAAGTTACAAAACATAAATTTTCACTTTTAATAAAGATTTGTGTTAGGGTGTAAATATATATTAAAGTAATGATTTAAAAGGGCAAAAACCCGTCATTTTTAAATCATGGGCATTTATGATATTTAACTGCGAGGAAGAATGCAAAAGATGTCCACTCAAAATGTTTGTTGTAAAATTTAACAGTACAAGAGGATATCGTTTATCACATACAAGTTGACCAGTTTTGGCAAATCTAGTCAGATTTTCAGAGATCCTGCATGAAGATTTGCTGGATTGGCTGAACAGAAAGAATTAAAAAATTAGAAGGCACTTCTGGATTATTGTTTTGGAAGTGTAAAAGCTTAAGGTGCAATTAGTTTTTAAGTTTAATTATTAACTGGAAAACGACCTAGCAGATATCATTCATTCTATGTCAAAATGTATAAATCTATTGTTTCTTATTACTAATAAAACCTAATTAAATTGTATTAAAATTTTATTTTTTCTATCGAGTGTAGTTTCATTTTGGAAATCAGGATTGAAAAAAGAAGTTTTTAATATTTGTAATAATAAATAATTACAATTACTTATTTACTCGATTAAAAAGTATGGAAAAATACAACCTATCAATCAATAATTTCAAAAGAAATTATAAATTAGAATACCAGTAGTCTTGTACAGGTAAAAATAAATATGCTCTGCCTCACAACAACCATAAGACTAGAAGTTAGTACTTTCCATTTGTAAATTATTCATTCCTAAGACACCACTAAAGACACAAATTAATATTGATTAGTAATCCTGGTATTTGAACCGGTTAAATACCTTAACTGTAAACCCTAACCAAGATTTAAACCCAGTCTCTTCTGGATGAAAGTAATAGTATTACTACTACTATTAATCAGATTCTAAAGTTGTTAACAACCATCATTTTTTACAGATCAATTAACTGTAAAATATCAAACAGTATTCATGGTTCATACGATAATAAAGGGGCTACACCCAGTTACAGTTGAATCCCAATAAGAATTAAAATTTTGTAGCAAATAAAAAATGCCAAGCCTGAACAAGACATATAGACATTATGAAGATTAAACTTAAAAAAATATTACCAAAATTAACCAACAATTATATAACTGTCATTCACTCTGTAAGATTAAAAAATTGTATTTCTCAATTATTAATCTTATTCTTGAAACACATAATTAATTAATTATATAAACATATCTTTTAATCTGATCAATACATTATGTCATAAACACAGCAGGGATATACAGATATGCTACTCCATGAATAAAAAGAGGAACCTATATACCTAGATGATCTAGTAAAAACCATGGCAAAACTTTGAGCACAATCACAAAATAAACAATTAATTATAATATAAAAAATAGATGCGATTAAATTTTATAAAAATTATTTAATATAAGCATAACTTAACCATTAATTATTTATGCTTATTAATTAATCATTAATAAGCATAAATTAATGTTAAGGTAAATAAATAAATACATGAAAAAATTAAATGTAAAAAATAACTACAAAATAAATCACGGTTAAAAAATATAAACTAAAAATTATTTCAACACATTCATGCATACAGTACGCAGTGAATGGAATACAGAAAATTCATGGGTTCTTTAGAAAATAATTTGCTTAATATTATTTACAATTCATGAATACAGCAATTTTGTTTCAGTAAAATAAAATTTTTATAATAACCTTATGGGAAAATGTTTTAAAACGGTAAATAATTTATTAAAAATTGCAACAAAAGCTCTTTCTCGTAAACTGAAATATTGTGTTACTTGAAAATGCTTCTGTTATCTGTTTTCATACAGTTAGATTTATCATTTTTTATGGGTAAGTGTGCATTCTTTTTGGAAATTTTGGATATTCAAAGATTTAATGTTAAGTTTAGTTTTCTATCTAATATTGGTCTAAATGATTCACATTTATGGCCTCCAAACAATAATCTGACAGTCCATTTTTGTATCTTGAAAAATGCATTCTGGCTTTTTTGAAACAGTCCCAAGCGATGATATTATACTTTAGTCAGGAATGTATGTACACATAATAAATATTTAATAATGATGACAAAGTTAATGTTTTATTAAGGCACTTATAAGCAACAGTGTACAATTTTATCACAATTGTTTTAAAATAATAATAAAATGAGTCTCAAATATTAATTAACCTTTATTAAAATAGAAAAAAGATATGTTTTTGTGTAATCCAAACACAATACTTAAGTTTACCAAAAACGATTTCATTACGCTGCTGTCAAAATTGTTAATGGATTACCAAACCGTTTGAAAAATTGATTGTCATACTGATTTATTTAAAATACAATTAAAAGATTTTCTTTTGTAGTAATGATATTACTCTGTTTATAAATTTTTTAATATTACCGATTAAATAAAACCCTAAATATTCTATATCCTGATCAACGTTTACATACATATATGAACAAATTGTTTTCATTAACGCCTTCGGATGTGAATTTATTTTACAATCACTTTTTATAATTAATATCTTCTTGTATAGATGTTTTTAATAATTAATATGGAATTTATTTTTCAATAATTCACTATACTTTTGTCATAGACTGCATACCAGTTTCAGTCTTAATGATTTAAATCGGTTTAGTGAAATCACATTCAGAAACTTTGACACAAATAGATTATTCCAATTACTCAAGAGGATATACTACAAGTCGACACACCCAGCTTTAGGTTTTCATGGCCGCTTTTGATTACACTACTTTATCTCAGAAACAAGTGAAATCATAAATAAATATTCACATAAAAGATTTTTATTCACATTTCTATAACAGTCACAAAGTTAATTTTTTTAATTCCCATCCGAAAAAAGTTTCCAACCTCAGTATAACATTTAATTTATAATAAAAAAGCGGGAAAAAATTCTGCTCTTTATTTCAGGATTTCTACAAACATTTCTTAGGTTAACTGACAAGTGAAACAATTCTGCCATCGTGTAATAGATTTTAAAGAAATAATAAAATTTACAGTCAAATTATTTATTTACTTAAACAGTAACAATATATGAACCCAATAGCAGTTAATAATGGATGACAATTAATTACATAATATGTAAAAAAATAACATATCTGATTGACCAGGATTTGAGTCTATAATCTACAGATGAAAGACAGAATAATGTATAAATATACATTAATACTGGAAAATTATATAGACTTTTTTTTTGGAATACGGTAATTTTAACAATCCTCTAATTTGATACACTTATTTTTCAAACCTAGGTGACATGCGTATTCTTGTATTTATATTTATTAATGTGTTTTCAATCTTTGCTGAAAAAAATAACAATATCTATCAAACCAGACAACAAACTGATCAACCAGACAGATGCATAACTCAACACAATATAAAAAAGGATGATATGTTTCCATTGTCATTTTTAATAAATTACCAAATCATTTAAAAATGTTTTGCATCATTTTATTAAAAATGCAATTACGAAATATTCTTTTACAGAAACAATACTCAGCCAAAGAATTTTTAAATACTAATTAAAGAATATAAAAAAAACCTTGAATTTATTGCAGCCCAATGAACATGTATACAAATGTGTGTTTAAATGATTTTTATAAACACCTTTTCAATTATGAATAATTTTACATATTTAGTATATCCATGAATCACGTGTTTATATATCAAATAATTTATATGGATTTTAATCGCATCTATTAATTTTATTTTATAATTAGTTGATGAATATCACCCAATTATAAAATAAATTCACTCGAGGTTTTGACTTTTTTTTTCTTGATCTAACCAAGAAAATGCTGAGGCAGTTTCCTTTTTTTTTTTATTTGTGGAAGTGCATATTGACTCATTCTTCTCATGATCTATCCAATATATTACTATATACCAGTCAAAATAAAAGCTTTATTTATTTTTTTAAGATTCTTACCCCTCCCCTAGAAGCAGCATAACATAATTTATACATGGTAGATACTGATCTTAGAAATAAAAAAAATGGTTAAATATCATAATGATTTTCAATTAATTTTAAAATAATCGCAATACACAGGTGTAGTTGACCAACTTGTATATTATATTACTTCTGAAAAAAAAACTCGTCATCCCTCCAATAAGTTGCACAGCTTGACTTTCATTTTCTTCCACTTTGCTTACTAAATAAATAATATGAAAAAAATACAATAATGATATATATATATATATATATATATATATACACCTATAAACTAATTTTTTTCCAAGAAAAAAAATAATAAATTTTATATAAATCATCATATTTGCAATATAACAGAATTTACTGTTTAATTTACATTTAGTTGTGGAAATATTAAATACTACTTTTCCATCCTCAGCAAATCAACAAATAAAGATCAATAAACATAATAGTAGTTAATTAAACAGTAGTTCTTTCATTACTTATAAATATTCTTATAAGAAATTATGCACGAATAAACCAATGCAAAAGCAGTAGAAAATGTATTACAATAATACAAATTATCTCATATTTAAGTCAAAATAAAGACAAAAACACATCTTTGGTACATTCTTCACTAGTTATTTTAGTTAACAACATTAAAATTTGCAATGTATGAAAAACGAATCCCATAACAGTTAAAGTCCTTGGGTAGACACTTCTTAAGGTAAATGTTAATGTTAAAAAAACAAATTCTGAGATGGTTGGTAATAATGAAACATACACATAGGCCAACATAATGAAAAACATCAGTATAAGCCTACACATATGCTATAATTGAAAAAATAAAATAAATAAAACCCTTAAACAATGTATGATTAACACCTAAAAGTTTATTTAATTAAAATAAAGAAACAGATTTGATCTTTTTTGGGAAAGCCTAACCAATCTGAGATTGTAATAAAGTTGAATTAATTTATTTACATCATTGGATGATTGAAATATAGGATTTGTTTTACAAAATTTGAGCTACTTATTTTTGATTGAATGAAGTTTAAGAAGATATAACTTAAATGATGGCCACTGTTATATACAGGTGAAAACAAGTGAAGTATGCACAATAATTAGGTCTTTAATTCTAAATAGATTTCTATATTTATAAAGAAAAAAAATGTAGAAAGAATATTATCTTCATTTATTAACTAGGTAGTCAATTTGAATTATTCATAGAAATACTAAGTATTTTGTATTTTCTACCCGTTCAATAGCCTACAATTACGTTCTAAAGAATACAGAAGTGTAATTTAATATTTAAATATGTTATTAAAAACTGTATAATTAAATTTTAAATAAAATACAAAGAAAATAAATTACTAGAATAGGGTAAGTTGATTTTCTTCAAAATTTTCCAGCTTGTTTAGCAACACAAAGGTTAGGCTTTGTATTTTTAAATTAAATGTATGTTTTTCTCGTAAGCTAAGAATTTTACTAGAAACCCTCTACTAAAAAAATCTTGTTCTTTATACATTGTACGAATTTAAAAAAAAACACTAATATAAAACTAAAACACAATACTTTCATTTGGTGAACAATAACGTGAAGTGTTCATCATTTTGTAAATACTAAATAAAACAATGCAAGCTTTGACTAAAGATTGCAAATTTAAATATGTACTGAACTGCATATTTTCCAACTATCAAATAATGTTTACATTCTAACAAAATAAATGTGTAAGCAATAATTATTATTTAGGCATGTTTGTTACAATTTAAAATCATATCTATAAATAACTTCTGAAAAATCACGCAAAATGAATAAATTTCAAAATTAATCTTAAATTTATTAATTAATATTAAAAAAAACAAAATCCTTAAAAAAAATTCCATCGACCGAGTATATCGTGGAAGTGAATTTTCGTTTTACAACTGTAGGTCTGATTTTTACATAAAAATGATTATTTGGATGGTAAATTATTGTATTTCATATTAAGTAAAATTACACAAAAAGGTTTTGATGCTTTCCTGTAATAATTAATGTTTATGCAGTACGTAACTGCTCAAACCAGTTATGCCAGAACGTAACAAGACAAAGGAACTCTAAGGTAAACCAGCAAACAACTAACAGCAAAACTACCATCATTTTGTAAAATATTATTCTACGTATCCTCCATTTTATTACATCGAATAAAATGTAGAATTCGGTTTTCGTGTAAAACAGAAGTCAAGCAGTACCGTAGAAGATGATTACATTACAAGGTGGAAGGCGCTCTAGGTGGATTGACCCAGGGTGGGGCATGCGGGGTGAAAGCCCCCTTATGACAATGACCATGAATTAAATCTGTTGTGGACAACGGCGATAATAAGCCCAGAAATAATGCAATTATTTACGGACGACTGTCCCTCGCTTTCTAAACGGTATTACCGGGAGGATTATAAAAAAATAAAAACAAAACTGATGGGATAAGGTCCCGCTAGACAGCGAAATACGAGTCTATTCCTTTGTGTAGCCGTTAAAGATAATTTAAAAAAATAAAAATTCTTAACAGAAAACGTACCTGTCCGAGCTTTCAGAGCTATCATATCTGTCCGTACACCTTTTCTTTCTGCAGTTGTCTTCACCTTCCGCACACATTCTCTTGAATTCGTCATTAAAATCCACATGTTCGGAACCCATTACACTACAAACCTCATTCAACAATCTACTGGTTTCCACATCCGACTCTCGCACGCCATTCGACAAAAAATTCGGGTACAATTTACCACTCAAATAAAAAGCGGACTTTAGTCCGTCCGTTCTGTCGCCCATTATAAGCTCGGCATTCAACATATCCCCGTTTTCATTCATCGAAAGAGCTTCATCGTTACGTACACCCAACTCGGCTAAACAGCACCCGCCTGCCATCTTGTAACCGCGCGGTGACGTCACGTACCGCGGTGTAGTGGGGGAACTGGGTACGTCACTGATGGATGTTTTCATCCCCACCGACATCCCATTGGGTCTTTGGCAATTACATAATTTACTGGGTTAATGACTTGTCCCCTACCCTTTATTAAATATTGATACCTGACCCAATGACCTTGCATGGACAATTATTTATATATATTTATATTATCTACATTAAATTTCAAACATCCCTTTTGATCACCTATATTTACCTCCTAAATTACAGACACATTTTAGCAGTCATTCCATCGCAGGACCGCATCGTTCAAATATCTTAAAGCGTACGTTTGTCTGCAAATTAATCCCGGTGTATGAGATAATAAATATTTATTTCTTTAATAGTTAATGTTCAGTATACGATGAAATAAAAAAATTAGAAACAATTTAAATAGATTATTAAATATAATTTTTTTATTGTATAGAAAAAACTAAAAAAAAATTATCATTAACACAAATGACGATTTTTGTAATTAGTATTATTAAAACAGTTTTTATTGCAATTATTAAGATTATTTTTTATTAATATAAAGCCTTTTAAATTTTATAAAATAAATTATCTAATTTAGATAAATTTTTGTAAAGTAAAAAAATATTTTAATTTAAAAAATACAATATTTAGAAGTTTTATAAACTCCAGTGAACTTGATAGAAAAATTTACTAATTCTCTTCTACCTGCTGTAATTAATTAACGAAACATGAGAAATTTAATTTTTAATAACTTAAAAAACGATTTTTATTCACAAGCCCAGCACCGGCGCTTGTTAAAAAATATAGTATTTACCCCTAGTGGTTACAAACGTAACTAACCACATCACAAGGTAGCATTTTACGATGTAAATGCATTCTATCGTCAGATATACGTACTACTGGTGATATCTTGCTGAATTTGATAACGTGAAAAATTATATAACTGAAAATTTATTACTTCATTGATACCGTACTACGATATGTACACACGGCTGTCCTTCAGCGTTGATTATTTTTTAATAATAAAGAAACTAGAAAATTAATGCGGTTTACACACAACAAATCTGATTTCTTTTGGGTTATTAATAATTAATTTATAATTATAATAATTACAAAAGTAAATTTTTATGGTTCTCAATCGACAGACGTGTTGATTTTACAATCGTTTATCTCAAATGTGTAAAGCCTTTTCAAAACAAAACAAACTTTCTTAAATTGTTAAAATTTATGCTTCAATATTTTTATTATTATTATTATATGTTTTCAAAAGGCATGGTTTATCTATTGATTTTCACTAAATAATATGAATTAAATAATTTAGTATTTTTTCAAAACATCCCGCATAACAAAAGTAACTAATTTTTTTAAATTTTAATCTTTTTTTTTTGTTTATTTGATAAAAAGTTGATTGATCCCAAACTTGGTTTGAACCCTGAATCATCCAAATTAAATGTGAAAACATTTTTGTAAAAAATAGAAATGTAATACCCGTTTTCAATAAATATTATTAGTCTAATACAGATTGCTCCAATACAGACATTAGTCAAGCATCCATATATCTTTCAATACTGGGGCTTATAATATTGAAATTGTATTAAGAGAAGTAACTTTTTATGATACAAATAATTGAACTGTTAGATATTTCCTTGGTATTAGGCCCTTTCCTGTTGCTCCTTAATTTCATTAGGAGAATATATGCATTAGATAAAATATTAGTAATTCAATAAATGATTTTATTCTCATTAATACAATAATAACACATTATATAGAGCACATCACATAAATATATGTATTAGTTAAATATATGAAGATACTAATAGATGATGCAAAATAAATTACAACTCCGAAACAGCTAGTGGAAATTATTTGGGCATAATTTTTTTTTTGTTCACATTGAACATTGGTGGAAAAAATCCAGATTTTATTTTTATTGTTTAATCAGTATTATTTAAATATTCATTGCCAGATTAATATTGTTTCTATAAAAGAAAATCTTTTAATTGTATTTTAAATAAATTAATGGAAACATTTTTGAAATGGTTTCGTAATTTAATAAAAATGGCAACTAAGGTTATTTTTCATAAACTGAAGTATTGCATTGAGTTATATGAAGCAATTCTGTAGTATGATTTGGTAGAGGTGGATATTATTGTTTATTTTAAGAATAGGTTACTATTTTTTGCAAAAGTTATTCATTCATATAGAAACACAAATATAAGCTAAAATTTTTAATTTTCTTAATATTAGTCTACATAATTCTTACTTATGGGCACCAAATAGTGATGTGATAGTCAATTTTTATGTCTTGAAAACTCATTCTGACTTTTCTCAGGAACCCCTATGTATTATACTTTTGACAAGAATGTACAAAAGTATAATAAATATTTAAAAATAATGACAAGCTAAGTGCATTTTTAAAGTTAGGTGGTTACAATTCATCCAGTGAGTAATTTTTCTATAATAGAATTCATGCTATAAAATTATTCTTTTAAAAAAATGTTGTTGTCATTGTTAAATGAAATTATGATTTCAAAAATTAAGTGAACATTCTTCTTTGGTTTTTGTTTTGGTTGGCACTAAAGATTTTAAACACTAACTTTTCTGTTCAGAGTCAAATTCTAAACATTTTTCCTACATTTTTGTAACAAGTCCTTGCCTTGTTCTTCATACTTAGATACTAGACTGCTGAAGTTTAATTAACAAAGTATTCTGATCTGGTGAACCAAAGAAATACACAGTTAAATAAACATTGTCTCTTAATGCACACTAAGCAGCTCCCTGTAATTCTGATTAAATAACTATGTACTGATATCTTGGAAATTTCAGGTTGACTGTACAGTTCATTCACTCAGTTTCTGTGTTAGTCTTTTAAAGTAGTTCCTCATTTAGCCACTGCTTTGCTGAACCATCCTCAATGGATATACAGTGTCAGTAGAACTGTTCATTGTGTGATTAAACATGTTTAATTAATATTAATTTAATATTAATTAATATTGTGTTTACATGAAAAAGTTTTTATAAATGTACAATATTTCAAGGTTATATTATAGTCAGTAAGTATGGGTTAGGTCATCCCTTAACTTAGTATTTTATAGAAAGTTAGTTTCCATGTCTAGAGTGCATCAGATTTGATTTTTCCAATCTTTGGTTACTACAGAGCCTTGTTATTAGTTGATGTAGGTTATCATGGGTACAGGACTGAATCATCAGAGGGCATGCTAGGAGGGGTATGCAGTCCTGGGTCAGTCTGCAGCAGCTACTTTTATCTCCTTTAATATACTTCCACTAAATTAGATTTGTTTTGCATCTTGTTATGTCTATTTATAAATTTAGAGCTTGCCAAGTGGTATGCAGTAGGTCTGAGACATCCAGAAATTATTCAAGTTGTCATCAATTCTCACATCCTCTTTTTTCGTGTGGAATTTTTCCTAACTGGCACTGTGTATTCTACCATTGAAAGGTAGAGAGCCATGGCTGAGGTTCAGAGGCATGATGTGCCTGTTTCTTTATAAAGTTTCTAGCACAGATTTTGAGTTTTGTACCCTTGCAATGTTATTTGAATGAAGGACTCCTGTTAAGTGTCATGCTCAGGTATTTTGGCATAGTATAGTATTCCAGTTCATCTTCTTCTCATTACTTGCAGCTTTCTGTTAGCTACCTTGTCTCTTAAATTAAAGATGCAAAACTGAGTTTTACTAGGATTTGTCTTGAGGTGGTTTAATTCATAGTAAAGGGGGAGTTCTTCTAATGACCTTTTTGACTTATTCTTCACTTCTTCTAAGTTGTATTCTTGTGATGCCACAGCTGAATTGTCGGTGTATGTAAAGTGTTTGGTTTTTTTACTGATGGGCTAGTCATCAGTATAAATGTTTTAAACCAGAGGTGCTAGAACACTACTTTGGGCAGGCAAGACTAATTTCAATCTGCAGGACCACATGGAATTGTCTGTTTTGAAGGATACATTCGACAAGTTTTGTGGATAGTCCATAAGATACATATCTTATGTTTTAGCCATCACAAGCTGCACAAAGGTCGTAAATGCCACCTGTACTTGCATTAAGTATAAATTATTGATTGCAAATACTCTTTTTAATGAACACTATAAAAGAAAATACAAATGGATAAGATCAGGGGATGTGAGGAGATATCAGATAAATTATACTCGTATAATGGTTAGACAGAGATTTCATAATCAAATGATGTAACATAACTTATTTCTAGGAGCAGACACTGATTCTAACTACTATAATGAAGTTTCAGATTTAAATAAAAAATGAATCTAAAGATCTAAAAATCTTCCTCTATGAATCATGAGACCTTGCCGATGGTGAGGGGCTTGAATGCTCAGTCATACAGAGTAATTGGACCATAGCTGCAACCATATCGGAGAGGTATCTCTTGAGAGCCAGACTAAGGAATAATTCCTGAAAAAGGGCAGCAGCTCTTTCAGTAGCTGTTAAGGGCATAGGTCAGGAAGACTTCTGAGTACTGTGTAGCTGAAAGCAATGGAAAGCTCAGCTGTCTTTTTCCTTTATAATGTTATTTCATATGGTCATATTTTAAATAACACAGGCCAGCAATAAAAGCTTTTTTGTTGGATTTATTCTGTTTTTTATTTTTTTTGGAGCTGATTTAAAAAATAGCACTAAAAATATCATATCATATACAGTTTTTTCAGTTACTTTTTTCACAACATACGGGTATTATTGATATATAGTATACACATGCGAGTAGATACATTTCAATTTCATTTTAATTAATGCAAGAACCTGGAAAGCTGTAATGAATGAATTAACTCTTATTTACAAAATTTATTGATATCTATCAATGTAAACCTCCTTTTAACAATCACCTGGTATTAACAATACCAATAATTGGTATTCTAACAATCACCCATAATTAAGACCTGTCATAAAACTGTCAGTTTAAAAGTTGCATAAAGTAGCAGTAGCAGTTGTTATTCTTTAAACAAATGATTTTGTAATTGGAAACAAAATGTAGAAGCCTATGTCAGTAATTTCTTTTATCATGTTTTAATCCCACTTTAAACACTGAATTTAGTTGCCATGTGTTCAGTGATGTGTTGTGATAAAATGAGCAACTTTTGTTATATTTGTGATGAGTTAGGAATAAAAAATCATCAAAGAAACATTAAAGATTTTATGAGAAATTAAAGAAACATTTTATGAGAAACATTAAAAATATGGTTTGTGGAGACTTAAAATACTGAGTATCGCTTCTAGATCAGCAGGGTGGATATACTCATGCTTCTTTTGTGAATGAGACAGTTGAGGAAGATGTCAACACTAGGAAGTAGGAATATTTTAAATAAAATTCTTGTAGAATAAAAAAAAGTACTTGTTCCACTACTGCATATAAAACTTGATCTCAAGAAGCAGTTTGTTATAGCCTTATCAAAAGTAAAAAAAATGCTTAAAAGTACCTATGCCTGAAGTTCTCTCATCATTCAATTGTTGGATGTTGCATCATGACAATCAAGATTCATTGCCCTTGAGACAAAGCAGCTGGCCAAGCTTCACCAGAAAATTAAAAAGGCATTGTAAAGCTTCCAATTACGATAAATAAATATGTGTGCCAATAATAAATAAAAAGAATTTAATGAAGCTCATCTTTTGTAATTTTTTGCTAATTTTTAAGCTAATTTTTTATAATTTTCATACCCACAGTCTACTTGGCAGATTATGAAAAAATTCTATGTAATGTAAAAAAAAACTACATTCATATTTGTATTTAACATTCCCAAAAGAGTATAATAAAAATAAAAAAATTAAAATTTTTAAAAAAGTTTCCATGAACTTAAATTTTGCAAGCCTGTGTAATTAGTATTGACTTTAATCACACCTATTTTTTATTTTACAATTAATTATGTATTTATGATACTGCTTTGATGAAGGTTTTACCATGATTTCTCTTGATCCATCCAGAGAAATGCTGGAGCAGTTCCTTATTTTTATTCACGGTATAGTGTGCCAGCCTCTGTGGCATGAGTAGTAGCGTCTCGGCCTTTCATCCAGATGTCCCGGTCAGGCATGGCATTTTCACACACTACAAATCATTCATATCATCCTCTGAGGGAATACATAACAGTGGTCCTGGAGGTTAAAAAAAAATAAATGATATAACGTACCTATCCATTTCTGATATGATCTATATAGGTATATAATTATGAACTGATCAGGATAAAAAGTTTATTTGTTTTGTTTGTGAGGGTAGATGGTTTGAGATTTTTTTAAGAATGTAGGTTGTAATTTTTCAGATATTTTGTATGAATGTTTTTGGTCATCATGAATTCAAGAAAATATATTTGTTTATAAATTTTAATAGTTAAATACCATATTTTCAGATACAGAGTGTTGCGGGACATATTTGCCAAACTTCAGTAACTGATTCAGGACTACTTTTAATTAATTTACTATTATTATTTGTTATTAATAGGTGTTATTACATTTAGTGGAGGATATCAAAACAGGCAAAAAATTATCAGCTTGCATTACAGTGTGAAAGCGTACTTCTGGGTTAATTTTCTGCAATAACTCAATCGCTTGTCAATGGATTTTTACAAATGAGGTGTCATTTTGTTCAAAATAAAATGCTTAATAATTTTGTAATAAGTAAAAATTTTATCACAATTTAAATAATTACAAAGATATAATTGTAAATAAAATTGTAGATATAATTGTAAATAATTACAAAGATATTGAAAAATTAAAATGGTGGCTATTTTGACATTGACATTTTCAACATTTTTTATTTTGTAGAATAAGACACTAGTCTTAGATTTTTCAAATTTAATTGAAAAATGAAATTGTTCCTTGTTCCTGAGAAATAATTTTTTTGCTGAAAATCTCAAAATGGCATCCAGAAGGAAATAAAGTAAAATAGGACTTGTGTCGATATATACTTTTTTGCTCTATTCGGTGTCTTGAATCAGTTCCCTAAGTTTGGTGAATACATCCTAGAACACTCTGTATATTGTTTTTTTTTTATGTATTGTGTAGATACAAAAACCATGCCATTCTCAGTTAGGGTGCTGGAAATAGGGAAATCCATTGAGGCATCAGGTTGTGTTGTTTTAAGAGTAAAATTTTGTTTCATAATAATTATTCTGATAACCATATCCATGTACTGGGCAAGTTTATGTTCAGGACACTTCAATAACACTGATAAGACACACAATTTTTGCACAGAAAGACAAAAGTTTCTAACATTATTTTTTATGCTGTATTCGAAAATGCTGTCAGTATTTTTCTATTATGTACAATTTTTGTATAATAACATTTTTTATGCATTTCTTCTTTGGAATATCAGGTAATAAAAGTCATCTTAGTTATACTTAATAAATATACCAGTGTTGCTGAAATGTTCATTGAATATGCACTAATGTAGTTTTTTTTCAGTGATTTACAGCTGCTGTGTAAAGTATGTCGTGATAACTACAGATAAATATGCCAAGGAAGAGTGTAAATAATCTCTGTAACTTCTGTTAGGAGTGTGGGGATTTGACATTTAAATAAGGTATAAAGTTTGTGGACTCCACAAACAATAACATTAAAAAATATGAGCTATAATTTTATTGTTAAGAGAGGGATCATCATAAGAACTAGATCTCTTATATCTACTGTTCAACCTTTGTAAAACATCTAATAGACTAAACTGAGGATTTTGGGCATATGAGTTTTGTCCAATACTCAGAGTGGAGTGAGTCAGGAGATTATTACTTGTGACTCTTACTGAATCACCAGACTGTTTCTTTTATATATCAAACATAAAAGGAATAAGTAGTAAATTAAAACACATGAAGTACCTGCGTTTTATGTACCACAGTGGGATATAAGGACTTACCTGCACTGCATCTTTCAACATATCTAACTTCAGGAGTGAGTGGCTCTTCCTGTAAACTGCAACTGATAAATCAAGGTGAATCAAACAACCTCGTTTGGGGTTTGAATCATGCAAAAACCAGGCCGACCTTTGAGGTTTAAAGCTAAAAGGCTGGAATCTCAGAATGACACTAAACTGTATATATTTTTTTGAACTGTCAGGAAGCGTTTTAAGACTTCTGCTGAAAATGATTTAGTGAATTGCAACAATTGCATGCAAGGTATGTAGTTGGTCATACACAAAAAACAACATAGTGAAAACTGTTATGTGAAAATCTTTCAAAGATTTCTTTTAAAAGTAGTTTCAAGGTCTTCCTTTTGCACATCAGAAACAAATTTCTTTCCATGTAATTATTTTTTGCAACTAATATGCAAAAATATTAAAATCCTGTTGTAAGAAATTCAGCATGAAGAGTTACTGTTGGACTACATGTTACAAACTAAAAGACACTGCAGCTCAGATATATTAAATTTGTTGTTTTTTGTGTGAAGGGTACAAGAAAAAATTATTTCAACAAGAAGGATTGGCCAAAGAATGCATCACTTAAGACCCAGACAGAAAAATGTTTGATACCTCACGGGTTGATTCTTGGCACGATTCTTCTACAGCTACTTCATATAAAACTAGGGTTTTTCAAAAACTTCATTAAGGTAATGGGAAAAGAATAATACCGGGGTTCATTATTTGAAGGAAAAATTTCCTGGTTTTAGTGATGATAAGGTCAAGGAAGTAATTTTTGTGGGCCCACAAAAAAGAAATTTGATTAAAGGTGGAAAATTTAAAGATCTGTTAAGCTGAGTTGAAAAATCAGCATGAGGGTTATTCAGAAGTGTGAAAAAGTTTTTAGGAAATCATAACCCCCTAAACTACTGTGAAATAGTGTGCGAACTGTTGGTCATAAAAAAAAGATATGGAGTATATATTTCTCTCAAAATTTATTTATTGAATTCCTACCTGGATTTTTTAGACAATCTTTTGCTGTCAGTGATGAACATGGGCAGGGTTTTCATAATGAAGTCATTACAATGGAAAGGTACTAGGGCAGTGTGTGCAAGAATAGTTGCTGATTAATACTGAACCCTGAAAATGGTTTCTAGATGGAAACAACTCTTGCATTTCAGGTAAAATATGTTAATAAATTTTAAATTAAGGATCATAATAACAAATTATTATCCATAATAAAAATTCTAACACTTACTGCTCTAATATTTTGTGTTTTATATTAGCACTTCGTAGTGATCATTTCTTCATCAAATTCAAATAAAAAACCTTTTTCATAAAAAATTAAAATAGAAAAGAAGTGCGTTACAGCTAAATATTAACCTAGATACATAATTCTTTTTTATTTTAATTTTTAACATAAAAAGTTTTTTATTTGAATCTGATGAAGTAGTGATCACTAAGAAAGCGCTCATATAAAAAAATAAAATATTAAAGTAGTAAGTCTTATAATTTTTATTATCGATAATAATTTGTAAATAAATATATTTAATGAACTTTTTTGTTCAGATTCCATGAGTGCCATAGAGGCAATTATTGACATGTACTCGAGTCTATGTCCGTATCATTATATCCTTATAGACTATGTCTTCTGCAGCATTGTATCAGAAATTTAAATTAGGAGCTAACATCCAAAATATTCTAAGAAATCAATATGATGATGTTATAAGATGTTTTTTTGTTTCTTAAGGCTGTGCATCTGTATTTCAATATTTAATTATAAAAAAAATTATATAATCTTTTTGTGTTTTAGTTTTTTACTAATTTTCCTGGGTTTTTGATTGTTAATTTTATTTTTTATATTACTGTTATTTAGTTTATATTTCCATTATAATTAGTATTTGTGATGTTGAACTTAGTAACAGTGAATCTTCATTGTGCACCCCAAAACATACACAAAAAAAACAAAAATAATTGACCTCTGTTATAATATAAAACTACAGATGGTAGAGAACAACTACTTACATATTTGAATGCAGTGAAAAAGGCCTAATAGGATTGGATTTTTTCCTTCTTGTACCGCAGTTTGTTCCCCAAGTGTAATTTTTGAAAGAGGATTTACTGAATTTGTATATATTTCTGGGAAGACTCTTCAAGTTGGATTTGTTTTGGGGAACACTTTTTAACACTCTAAAATAAGTTATTACACAACTAACCCCTTGTTATATTTGAAAATTTAGGGTGCAATCCCCTCATCTCTTCAAAAACAGAATGGAGCATAATTTCATTTTCTACAAGTGTGATCTATTGCAAAAATATTTTACACTAAAACTCTGTGATACTTCCATTCATCAAGAAATTCTGGATGTGTGCTATGGTTTTCCTAGGGAAAACCTGAGCCAGTTTTTGAGAAGCTCCTTAGTGTCTAGAGGAAAAACATATATTTGAACTGATTAATAATTAAGTAAAGACATCAATTTCCTACAGAACTGTGAGCATGATGATACACCGCAACCTGCAGGACCTTGATGCATTCCTGTCTTATATTGTAGTCGTATGGGTAAAGTATTGTTTTCATATCATGATCCCTTTCTTCCAAGTTGTTCTGGCTAGATAACTGCTGGATCTGAGATGTTTTATTATTAGTATGGTTTTTAGGTTGTAGTTCTGCTTATGGGTTCCTGTTTCCTTTATGATGGCTGAATAAAAAACCTAATCTGGATCTAAGTTTTTATCAGTTAAAGCCAGACAATCTATACATTATTTATTTCCTTTTTCTTAAAAAAGTTAACTGCCCAATTACAGCTGCTGATGAGAGATTAATTACTGTAATGTGTGAAAAATTGCCAAACCTGACTGGGATTCAAACCCAGAATCTTTTTGGATGAAAGGAAGATACTAACATTCCATAATGGAAATCAATAAATTATATAAATAATTAAAGGTAAAATTCGGTTTAAACACTGAAGCATTTTTCTTATTTCTTCCATTAATATCATCCACATATTTTTTAAATAAGTATATTTATATGTTAGGATTAAGAAGATCCCTTTCATGTTGGCTACTTTCCATCATTAGTTTTTTTTTAAATTCAATTTAGCATTGTGGTTTCAGTTGACACAAAGTTAAAAAAAAAAAAACAATTTAACAGGTAAGTACGTTAATTAATCAGTACGTAATTAATAAAAAAAAAATTTGATGAATTGGTTGGAATTTTGGAAAATATATTAAAGGAGATACAAATTCATCTTTATATTGTAACAAGACCGGTATAGCAGACCTGTGTAATGGATTTCTACCAATTAAGAGAGTAGTAGGAAATATAATGGGAGGAATCCAGAAAGGGGCTAAAAGATGCGCTTTTAGTAAAGGTAACAGATACGTTTAACAATCGTCTTTTGTAATACTGCTTACTGAGACACACCTAAACAAATGTTGCTCTGTGAGAAGAGTTACCGGACCCGGGCTAGGAATGAAAAGGCTTGGTCATTTAATCTCATGCTCAACATGATCTCAACAATTTCATGATTAAGGTAATGTCACAAGTAATTCCAGTACATGAAAACAAGAAATGGTTTGGCGAGTTATTATAGGACTATAAGTAAAAGAGATAATGTCCTAAATTTCATTCACAAACTGTTACTTTTATTCATAACTGTTAGTTTTATTCATGAACAGCAAAGGTATTTGCAGTATAAGAACTTTATACTTGTCTTATCTATTGTACTATTGTTAATACAAAACTAGTGGTTAAAAGTGTTAAGACTAGTGGTCATGCTATGTCTTTTGTCAATGAGACTGAATTCTGGTATTCATTATTTATCTACCTGTGAATAAATCCTGATGATTATTTAAATTCTGATTTGTATGTAATCTCCGTTTATTACTATTGACATTTATGATTATTATTGTTGTTGTGATTACTATGATTATTTATTTGTTATTGACAATTAATATTATTGTTTACTGTTGCCATTAACATTATTATTGTGAAAATTTTTTACTGTCTTATTATTCTCTTACTTTTTTTATTGCCATTTACTATTATTACCATTGTCATTATTATTATTAATGATTTGTCTTGTTTTACTTTTAAACCAATAAATTCTAATTATATTAACATTTTAATTTGTCAATCTCTCAATATCCTGATCGAGCTGCTAACACAATATTTAATGCTTATATTTTAAATAATTAATAAGGATTTAATATCTATATTTTTTAAATTTTATAATTGTGTTTCTTGTGATGATCTTCAGAGTAATGTTTACCACTATTTCCTTTGATTCATCTGAAATAGTTTCTCTTTTTATCTATACTATTTCATATCTATACATTCCTGATGTGAGGTAATGTATTATTATATATCAATCAGAATAAAAGATTAAAATTTTTTGTTTAAATTTATCAACTTTTAAAATAAGTAGCACATAATAAAAGCAAATTAATTCTATTTATTTTTGGTAAATTTCGATTTATTTTTGCTGAAAAAACATGTACGATTTTTTCTTTTTCCTATTTAGCCTCCTTGGAATTACCGTTCAGGTATTACTTTAGAGGATGAATGAGGAGGATGTGTATGAGTGTAGTCTTGTAGTCTCAGTTTGATCATTCCTGAGATGTGTGGTTAATTGAAACCCAACCACCAAAGAACACTGGTATCCATAATCTAGTATTCAAATTCATATAAAAGTAATTGCCTGTACTAGGACTTGAATGCTGGAACTCTCGACTTCCAAATAATCTGATTTGGAAAGACGCGTTCACCACTAGACTAACCCAGTTGGTAAGAGAGGTATACTGGCTACACAGGGCTTCACCCTTGACAAGACTCAGGAGAAAAATTAAGCGGAACTTTAAATTATATGGTATGCAAGTAAATAATTATGAAAAAGAAATGATTTACTCTTTGAATAAAATTTTTAGATGTGTCTAGGATGAATATTTTCCCTCTTTCTTGGCCAATTGTAACCAAAATTAATGGTATTCACTCATAATCATGTGATCGTATAAAATTTTATTAAAATTGGTTATTCCAGTATAGAAGATATCAATAAAAACATTAAATGATGTAAAAAATTAACCTTATTATCCTCCACTCCTTAATGATTTTCCTGAATGCATAAAGTAATCGAATAATCTTAATTAGTACAAAAATGTGATTTAGAAAGGTTTTAAAAACTTAAGGGATATTAAATAAGGGGAAAAATTTATCTACTTTTCATGTAAAATGTTGAGATAGGAGAAACAGAAGGTCCTGTCTATTTCTGTCCCCTTGACTGATTATGACCAAAATTAATCTTCATTAATGCCTTTATACAGGAATTGTATCAAATTTCATCCGAATCAGTCCAACCGGTCAAGTAAAACAAAAGCCAATTTACATGCATCATCCTTCTGGAATTTTTTTTAAGGATAGAATTAAGTTTTTTTAAAATTATATCAAGATGTGAAAAATTTGACACAATGAATGTAATTTCCCTTAAACTGTAGAGCTAAACAGTAATATTATTGTTACTATATAGCCAAGAAAGTAAAAATTAAATAAAAACAATGAACTTTCAATAATTAACTTTTATTTAATAGCAAACATAGTATAATAATAGTATATATGTATATAAAAAAATAATAATACAATATAAAACAATACAATAATAAATTTTACAAGAAAAAATGAGGTATCATAATGGTTATAAAAAATAAATTTCACAGTAAGATTTTATTCCAGTACAATAAATGCAACAAATATTTTCACAATAATTACAGATACAGCGAATAAATAATAATGTTGCCATAAAATAAAACACAGTGTAAAACATTATATTGTGGTAAACAAAATTATACATTCATAAAAATATACA
The DNA here is from genome assembly GCF_047948215.1 of Lycorma delicatula. NCBI lineage: Eukaryota > Metazoa > Arthropoda > Insecta > Hemiptera > Fulgoridae > Lycorma > Lycorma delicatula. The sequence goes on from NC_134456.1 coordinate 138,343,881, forward strand.
CTTGCAAAATAAATCTCAAAATACCTTTATAATAATTCATTGTTTTATTATTCTACACAACTGCTCTTGAATTTATGAATACAGTTATCTTAATTTCACTACACACATCGTACAGACGTTTTTAAAAAGCATATCAAAAATCTAAGACAAAAAAAAAAAAAAAACTGAAAAAACATGATAGACTAGTAACTGAAATACTATATTTTAAGCAGCAGGAAAAATTAATTTTCTTTTGAATTAAGCAACAATTAAAAAAATATAAAATGCATATTTTTAAATTTAAAGGAAGTATGATTAATATGATTCACTCAACTTCAAATTTCAATTAAGATAAATTTAAATATTTGTAATCTACTAAACAGATACACTACCTATTCTATTATATATAAACTATTGTAAAAATTTGTACTTAAAAACAAAGTAGTTGAGCTTCTCGGTCTATAAAATCATAAAAAAATAGTAAAATGAAAAAAAAAAGAATAAAAAGTTTTCACTAAATTATAATAAAAAATTATTTAATAAATAAATATACAAAGTAGAAAGCAGATCAACAATAACAATAACCACCTACAATTACTAATAATAATAACAAAACTAATATCTAATTTAAATGTTGTCCAACAAAATATGAAAAAAGATAAAAAAAAAACACTGTCATAAAACTAGTGTTGTAATTAAAAAGATAATAAAAACTTTCTTAATACGTTTCAAAAATTATTGTAGTTTATTTCATACAAAGATCTTATAAAAAAATATAATATTGGCTCTCGGAGTGTAAATATATTATAAATTTCTGAGGAAAATAAAAAACATTTTAAAACTGTACAATCATATATATAATATATTACATTAATTATAATCATCAATTAAGAAATCAATTACATAGTTCATCATTCTAATTACATAGTTCAAAGGCTGATTTTTTTTTCAGGTATTAACACCACAATCCATATGGTAAAATTTTAAAAAGTTTTATATATTACAAAACAGATAAAGACGTTTAATTCAATGTTTGTACAGTTTGATATCAATTTAGTAATAAAGTTGTTTAGAATATCTAGAAAGAAAATATCAACTGAGAAAAGGTGAAAGAATGACTAACATGAAGGATCCTAATTAACTAAAGAAAGGTTTAGTGATTGCTTTGTGTGGTGGTACGAATATGAATGATGAACAGTGAGACAGAAAACAAGTACTTGGACAGTTTTGAAAACTAGTTGTGGAGAGAAAATGAAATGGGAAAACAAAATGAGGAATGGTTGATAAGAATTTGAGCAAGAAAAAAGTATTTTCATCAGGGTACATCTAACCTAGAAATTAGCTTCAGTAAAGGATTGTGGGATGAAATATAGGAGGAGGCAAGCTATAAAGAAATAAACAACCAAGAAAAATGGAGAACATTCTGTTGAAACTTTCAAAACACAGATTCACTAAATGAAAAAAGTATTTCATAACAAACTGTAAATCTTCAACTTCTTGATAAAAAAAACCCAGGATGATCAGAGAAGGAATAGAAGTAGGTTTTCACTGTGCGACAATAAATTGAACAAAATAAAACATACTCTTCTTTACAGAAAGATCTTAACACAGATCATTAGCATAATACAGTAGAGGGGTCTGAGGTTAAATGTTGTTACAGTGGCTGAGTTCACCATTAATTTGTATAACCTTTCAGATTTTTACGAGTATATCTAATAATTGATTAAGCGAATAATAATTAATAATACAGTAAAAAAATAAAATCATCGATTAAAATTTTATTCTAGAAGAGCAACAGGAGTCATGACAGATCACAGAGTTGAAGGGATGCCCATAAAAGAAATGGACTTTGGATATGAAGAATCCATAAAAAAGAAAGTCAGCCGACTACTCTGAGATCAAACATGGGCTGCAGCGCCTGGTTTAATGTTATTAATGTTTTCTAAAAACGACAAAACAAAATATAATAACACATAATATAGCTAAATGAAAAAAAGCCAAAAAAAACAACAAAACATTTAGTGAAAAATGTCTAATAACATACGGTTTATTGATACGTTTGATCACGCATCTGCACAATTAAATTTAAATTACTTTAACAATTTTTCTGATATAAATTTACTTAACAATAATGATTGGGAAGCAGCACTATCAGAGCTTTAGGAATTAACCTGGAGAGGGCTTTGGTTCTGGTGGGGAATTAATATTAAACAAGTTTCAACATCCTGGACTACTGTTTCTGCTGAATGGGACATTCAGCAGAATGTCCCATTCAGCAGAAACAGTCTTTGTCAGTTTTTGTCTTATTTGATAGTCGGTCAGTTTTGCCAGAAAAATCCTTAAGTATTTGGTTTGATTTTTGAGCAGTGTATGGCAACATGCGGGTTGTTGTAATGCAGTAGGTTGGAAGAGGGTGAAAAGGCAATTTTCAAGGAATTTTCAGCTAAGAGATAGAAAATCCTTAGTTAGATAAACACCATACCCGACCACCAGCCTAACAACTCAAAGTGTAAAAGAATAGTTGTTACAGAACCAAGATTTAAGCTTCAGAACAGGATTAATGGATCAAATAAATAGAAAGTTTAAAACAATGAACAGAAAGCAGGAAGCTCAAAATAATATTATAAGCAAATTTATATTTCCAGTAGTAGTCATTCCGTAAACTGATAGTACTGTTAAATCTACTACATTTTGTTTTTGTATAAAATTTTAAGTTATCTGAAAAAAAAGAAAAAGAAAACTGCTGTGATATTTATTATTCATTATTGTAATGGATGATATACTGAGGAAGGATATCTCTGAAAAAAAAAAACAGATTAGAAAGGACAATTAAATCAATGAGGTTTGCGACAATCGAATAGTACAAAAAGAAATTAAAGATAAATATGGAATGATAGGATTTAATATAGAGAAATATATGAGATCATAATCAGAACAATCATGAGGAAGAACAGACCTACAAATTGAGAAATAAACTGAGAGCAGCTAAAGAGAGTGGAGGAATCAGAAAGCAGATTAATAAGAGGACTATATGGACTTTTTTACTATTGAACAGTTTGGGGAATCTGATTCAGAGATGGAATGTACTTTAAAAAACTAAGAAAGTGATATATTAAGAATACAGTGTCCTACTATTTACCTTATAGAAGAGTTGAAGAAAAGGAATAACAGATAAGTACTGTACAGGAATTACATGAATGGACAGGATAAGGAATGAAATAGTAAGAGATAGGTTAAAGGAGGATCCTAAACAAGAAAAATTAGAGAAAGAGAGAGATCAAGGATGAAATGGCAACGATGGGGAAAGGACAACAACAAAACAAATGGCTGAAAGAAATTGAAGAGTGCATACAGAAAAATAGAACGAATGAAGGTTGTAGATGGAATGGAGGTGACAGCAGAATATGAAAAGGTAGAGGCTTATGTTTCAATTGAACTTTGTAACAGTTGTTACCAACTGGAAATTGCATTTGATGGTGATTTGTATTAGAGTTGAGGATTTTGAAAAAATTTAAACTGTAACAAAATCGGATCTAAATAATCAGGGTGATCTAAGTAATCAGATAACGGTGTAGAAAAACAGAATCATAAATAAAAAAGAGAAATTATTTTATGAGTATATACTAAAATAGGGCAAGAGACAAAACCATCGGCTCCAAAAAAACTTAATAACAAAAGAATTATAAAAATGTACTGTTAAATTATTTGTTCATATAATTTCCCTTTTAAAAAAAATAATTATTTAAGCTAACATAAAAAAATCTGAACATTTAATAAAATTTATTCTCCTATATTAAATCGACCTCCACTTTTTGCTCACTTATATAATTTTGTTCAAGGTCTTTTTACTAGCATGCTGAGATTTCTGAAATTCTTATCATGGATATTTTAAAGATAACTGTTTAAAAAAAAAAATAGCAACAGTTGGGTTAACACTTGATAATAGTCCCCGATTGGAACTAGAACACAGAATGTCTTAATGAAAGGCAGAGATGATACCATTCTGCCGTGGAGATTGGTATTATATTAAAAAAAATTGTTAAATGACAGTGATTTTTTTTTTTATTTCATACTATAAAATTTATGTAAAAAAAGAAGAAAACTATAACACACCAAGATAATATAAAAGTAACACAATAATATACTAAACAATATATATTATAAAAAATACTAACATAGGTTATAACTAAAAAAAAAGTTTAAAATCAAATCAATTTATTAAAATTAAACTTATTTTATTTTTTCAGCTCACAGTAAATGAACACATTATAACTACATAACATTTAAAGAAACAATTTTAAAATTATGCAGTAACTTAATATTAATTACTGTACAATAAAGCACATGCACTATATATAAATATGAAATTTATTGTTAATAATACAATATTGTAATGAAAAACAGATTAAAAAAAATACATACAGTATGAATTACAAATCAAGACTTCACGGGAGACATAAATAGAGGAATCTAAAAAAAGATCTCGAGCTAGAGATTTCTAATTAAAACATTCAATAGCGTCGATTAGACAAGATATAAGTTCACTACTTGGTTATTTACTGATATATATATATATATAAAGATAGCACCGGTCAATAGCAATGAGGTAAACACTTATTTCTGTTCTCAACCAGATATGATTTGATGATTTTCATTGGAAAACAAATTTTTATATAATAAAATTAATTGAACTTCTATCATATTATATCATATCATCAAAATTAAATAAAATTTTGAAAGTTTACAGGTTACAAAAGACAGTGTAGAAATCTCGTCTAATTAAAAAATATACTGAATCAGATAAAATTATATCCAAACTCTAATTAGGTAGAAAGTATCGGCAAACAATGTGAAAAAAATTGCTTTATTATTTTCTTCCAATATTTTAATTTAAACTTTAAACTGAAATTTAACTTTTTATATAACAATTGAAAAAAAAAAATTAATTTTATAAACTTTACAAAAATTAGAAATTTTATTATTTAATATAATTTATTAATTGTATACATAATATTTCTTATTTAAATTGATTCACAAAAAATTCTATTTTAGCCCCGTATAATTGTTAGTTACTTAGCATACTTGGGTTAAGAGTAAAAAACACATTTCCATTAATTCAACACAAACAAATGAATAAGTTAACTAGTAAATTTATCATTTGTTGAAAGATAAAACAGATCCTGGTAAGAGAAAATTAATGCTATGCTGAAGGTTAGTTTGGGGGAGAAAATAGGGGGATATATATGGACTGAAAATAATACAACATTTTATTGGTTTGATCTTCCACACAAGGACTTAAACCTGCTGCTTAATTACAGTGCCAGGCAATTAGTGTTTTAAATTGCTAAGGAAACTATATAATAATATAACAGTAAAGGAAGACGATTCCCCAAAATTATATTTTTTGAGAGATGTATGATACTGAAAGAGCATAGAATACAGTTTGCCAAGGAGGTTCTACATGAAGTACTGGATTTGTTAAATGGGAGGTGGCATCAGTGAAGTAGATTAGAGGCACTAAAATACAGATAATTGGGGAATTTAATTATGATGCGTAGCAAGTTATACTTAGATTTTTCCATCATATCTTAACTAAAAACGTTTTTGGTTTAAATACCAAAATTAATTCCGTTAATAGTATTTATTGCTGTCACTTGGGGTTTTCTACCCGATACACAGTCACTTGTTTTGTCACTTATTTTGTAATCGAACACAGTTTTTAAATAATATAGTTTGATAAGATCAACCTGGCAGAAGACTGTGCACATGGTCACGCCAAGCCTATCAAAAAAGGTGATATTTAGCTGAGTAAGTGACACTTTCACTCTATAAACTAAAGGGACTGATTTGATAGTGAATTGTATTACTCTCAGAGCAGGCAACTCTCATAAGCACTTACATCTTCTCAAACAAACAATGAGAATAAACGAATAAGTTTTACTTTAAATAGCATATTAAATTCATTGGTGAATGGTATACAGTACCAATAGTAGTAATAAATGTTACTCTACTTATTTGGAATTTTCATTGAACTTCATCAAGTAAGATACCAATTTAGTTATGTAGAATATATCTTTGACTGAAACTGAACTAGATTCTACATATATTAAAAGTTAGTGGTTTTAGAGTTGCTATAAAAATATAAAGCAAGTCACTACAATTACAAAGTATTATAATAAATACATTTAAAAAATAATAAATTTAATAAATATAAATACTTATAAATGAGTAAGTAATTAGCTAATGTTTTATAAATACAAAAAAATTATACTGTACTGATTTTTCTTATTTTGACCAAAATTCAACTAACACAGATCTTTATTCCAATTAAAAAAATAAAAATATCCCATTTTAAATATTACTAATAATTATGCCATGTATCAAACTTGGAGGAATGTTACATTTTACTTCTAAATTATTTTTAATCCATGTAAATCAAAATTTGGTTAATTTAAACAGCTTAATTCATAAATTAATAAAAATAGAGGTATAAATTAAAAATAGAAATCAAAATAAACAAATAACAATATAAAATTACAGAATTAAAGTACCACAATTGTATAGACAACTTTACATATTTGAAGAGTTAAGTTGGCACAAAATAAAAATAAGTAAGGAAATATGTAAAATTAAAAATAAGGATTTAATTAACAATATATCCAATGGGTACCAACTTGTTGAAACATACTCAACGTATTTAAAATAGGATTGATCAAGGGTATGTAAAAGAAAATGTACGTACATTAACAGTGAAGGACAATAAGATAAATGAAAAATCATGAATTCAATTCATCTCAACGTGAAGTAGAGTAGAAATGTTTGTTACTGTTAAGAGCAAATTCATTTATTCGTTCAATATTTTGATCGAAAAATAATGGAAATAAATTTTGTATGAATTATCTATCCTCTAAAATACAGTTATCAATATTTAATAACAGAATCAGAAATGTAAATTATAAGTCTATTTTCAATAATTATCTGAGGATGAAAAAATGATAGAATGTGCTGCTTTAAAACAGTTAGCCTCTCAACTTCATTTTCAATTTTTAGCATTGCCTCTGTTGATCCAAGTAATCTGGTATGGAAATCGTTTTTATTGTCCTTACAATCTGATTGCCTCAAAGTAATAGAGAAACCTCAGGGATAAACAACCAAAAAAAGTAAAGTAAAGGGGAATTTTTAAATAGCATCCTAAAGCAAATCTAATTAGAACGACGGGGAAAGTCTAAAGAGAACAACCCGTCATTAGGATAAGCCGCATGGACAGAATGAATAACTAATCACATTAATAAACATGAAGTAGCCGAGTAGATCAAACTGATCTATCCAAATTGGAACAAATAAAGATATATTGACTGGAATATATCTGAAAGTAATATTACGTAGGGGTCAAAGGCTGCTAAAAGTTTCATACAGCTCTGCATTCAGGCTCTTTTAGTTTTAACAACTTAGTATTTTAATGAAAAAAAAAAAATTTTTTTAACTTTTTTAAATTAAAACAAATGCAGTATTTACTATTAATTAACATTTTTAGTATTTGAGAACATCTAACTGTGTTTTAGGAAGTTCAGCATTAGGAATACTGTGGATCAAATTGTAATGGGAATCCTTATTCAGTTCCCAACCGACCTCACTACCAGATAATACCAAGGATGTACTACTACCTTTAAAGTCATGGTATCTTAACAATGAAGGATCTAATTCAGCCTTTACACTCAAAGAACAAAGTTCAGGAAAAAAAAGGATAAGGAAAGGGATAGGAGATGAGTACAGATTATTACAGGAACTGCAAAACAAAACACTTCACACTCAAATCAGAGCTCAAGACATTCTCCAGCCAGTCAGCATCCATCCCTACTCATAATCTCTCAAGATTTTTCCCAGAAACAATTTTAGCTATTCCCATAATCATGTGGCATATAAAAATATCAAACTATAAAACCATTTGGCCAAGATTTCCCCTGGATGTTAAATGGAGTATGTTAAATTAATTATTACGAATGAAAACTCTGGTCATTTAAAATAAAAATATACAAAATTTGTTTTATAGCAGTAACTAATCTCTAATTATTATAAATAAAACATGAAATGAAATGTGCCTATACAATTATAATTTTCAGAACTTTTCAACCCTTTTATTTAAAAATATACTGACAGAAAGATAAAAATGTAAAGAAAAAATAAATGACCCGGGATCTTCTGTTAAAAAAAAAATCTCTTATACAGATCTAACATAAAATTTAATATTTAGTAAACTTAAACACAAGCTCTTTTGTTAAACGAATACCTGATATTGACTAATTTCCTTTCTGTTCGATTTACAATTACGAATGAAAAATTGTTTGACAGATTACAGGAAACAAAGTTTCAAAATAATCATTGCAACGACGAGAAAGAAAAATACATTAGCCAAACAAGTAACTAGTTTCATTTTTAAGTAACAAATTATCTCTAGATAAACAAAAAAGTTATAAATTAATTTTTATGATGAATGGCAACAAAATATGAATGTAAAAACTAAAAAAGATAAGATAGAGAGATTTTAAAAATGTTAAGAATGTAATAAATACTGATAAAATTTTGATAAGAATGTAATGGAAAAAAGTCTACAGTTATTTAATTTAGTACAACAAAGCATAAAATAATAGGGTTTGAGATTGAGCCTAAACATGAAGGGCAAGATTATGTTGACCTTGGAAAAGAAAAAAAAATATTAAAAAGACTGCTGTACAATTGTCCTGCACTCCATATAGCAGTTTAGACTGGAGTAATATTTTAATTAATTTTAAGGTTTCATATTGTAATTGATTTGTCTGATATTTTTAGTGTGTTGTGCTGCTCTAAATATAGTATTTTTACACCTTATGTAAGGCAATCTATTTAGTTTATGAGTATAGCTTTTATTTTTAAGTTTTAAACAGTTAAATTTATGATTTTGAGGCATGAGGTGTTTGGAATATGTGGTAATCTGTGTTCTATGTATAGATGCGTAGCAGGTCATTTCGGTATACTTGGCCGAGGAAATGTAATGTTCCTTATAAATTAAAAATAAATACATTTAACATCTGAAACATCTTATTTTATAACAAACATAGTAGTTACAGAGAAAATGAAGTAATAGAAAATAACAAAAACCACCAAAAAAACTTATTTTGTATCCATATTCTATAACCCTCAAGGTACTTCACGTACTGATTTTTTTCTTATCTGCATATATTGAAAAAACTTCTGTTCTATCCCTAATAATTATAAATTACATTCGACTGAAACAAATTTTCAATGCTACAATAAATTTTACATCACATTACTATGAGCAACCTCCTGATGTGATGATACACCATGTGAAAGGTATAAAGTTTAAAAAATTCCATATATATTCTTATATTTCATAACAATTTATGGGATATCATTTTAAACTAAAAAAAAAATTAAATGAGATTCAGCTGCAGAGCTTTAAAAAAAAATATATATAATTTATATTATTCATGTAACAAATTTTAAGAAAAATCAAAATCTAAACAAATAGTAACATTAGGAAATTAATAAATTACATAAAAGATATAATAGAGGTGGGGAATATATGATAACCATATATTTTCTCGATACGATAAGACTGATAGCTACATAAAAAGAATTCACAAGTGACAGACATCAACATTCCTGTAATTTGTCATATTTTGTTTAGCTTTTCAATTATTAGAAAAAAAATCATTCTCAATACTGGTTAAGTAACTAGATTTAACAGCAGAACAAGGGAATCTGAAATGTTACTTTATTACTCATAATTATTCAGTAATATTTATTTTTATGCAAGCAGCCTCAGTAGTTTTTTAAAATTTATTGTTTAATGAACATTTATTCTGTAAGAGAAGATAAAACCAGTTACAAATAGTACAAATTCCATTATAAATTCTTAAAAACTCAACTAAACATTATTCGATAAGCTGTTTCAAAAACATATAAATAATAATAAACAATGTAGTTGCTTAAAAATGAATTTTTGTTTTCATACAAAGCGAAGTTTAACATAAATTACGATAAAACAAACTGTTAAAAGTTGTAGTAATTTAGAATTACTTGTACAGAAATAACATGAGGAATTACATTCATAAAATAATCAATAAAACTCACAATTTTACATTAATTATCAATTATCCAAACAATAAATGGAAAAAACTAATATAACAAAAATTATGGTTTTGTTTTTTTAAAGAAAAAATAATTAACATACTGTATATTAATTACGAAAACCAACTTATGAACAAAAATTAACATGGAGTAAAATTACAGCTCAAAAATATTAACAGACGTATAAATAAATGAAACATAAACATAATACCAAATAAGTAAATTATATTTAATAAATTTAAGGTAGACTCAAATGCGACAGTAACAAACTCTCTCTTGTTTTTTCATTTATATGAAACTTCAGCAAGCATCATCATTTCATGCACGCATACGTGCGCATGCGCAAACACAACACAAGGTGAAAAACACCTGAAACCAACCTTATAAAATGATTTTCAACCATTTCTGCTAATATATTTGAAAAAAGGAGACTCAGTAGCCAATTTTGATAATATATTTTATTTCTTTCCTATTGCTATTAATAATGCGCATTATGTATCTTACAAACATTTAATAAAAATATAAAATTCCCATCTCATTAAGAAACTTATAGCTCGTTTATAGTTATGCATATCAAAAAGAATATACCACAATACATGATTTGAATATGAAACTTAAAGAAGATTAAAAGAAATAAAACGCTTCCATAATTAAGATTTACGGAATTTTTTTTTTATTTTATATGAATATTTTGTTACGGATTGCAGTATCCAATGTTTGTAAACAATCAAGAATGGATGTAATAATGCAAAGAAGAGAATTATTTGAAAATAACAATATTCTAACAATACTTAAACAATAGAATTCATTCGATAAAAAGTCGATAATTTTTAATTCGATAAATTTAAGTTATTTAAAAGTTACTGGAAAAATTTAATCTTATCGGTATCACAAATTAATTTTATGCATAGCCACAACACACTTATTATGTTACATTAACCACAGAGACTAACACCCAATTACAATCTTGCATTAATATATTTTGTTTTTGAAAAAAGATGCATTTTACAGCTTACAAAAAATACCAAATCTGAATACAATTTTAACCTATTGACTACCAGATAAATGCCACATACCATTCCGCCCGCTTTCAAATCGTCAATTTTACAGCAATAAAATATGGAAACATTTACAATTTATAAAGAAATCGACATATCTCAGTAAGTGGAATTTCAAATTAATATTTTATTTACTATAAGTTATCACTTATAGTTTGCATTTAATCTGTTATTATTATGTATCATAAAGAGATTACTATTAGGCACCTAATTTCTAGTTACTAAAATTAGATTTTTACTTCATGATTAATAGACATACATACTCCCATTTATTATAATATTTAATTTAAATTAAAACAAAACTTTTAAACTTGATTGGTTTGCACATAAATTAGATTATTTTATACTTAAATTGTATAATAATAATAAAAAACTTATTTTTAATGAAATTTCTTCATAAATTTATATAAAGAAGACCTAACTGACAAATTTTTATAGATTTTTATTTTACATGAATTCTTCTGAAAGTGTATCTAACAAATTTTGTACGAATCTCAGATAAAGTCAATGACAAGGAATATTCTCAAAATAAAATGAAGTCAGAAGATTAGAAACAGAGACATTCTGAGAAAGTTAAGTAAAATATCTTCAAAAGGAGGATGACTCGAAGTGGAGATGCACAGTCATGTTTCAAACATTGCCAAATGTGTACTGAAAGCCCACTGAGGAATGGAGATAAAAGAAGTCAGCCAGTGATTTGATAGGAGGGACAAAATTAATGAAAGGATGATAGATGTATGATGTACAGTAGTCACGAGGCTTGAAATGATAAAAAAATATTTTGGAAAAGTTCTAAAATTTGTGATTATAGATTTGGGCTTTTTCTTTATTGGACCGATATAGATTTAGTGATTTATTTGATGGTTTGTTTATCTTGGATTTCATTTATTGTATAATTTACAAACCAAACTACCTCTGAGGGAGAGGCTTTTGTTATAAAGAACAAAATGAATAGCAATAAGCTTACTATTATTACTTCTGAACATCAGATCAGCTGAACATTTTGACAAACCAATTTGAATTGCATTCTTAACTTAAACAAAACTAAGTAGAGGTGAATTGGAAGGACAACCAACAGAAATCTATTAAACTTCAATATCTTCTGATAAAATCACCTGTTTTAAATATTAACATAAAGTCAAATATTATTATGACTTTTCACAAGTATTATTCATTTAAGAAAGAGAAAATAACTAACAAAAGAATAATAGAATTAGATTTATGAAAAAGTTTGATTTTTAGAATAAAAGACAGATATGAAGAACAGAAACATTTTGATTTTTTTTGTATGTCAAATTATATTACCGAAGAATATCATAAATAAAATATTTAATTACACTAAAATAGATTGATAGATAATAATAGAATTTTACACAATTTTGTTTAACTTTCATCTATTTAACTCACAAACATTTAAATATAATAAATAATGAAATTGTAAACTCATTGAATGGCACTTAATAATTATTAACAAAGATTATTTTTTAAATATGTAAAATCACGTAAATTTAAGCAAAATTTAAAATTCATACATACACTTTACAAAATATCAACAACTGATAGGAAGTACAAAAAAAAAGTAGATCATTATATAACAAACAATTCAAAATCAAAGAGTTGGATAATCAGAAGCCTCTTAATATATTTATAAAACTGGGAGATTAGCCAAAGAAAATTCTCCTAAAAAAAAAAAAAAAAAAAAAAAAAAAAAAAAAAAAAAAAAAAAAAAAACATTTTTTGATGAAGTCTTTTTGGTCAAAAAAAGGACTTTATAGTAAATTAATTATTTGGCAGAAAAAATGTTTTAAGCTGCAGCTATCACTGCTTGGCATTAAGGTAAAGAAAAATTAGCTATATTACAACTTAAAGAAAAAACATTAAAAAACAATGCACTTTATGCCCATATCTGTTTTAGTCAGACATAAATTCATATCAAACAGTTAAAATATGAGTAGGGCAATAATCTTGCTATCACACAATAAATACAGTACACAAATAAAAAGTTATTAACCTAACCTAAATTTTAAATAAAATCTATATTATATCTTTAGAATTATGAAATGTGAGAATGTACTTATTTCTGGTGAATCAAAGTAATATTACATTACAAACAAGATTTGTATTCATTACAAACACTAATCATTATTTTTGAGATTTTAAAATGTTTCATCAACCTTAAAAATGTAATTACTCCATTAGGTCTATGAAATATGCATACAATCTATAATTTAATTGTTTAAAAAAAATTATTCTACTACATACATATTATGCTGTAATTTTTATATTTAAAAAAAAATTATTTTTATTAAATCTATATAAATTGTTAAACATTTTTTCTAGGGCAGTCTTTATCGCTAGTTTTAGATATTAAAAAATAGATTTACCTAATAATATTAAAAAGGAGACAAGTACCTTCTACTAAATTGTAAATTTAATAGAACATTTTCCCATCTTTCTGTTATAATGTAACATTATTACAATTAAAACATATCATTCGTTAATGTGTCAAAAGAAAAAAAGAAATTAGAGTGGGCTATCGCAAAGTTAAATATTAATAGCTTATAAACAGCCGACTCAAATACATACGTACATAGTCTATAACCTAATACTGGATTTAATCTCTTCACCGGTTTAAATTAAACATATATGAAATGTACAAATAATGATGCACAAATCAAAGGAAATAGGACAAAGAATTAGGAATGAATAAGAAGTAAAGGTTATGTAATGCTGTGGTGGAGGCTGCTATGACGTGCATATGAAATCTGGACGATGATTCAACAGGTCAGAAGTATAGAGAGGAAGGCAAACAAACCGGAAAGAGAGAGACAACTGGAGCGGAAGATAATTGAGAATAATTAGAGAAAAGAAGCGGAGAGATGATCTGAACATAACATCAGATTAAAGGAAAGAAACGGCAAATAAAGATCGTATTAAGGGCGAGAACATTTGGAACTAAGTAGGAAGATCGAGAATGAAATACAAAAAAAAGGATTTATAAAAGGTCGTAGAACTATCAGAGTAGAGAAGAGCGGTGTAATAAATAAAGTTTGACTATGTTAATTTTGACAAACAGCAATAACCGTATTAAGAGAGTATAAATTTTGTTTATGTAAATTTAAAAAGCTCTAATCAACCGAATCACCTTAGGATGAACGTAATCTGAAGTTAATGTCGATTTTACCGGTATTTTAAATGGTTTTGCTTATATATTAATAAACGGCAAATAAATAAACAACGCTAGATAGATATTCTTGTTCAAGTGATAGATCATTAAAGTTCAAATCCTTCTACTAACTGAATTACGAATAAATATTACAGAACAAAATCTATAAGTAGATATAATTAAACAAAATCTTTAGTTAGATATAGTTAAAAACACACACACACATCATATAAACTACAGATAATGAAGCAAGGGGTTACATAAATTCTTTTACCTTACATTACAATGTAATACATATTAATAAACATCAGACGGTTGGAAAAGAGAAATACGCTATTGAGAGAAATGTGGGACGGCTGGTAATTATTGGTAATAAGGAAGGGAGTATTAATTTTTCTAAAAACTGAGCAAATAATACAAATTATTTAAGTATGTTACTAAGTCTACTAGTATATAATTATAATAAAAATATATTTTTAAAGTAAATTATAACGATACCTTTTATCATATTAACAACAGCCAACATACATAATATTACAATTATTACTACTCCCTTTCCCAGCTAAATTTTGAAGTAGCTGACTCCACAATTTACATTATTTTTACCTGCTGACATAAATATTTATATCCAGCTTAGGTACAACTATAAGAAAAAAAAAAAAAAAAAAAAAAAAAAAAATATATATATATATATATATATATAAGAAATCTGTCTCCACATCTCCTTTCAGTTAACAGTTACTGATTTTTTTTGACAGATGTGTTTTTAAATCCACAAGCAACAACAGTCAATCTCAGAAACATGTTTTAAAGTTGACATGTATTTATCCTAACATTTTGAACTAGCGATTTTTTCAACTCATACCGTATCATATTTTAAAGATCATCAGATTCCAAACTTTCTCTCAATATTTTTATAAACAGTAACATAGTCCATATATTTGTTAATATATCATTATCAAGAATCATACGTAAATGTTTATATGAACCGACATAAAAGTTGAATTAAAATAAAGATGGAAATGTCACAGGAGGTTTTGTCACAAAGAGTGTCTTAGGTGATGTTTCTTTCTGCGACCCTTTTTTAAAAATATTCTCGCCTTTTTTTATTTATTTATTAAAGGAATCATATAGTAAGCGTAAGAGTGTAAAAATCAATAAAGATATCTTTATCTGCCGATGATCAGGCGTTATCGGGTAAGGAATAAGATGATGATAGTTAAATGAAAAACAGCTTGATTAAGGAGTATGAGAAATAAGGTCTAGAGGTAATGCAAGCAAATCCGTTTCTAATATTAGGAGCAGATGCAACCGATTTAATGATGATGGCTGGAACGATTCAGGCTGTAAACGAGTGTAAATATTTAGGAGTTCATTTGACCTTCAACGGTTATGACTAGTTGGCGGTGAGACAAGATTTAAATAAGGGGAACATACTTGCAAGCCAACTACACAGTATTTTGTGTAACAGTACTATCAGGAAGTGAACTAAACATACCCTGTGCTCTTTTTGAAGTAGAAATTTGGATCACAAGTGAAAAAATAATGATGTGGCTTAATGCTTGGGGATGGAGTATTGGAAATTATGTTGCAGGCTGACGCTCAGGGATAGAATGTGAAATGAAAATATTTGAGTACAAATGGAGGTAAAGAGAATTGAAAGTGGGGAAGGTAGGAGGAGGCTGGGAACAGTATAGGCATCTGAATGTATGGTGGAAATATGATTTTAAAAGAAATTTTTGAGCAGCTGTCTTATGAGAAAAAAGAAAGACTGACCCCAACAATTGAAGTGAAAGAGTTAAATGGAAAGCTGAATGCTGTGACCATTCAAGTTGTAGGATCTCATTTATAAGTAATTATCATGAATGCTCACTGGAGGATGGTGCTTAGTGTTTTTATGCGGGTAATGTGTTTGTTTCTGTATGTTTATTTCATCTTACTGTTAAAATAAAACTAGACAAGTTTTGGAATTGAAAGTATATAGTCAAACCTCCTTAAGCTGAATACTTACTTTGTCCCTTGAAAAATCCTCTTTAAATCGAATTAAATCACCTCCTTTATTTGAAAATGTTGAGGACTTCATATACATACTATTTCTTTGATGAAAATGTTTTCAATAAAGAATTTGCATACTGTACACGATTTCCAAGGAAGCATAGATAGCAGTAAATTCAGTTTAATGATGGATAGTGATCGTTAGTGTGGACTGTAAATCTTATCTGGTACTGTATGCCTAATGTTAATCAATAACAGACATGTTAATTTCCGTTGTTGGTCGCTGGAGTAGTCTATAACAAAACTACATGCACGGTACCCATTGTATGATGAGTAATATTTGGTCTTATTCCTTACAGCAGGCTATGAACATGAATCAGGTATTACTGCAGTATCCATTTTGATTTTATGTAGTTAACATTAAAATTGTCATTAACAATTGTGTTTTACAATTTACACTTACACAGTGGACTAATTTTTCTCATGGAATTCAAGTCTTGTTTTATTTTAAAATTTAAGATTAGATTACGTAAATTTTTGTGTCTTCTCACTCCTTTTTGTTTAAACTTTGATACGTATGCCTACTGTACATTTTTAATAGCCATGTTTTATGAGTGTACAGCGGAAAGCATTATCAATTGATGATAAAGTAAGTAAAAAACAGACATTGCTCAAGAATCTGGAATTCTGTCAAGCACTTTATTGACAATTTTTAAAAATGGAAATTCGATCCTTTCACAAAAATATTTTTCGAATGTATACCGCAGAGATTTCATTTTTTTTAAAATTTTCTTGATACTACACACATTTTGACTTTTCTAATGTAATTTAGTACTGTAGTATATTATTATGGATTAACATAAATTTTGATTTAATTATGAAATTTTTCTGTACAATTTTTGAGTTTCATTATTTTACCTCTCTAAATAGAAAACAACTTTAAATAAAAAAAAATAATATTGGTCCCTTGAGATTCAAATTTGAGAGGTTTAACAGTATTTTGTAACGTAATTTTACTGTATTTTCTATAAGTAGTTACTATTCAACTACATTTTACCCTTTGTAAGTAAATTAAACGGTTAAAAATGTTACATTAAATGATTAAATTAATGTTTTTAAAATGAATAATGTATAAAAAAAAACCGTAGTTTTTCCTGACAAATCCCACCATAAAATGTCTATTTTGAAATGTTCATAATGTTATTTGTATTATTTATTAAATTTTTAATTTATTTATTTAAAAATATTTTTCATTAAAATAATGATATGTTTTATAAATATTTATTTCACTGGCCATTTAAACAAGAAGATGTAAACTAACATACATAACAAAAAGTAATTGATAAAGGTACATGCAGCTCCCAAACACCCAATATGAAGGAGGATATTATTTTCTTTTCAAAGGTATACACTACCATCTAATGACTAATATATAATCTATACAAAAGTATTTTATATGTAACCTATTAATTACTAATGATTTTTATTATTCAAACACTTTTTTACATAAAAAATATTCATATGAAAGTACGATGTTTAATTTAATGGCACTGCAATCTATGTCTTGTCAAATAATATAGTTTTGCTTTATTAGCAAAACTAATTTCCCTCTTAAAATCAATCTTTTTGCAATAAAATTGTTATTTTTAAAGTTTACTCCAGGAATTAGATTATAAGTTATTCTTCTGCAAAACAGTTCTTTGTAATTCATTTTCTTTTATTTTTATTATTATTATTTTCCTTTCGGTTCTAAAAATATTCTTTTACCTTCAAATTATCGTTTACAATTTGTTTTTAATTCAGTTCATATGAATCTTTTTATCTTAGTCATTACAATTTAAAATTCCAGTAAAATTTAACAATCCCACATCTTAAAGTTTAATATTTAATAATATAGTAAGAGTTAATTGTTAATATTAAAAAGATCCTTTTTAAATATTAAAAAGGAAGATTGTTTGTTTTTAAAATACAAAAAACTTTAAAAAATATTATTATTAACTACAGAGTAAAAAAGGGGTTTGCCAGCAACCGGTTGAATAAAAAAAAGAATGCATACTTGATTGAGGGTAAGATTAAGAAGCCCCCCCCCCCCCCCGGCCAGAATTAACCTATAGAGGTTTCATTTGTTAATTACAATTTTTGTGAAATTCAGAGAATACCTGACAGTTTTCCCTTCATAAAGGAGACCTGAGACATAGGTAATGAGATGGTGTGCAAGTTAGTACAACAGTTAATAAAAAAATCAGCTATTTAAAATGTCAGAGAAATATTTCACACAAAGATTCTTTAACATCATGTTATTGAAATCTATTACCTGAAACTGTTTAAATAAAAAGATTCTAAACTTGTTCTAAAACTAAACATAAACTTGTTCTAAACTGTAAAGTTTATTAAAGTATTATTTGAATGGCTTGATACAGTGTAATCAGATTTCACTGAAACTGAATAAGCTTGGTAAGAGCTCATTTTTGTATAAGTTTATGGAGTAAATTTCCATCTTATAGTAAAAAAACATTATCTGCATGAAGATGAGTAGAATCTTATTATAAAAAAAATCCAAAACTGTAAGAAAGTTACATTGTAAAAATTTTAATAAACAAGGTAAGTTTACAATGCTTGAATAATGATCAATGGAACAATGAATAAATTCTGCAGATAAAAACAGTCCAGTATTCAGGTGTAACACTGGAGATAACGTTTTACAGAAAGATCATATCGATAAAAAAAGAAAAGAAAAAGGACTTGGGGTTATAGAAGTCAATTTTATTAATTAAGATTTTCAATGTCTGATAAATGTCATGGTTTGGCTTGTCAAGGTGTGCATATACTAGTAATTGGGAACTATTGTCGGCAGGGCAAAAACACTTAATGCACTTGATTTTGGGGACAAGCAGAGCTTACTGAGATAGAAGGGGTCCTTTATTAGAAGAGCTTGGAATCCTTCCCTTAAGATGTTTATATGTTTTTAAAATATTGAACATTTTTTATACTAGAAATAGTAATTATTAGTCATGTTCATGAACCTCTTTGAGGTGTTATACATATGTTCTGCCCTGACTGATGTTTGAGGTCTTTAGATCAATGTGTATATGGCACCGAAAGTTTTTAACAAGCTACCTGATGATATTAAGGTGGAGAATTCATTAAAATTGTAAAATTAATTGATTGTAAGGCAAGATACAATGCTGGTTTTATGGAGTTTGTGACAATGAGGCTTTTTTTCTTCTGCAAGGTTTTTTAATTTTAGGGTATTATAAATTCTTAATGTGGCTATTACAGAAAGATAATACTTTTGGATATCTACACTTAAGAGTATTTTATGGTGCATGTAGGCTTTAAAGAAAATTGAAAGACTAAAACTTCAGAAATTCAGACTTCGTTAATTCAGAACTGAAGCCAAAATATCTGAAATCGATGAAGGTGTTTGGACATAATACAAACAAGCTGCTGGTATCCCGATTTGTGGAGTAGAATTGCAAACTGCTGCTGAACATTTTGCTGAAAGATTAGAAAATCAAAACTTTAAGGTGAGTACGATTTGGTCGTTTACATTCCGAAATTGACATGGAATATATAACTGAAGAGTACGTGGAGAGGGTTTAAGTTCAGATCGTGAAAGTGTTTATCCATTTCAAGAAAATTTGAATAAAGTAATTCGCGATAATAAATTGGAACCGTGGAAAATCTACGACATAGACAAGACTGGTTTGTTGTAGAAGGCAATACCGAATAATACTCAAGCCAGCAAAAAAGAAACACTTACTTCTGGGCATAAAATTAATAAAATGAGCATCTCAGCGTTACTGTGTGCTAATTCTGATGCAAAATTCAAACGTAAATCTATAGTAATTGGAAAATCAAGACAGCCGAGAGCTATGAAAAATTAACGTCAAAAAAACCTGTCAGTAATTTATAAAGCCAACAGAAATACTTGTTTCACCTCTGAAATTTTCAGATCATAGTTTCATGAAGATTTTGTTAGTCAGGATGAAGTTAAAGCATTACTATTATTGGATAATAGTAAGTGCATCATCAGAAGACATTTTACAGAGTAGTAGCGAAAAAATTAAATGTTTGTTTATAACTCTGAATAAATCAGCATCGATCCAACAAGTGGATCATAGTGTTATCCTTGGTTGCAAAAGTTTACATAAAAAGAAATAGCTTCAAGATTGTTTAGTTTTCAAAAATGATTCAGACTTCGATGATATAAGAGGTGAGCAGATGTTAATTAATCTGAAAAATTACAATAAAAAAATGCCATATTCAATTGGGCTTTGAGTTGGAAGAAGGTAAAAGCTACGGTAATTTCAAATGCATGGAAAACACTTTTGTAAGATGAAAATCATGAACAAGACTTCAGCTAAATTGAAGAAGAGTACATGAATGTTTAAGAAAATGCCACAGAAGAATGTACTGTGAACAACATATGAAAGGTTAAATGCAGATGAAGATGAATTTGGGTATGCTATCCAGACAAAAGAAGAAATAGCAGCTGCCATAGACAAACGTTTAGCTGATGATGTGCAGCAAGATTGTTCTGATAGTGAGGAAGATAACTGTGAAGAAATACAAGAAGAGACTGTAAAACTAAGTGGCACTAAAAACCATGTTGATTAATTATTAAAGTTATGTAATACAAACAGTGAATTTTAAAAATATTTCTTCACAAAATAAAAGAGAATGTTGTAATATAAAAAAATCAAAATCAATATACTCAAAAACAAATTTCAGACTTATTCAAATGAAACACTGTACTGTAGGCTAATTTTTAAAATGGAACTGTATTTGTTAATTCAAGATTGCTTTACCAATCAGGTATCGTAAATGGTTTACAATATAAAAAAAAAAATGTAGAGTACATTATAAATATTTTGTAGTAGTCAGTTTTTATTAAAATTACATAATTAAAATTTTTCATTTTTATACTTTTTTTATTGATTTTACTGATTTAAATTTATGCTTGAGATTTATCTAAATTATGTACGTTCGTAGAAGTTAAGATTGAAAGTGATTTTAAAAGTCTTCCATAATTTGGAATTTCACGAATTCAGACTGACCCTGATTTGCATTAGGTCAAATTAGCGAGGTTGTAATTTATTATCCTGACCAGTTTCTATTCTTGAATAAAACTCCTTAATATTTTATTATTGTTACATAGATTATAATTTAATTTTAACAAATATCATTAAAAAAACGTACTAAGTACAATCTCAATCATACATGCTTTTCAATGTTATCAGATGTTATAGTTCATTTTTAATTAATACTCAGTACATATTTTGTTGAACATAACGCTTACTTGTTCTATTTTTCATTTGTTTACTTGTAATTTTTTTATTACGCTCATTACTAAAATAAAATATAAGGTTGATAACTCTCAATGTAATTTGTTTTTTTACTACAAAGGGTACTTACGTAGTTTCCAGATAAATCTTTTGAATGGGATATTCTATTTATCTCATTTATAACAGTTAAAATCAAAGTGTATAAATTGTAGTCTTTTAGCTGTTTGAATTACACTTATTTAATGATAATAATGTTTCGTTTTATTCATTGAATTTATCCTTAGAACTGTAAATTTATAAATTATTTGTAGAAATAAAATAAAAAGTAATTTTATAAATTACAGATATTACATTTATAATAATTTTCATTACACTTATCTTTCAGCGGGGGAGAATATATATAAAATTAATAATTTATTGTAGAATAAATTTGCAATCATTAAAAAAAGAGCCAATATTCCTATTTGTCTGAGATCAGATAATTATACAAAATAAAGGAACATCTTATCTGTCACAGTTGTAAACATACAAAGTAATTTTTAAAATATACTTACAATAATAACAAGAAAAATTAATCAATTTATAACAGATTCACTATCTGAATGAATTTACTTCAGAATTATGTAAATTAAAGATTATACAGCTATATTTACAAAAGAAACACACAGAAATTAATATAAAAATTAAGATGTAGAGGAATAAAGAATGTAACGTTAGATTTAAAAAGAAACTCCTTTTACACGTGCAGAACAAATTTAACCCATTCATTGACACTGATGTGCAATGAATATATGATTTCAATATGTCAGGAAAAAAAAGACACACATTATTTCATTCAAATGTCAGCACTGCACAAAAACATAACAGTTACATTAATCAATTTTATATATATTGCATTGTTCAAAGTAAAATATTCAAAATTCCCTCTTCCTCTACTGTAACAGATGCTATGTGAACAACAGAATGATTAAGTTCCTTCAAATCTAAGTATAATTAATAAAAAGAATAGTAAACTCAGTGCACTGTATTGTTAAAATGGTGTGTTTATCCTTGGAATCTCGATTCAATAGCGTAAGAAAAACATAAAGGCTGAAAACATTAGATGAAAAACTTTAGTAGAAAAAATATATCAATTAAAAAACAATTCTGATCACAAACCAGTATCACTTATTAAAAAATAAACAACAGAAATTAGTAACTATTTTGCAGAAACAAATATCATCAAAAATTATGCAGAGTAGTAGCGCTAACATGTGCTACTTAATAGAAAACAAAGATCTGCACTCGATACTAATAATAAAAATGGATGGAAGCCCATTTGCAATTACTTCAGCACTAGTTCACTTATAGTACAGAATATTCAAACAATAAATATGCACCTACACAATAAAACTGATCACATCCTAAGGCAAATTTTCAATCTTTGATGTGTCATGATCAACTCATTCTCGCTAGCGGGACAAAGCACAGCTGTCCTGCAAACCAACAGTTACCCAACATCAATTCCCTCCAGTACACTAACGAGTACAACTAAATCTTTTCCATTTTTTTTTGATGTGGAGTATTATCTGTTAACTTTTCATTTGTAGTGAAATGGTTAAATAGAATGTCATGGAGCAGAACAAAGTGATAATGAAGAGCTTCAAAAGGTTATAAAGCAAAATTCAACAGGCATATTATGAAAATTTAAAAAAGGTAGTAAAGAATGACAAACACACATTCTTTAATGTGTAAATGATAGGTAATTCGTGAATTAGTTAAAAGATTTATTATATACATGAGAAATAGAAAAAATATCACTGGATGTATGACAAAAAGCTAAAAGACATTAAACAGATATGGACATATGAAGTACATACCGGAGGAGGGTAGACTACACAATATGTGGAGCGGGATATCCTTCTTAACGGTTTATTATTTTTTTTTGTTGAGAATAATGAGGAGCATCAACTACTTTTGTCACTTTGCCCTATGAGAATGGAAATTTGTAGTATACGAAAAATTCACTATATTGGCTGCCTGGAATTTGAATCCAGGACCTCCGGATGAAAGGCTGAGACGCTACCACTACGGAGATCAGCAGAAGGAACTTGCTCATGACCCATATGAAATTACTGTTTTTGGAACAATGAGTAAGCAAGAATAAGAACATTATTACTGGAATCAAGAAAGATGGAAGCTTGGGTGCAAGAAATACCACCTAAACTTAACTCACCCTAAAAAAGCTTAATATTAAATGAAGTATGTACAGTTTTAAGGCCAAATTAATCAATTAGAATAAAACTGAAAAGAAAAACATAAAATACAAGAAAAAAATTTCTTTTTCATGAGATAAGATGAACAAACACCTAAACATTTTCCAATTAACAATTTCATTCTTCTCTAAAAAAAAAAAATTATACATCTCAATGCAACTCATAAAAAAGAGGAAACTAACAATTCAAGAAAAAAACATAAACTTAAAACTTTTGGAATAGAGTAAAAATGAGTTAGAAAATCATTAAACATGTTGGATTCACTGAGAGAAGAAAGATTCAGTTTAAAAATAAATTAAAAAAAAGAAAGGCAAAGTAATATGATATGTAAAAAGAAAAAAATTAGTTAATATTAAGGTGAGAATGTAACACCAAGTGTTGAAGTAGTTATTTATAAAATGACATTCTATCATTTGGAAAGTTATAGACCCTGTTTGTTCACTTATAAAGAAAATATATAAATAAACTCTTTTATAAATAAAAAATTTCTGCCTTCAATTTTAAATTTGACAAGTTTTAGTACAGGAAACGAAAGATACACAATTTTTTTAATTGGTATCACAAAATTCTTTAGTAGTAAGTACATTTGTTTAACTAAAGAAATATTAGTCAGCAAAAGGTTACACGTCATACCAACCAGATCTTTAAATCATACATTTCAAAACTGTATATTCGCTAATGTAGAGTATAAGGCTGGATTGAAATGAGTAAAACAATATTACTTTCAAATTTTTACCTGGGATAATACATTTGTATTATCCCAGGTAAGGTTTTAAGCCAAAGCAGAGGCCCTAGTCCCCTTGGAGGAGGGAGATGAAGTTGTGAATTAAAGATGCTCATTGAAGAAAAAAAATTAATCTTTTTACTTCATTACTATATTTGTCACCATGCCAAGAGAAATAAGTTACAAATTTTTTGTTGTCAAAGGTATGTGTACCTTAGTTAATGTTATTCTGTTTTTTATAATCTAGTTTCTTTTTCACGTTTATATAAGTCTGAATATTATTATTTATCATTATTATTCTCGCAACCATGAGGGTAGAGGGGAATGAGGGTCCAGGAGGCAGAGCCCTCTGGCTAGACAGGAACAGTGAGTGAAGCAAGTTCTGTGGCCCTGGGATAGGCCCCGTGGAGCCCCTAAATCAGCTCTGGGGATCACCTAGGCTGATCTGGACCTACAGGGTTGGGGTACAGAGCCCTGACCAGGTAGTATATATATATATTATTATCTTATATCTTATTGAGCTCACTCTTCATAAGATTGTAAAATAATTATTTCTAATTTCTTTTAAACATTTAATAGAAAAAGTTAATTAAGCAGTAAAACAGAGTTAAATATTATGTTTGGAGTCTACATTTCTGTTGGATACAAAACATAGGCAACAAAGAATAAAGTAGGGTAAAGATTTTTAAAATGTGGGGAAGAAGATTAGTGAATGTGAAACTGATAAAGAAATTGATGAAGGAAGACATAATGAATACTATGATAAATAATAAAAAAATAATTACAAAACAAAAAACCAAACTAAAGCTTACTGGAATTAATTCAATATAAACAGTACATTAGATTATTTAATTAATTTTTTGAAAATAAAATTATTTATATATTACAGACAAAAGTTTTTCAATATTTAAAAATGTTAATCCCATTAGAAAGGTTTCAATCTTTTACTATTAAATTATTTATTACTCCTTAAAAAATTGAATAAAATTTATTCAATAATAATTTGCTTGGAATAATTCTTTTTCACTTTATTTTAATATTTTATAACCAAAAACGATGAAACATTAACAGATTAAACTTTTAATATTGGATCACTGTGTATTTTTAATAAAATGATTTACAAAATAATATCGTTCAGTTATCATATATTAAAATCCAAAATTACATTCTCAAAACTTTACAAAATAATGGAAATAATTTAAAACATAAAATTTTAAAAATAAAAAATTTTCCATTTCCCCCCTGTTTTTTAAAATAAATAATAATTTTAATAAATTTGGAACTAAAAATAGTACAAAATGAATACTACTATTACAGTCTGTAGGTATTATCCCCTGCCATCTTGAGGATATCATATCTGTATTCTTGAGCCATCACCTAACAAAGGTGGGGAGGGTGGTAGGGAATACAAACATGTTGACTCATACATACACTTGTTAATTTAGTGTACCTCACTTCTTTAAAACATTAGTTATCAACAATATAGCAGTATTTTTCATCTTATTATTTGCAGAACATGGTAATTTATGTATTAATGCTTCTTACCTTTTAATTTTAGATGACATATATTTTTAAAAGTATTAATTGATCCTTTATTAAGGATGTGAAATTATCATGTTGGTTATTAAAAAGTGTGATTAACTGAGAATTATTTGATAAATTTATGAACTATCTAAACTTTAGAATATTTTATTATTACTACACAATACTTTGAGAAATCGTAAGAAACTAATGAAATACATTAAAACAAGACAACTATGGGCAGAAATAATATAACGTAAATAGCACAACTATGGGCAGAAATAATATAATGTAAATAGCAGTCTAAATGTTTTTTTTAATGTTGATTAGTATAATCAATGTATTCCCATTTCCTGCATTGTGAAGTGCATGACATCACACATTCCTCACGGGGCTCAAGAACTGGCTCAGGGGCAGTATTGAAATCTCATATAATAGTTTGTAGATAAAAGAATGTGAAGCTTACTCTTCAATAGATATCATTATTAAGACAAACTATACTCAAAAAGAAAATCTTCCATGTCAATTTCTGCTAACCGTAAACATTTTTCAACTAATTAATAATCTTTCATTATTAGAAAATGTTTTCAACATTATCAAAATGAAAATTTTTAGATCAATTTACAAAGGAAAATACATCAGTTAAAAAAAAATTAAAGTCTTTTCCATGTTAAATTAAAAGGAAACATTTTCACATAAGCAAACAAAATTTAGAACAAGATAAATTTTGTTTAAACTATTCCAGTTTACAAATAAATCTACTTTTTTTTTTAAATATAAAAACCTTAACAGATTTTAAGTCGTAATTATTTTTTAACAACACAGTAAAAATAGAATACAACCTTTACAACCATTAGAAAAAACAGAAAAGATTTTTCACACCAAAAAAAATTTTGAAATTTCTGAAAGAGAATCTATACAATATTTTTATAAAAGTATACATTTAGTGATTATTAGGGTTACAGGTTTTGTATTAGATAATAATGAAACTCTAAAATAAAACTAAATATGAAAATTCCATATTTAGATATTTAGTTTTATAGGCAGAATAAGTTTGAAAACTAGGTAAGATATGAAATGAGATTCTGTATATAAATTAATATTAGACAGAATCTTGTAAAAGAATATTTATATTATTTACTTGGTTACTTGGCCATACATTATGGTGTTCAGGGTTGGTTTGGTTGGTTGCAGGGCATAAGAAAGTAAAATCAGTACAGCCACACAAAGGTTGGATTATATTGAAAAAAATAATAGAGAAACACATCAAACCAATCCAAAAATTAAGATATAATAATCTTTTCCAAGGTAAAACTTAAAAATATATTTGTTTATATTCATTACTTTATTGCTGCATGAAGAATTGACTGTAAAAAAAAACATATGCACACACACACACACAACAAAGCAGTTTATTGCAAAAGAAATGTAATTAACTAAAAGGTGTTTACAAGTATAAACAAATGGACCTTAAAACATAATTAAATCTACCACTTAAGGTTAGTGTTTGAGAATGTAAATGGAAATTTTTCAGTGTATAAAAATACTAAACCTCACCAGAATCCGAACTAAGTATATCTTCCTTTTGAAAAATAAAAATGTTAACCACTTTCTGAATGGATATCATACATTAAAATTTACAAACTATAAATTGAAAATTTCATTTTTAAATTATGTGTAAATATTGTGTCAAGATGTTTAGCAATAAACATTATTATTCCGCAATAGCTGGCAAGATTATTTAGTATTTTAATTTCATAAAGTTAATAAATTCTTACAAATCACAAAAACTGTATTTCAAATAAAAAACATTATTTTTTTATGTATATAATACATCACAATAAACTTTAATTACTATAACATTTAATTTGACTGAAAACAACAGAAAAATTAAGAGAGCAAGTGAGGTGGGTTACATAGATAGCAAAACTTCAACACATCTACTACAGATCAATTCAGTTATATTAATCAGTCAATACAGATAATGAAAGTTTTGTTTTGTCTTATAAATAAAATGTATCATAACTGCAATAATCAGGTACAAAAATAAATTCATCGCACACATACACATATTATAAATACTATAAAATACAAACAAGTTGATTATAAATAATAAAAAAAATACACATAAAAATACATTTCATCAATAAATCATATAATAGTATTATCATGTCACACACTTTATATAATACTTTTTTCCTATACTGTTTTATATATAAGAAATAATTATAAACAAACACCATACTGCTTCAAAATTAAATTACATTTAATTTTTTTAGAATTAGATTTTATAATCTTGGATAATTAAAAATTTAAATTACTTTATAACACATTTACTATGGAGTAGATCAAGTAACATGAATTGCGTTTTACTGTACAATGAAGTACATAAAATTAATTCTATGTCAGAACTAAATCATCAATTGAGTTCTTGTAAGTATTTTTATATTATTCAGAAACTCTCAATTTATATTTTGAGATAATATTTATTTTCAATTAAAGTATTTTTTGCATCCTTTTCATAATATATATTGCAAAAGAGTAAATATATATTTTGAATAATCAGTACTCATAATAAATCATAAGAAATTTTAACAGATTTAAATGTAACAAGCTCGGTTTCCCGATCTATAAATAAATAATTTTTATTCAAAACTACAGTCATTTGCTACTTTCATATTATTTTAGGATACATAACCTTTGTAGATAACCTATTATATTACAAACTGTTATAAAATAAATGAAACTGAGATAAATTTATGAACAATCTTCAACTTTCAAATGAATTTCAAATCAAGTTATAGGAGAACCTAAATTGACTGCTATCGTAAGAAATTAAGAAGTAACTTTTCATTTTATTGAAAAAAAAAAAAAAACAGTAAAAATATTGAAGATCTTTTCACTATTATTCTTAAATATTTTTTATTCATCCTTCAAATTTTTTTTTTTTTACTTTTTTGTAGTTTACTTAAACGTACAACAACGATAATTTCATCATGAATTACCCTCATCCCAAAAAAAAGATCTTGGGTAACTTTTTTCATGAACCATTATTTTTTCACTGTATAAGAATGCCAGGAAAGTCATTACAACTTTGTTGTCAGTTTCCTTTCATAAGCAAAACAATATGAAGAGACACTTCTAAATTTTGTGAGAAAGAATATAAAATCATTTGATAATTTGTTAAATACACTGAGATCATCCGATGAGAAAACAGATTTCATTAATTATAAAAAATATTCTACGTAATGTATAAAACAAATATAAAATTATTGAATAACAATAAGGAACAAAAATAAATAATAAAAATTAGCTATCAATGTACCCAAATTATATCAGTTTTTTTATTTCATAAATCTTTGATTTACTAATTATAACACAAGTATATATTAAAATCCGATTACATTATATAAAAAGTATTTTTCTAATTTTAAGGTCAATCACAATAACATAACATTATCCTGAAGACAATTACTCTGTATTAGATAATTACAAGATATTAATCCTACCAACATTTTAAGGGTATGGTTAAAGAGAAGTAGCTATAAAAACATGATTACTCAGCTTTTGGAAAATCTTTATATTCTCGAGTCTCCTTCCACCCAAAGTAAATAAGTTAAATTATACTAAACCTTTTTCTTACCTATTGTAACTTGTTTCTTATACAGTCTTGTATTTTTGTTGTATTGAATTAGTTCTTATAATTTTAAATCAAATTTTCCATATAAATATTGATCATTAAATTTTAGAAAGTTTATTTAAGACTCTGTATTTTCTTTTCGAAAGTAGATATGAATCACTTTTATCACATTCCTGTATCTAGTGTAATTATTTTTAATCTTTGTTTTGCAGTTAAACCTTTAAGTTTTATATTTTATAATTTAAATACTGTATTTTAGTGAATTGTTTTTAATTTTTATTATGTAAATAATAAGAACAATTAAAATACATCTTAATAATTTATTCGTAAACTAACAAAAAATAGAGAAAGGGTTTTATAACTGATATCTAAAACTGAGATATAAACATTTTTTTTTATATAAATATAACCTTCCTATAAAAAAATCAGTCTTTTTTTTGAACTGAAGTTGAGTGAAAGATGTTGTACACAAGGAATCATTTAGTAAACTTTACTACTGCAATCAGCATACAAATTTTCTTTTGATGATGGTGGCATAAATCTAGTAGATTACTCTGCTAATGTAATATATTTGATCCTGTTTATAAATTCCTACTTTATTATTATTTGTTTTCAGCAAATAAGATTTCTAAATTCTGTGAAAACAAATGTTCTATCTCTTTGGTGACAACCAAAAGAGTAGTTACTTTAGATAGATGGTTAGACTGTATAAATGGTTACATCGACAAATTCTACTGTATATAAATTTTTTATAACTACATCATAACCTTGATTTAAATATTTTGCTGAACAAAATAACCTGTTAGTTTGTTTCTGATAAATTTACTTTTTCATAAAGTGGTGAGAAAGACATATTTTGGTCATTTTTCAGTTTGTTTTAGAATTTTCTAATTAATTTCAAAACATATAAGGCTAATGAATAAATTATTACAATTTGATAAAATTAAGTTGTTTTGTTGATTTTTTCACAAGTCATAGCATTTTAGCATACTTGAATTAGTATAACAGAAATTTGTGCTAATCTTGATTGATGTTGGAAAACATGCTTTGCTTTACAAATAATTATTTTTTTTTTTGTCTTCAGTCATTTGACTGGTTTGATGCAGCTTTCCAAGATTCCCTATCTAGTGCAAATAATTAAGGTTATATAGATTATGAAAATAATTAAGATTGTTGATTACTAATAGGGACTGATAATTAAACGGAATTTATTCAACTTGAATGAGATTGACATTACTTATCGTTAATTGAATAAGAAGTATTTTTTTAAAAATTTGAATAGTTCTTAAATTTGAAGCAATATGCTACAACATATGTGAAAAATCACCATTGGGAAAATATATAAAATTTTTATAAAGATTATTCATCGATGAACAGTTTAATTTTTTTTATCGCAAATGGTTGGAGTAATATAATATTGCTTTTAAGAGTGATTTATAAATCCAAAACACCAAGCAAATCTGGGATGAAAAAGAATTAAATAAATGTAAATAAAAATTAAATCTATTACATAATTACTAATTTACTGAGCGTTAAAATTATTATTCTTATTTTGGTTTATAAAAAATTTAAATAATCACCAACATGATTTTCCTGTAAATCATGTCGGTGATTATTTTAATTGCCGACACTTATCTTAATTGCTCCATTCAATGCTGGTTTCTATCTCTCAATATGTTAGGACTATGAACTCTTTCTTTATTCATAGATTTCTTTGCTGTTCTCGGACTGCTATTCTCCCTAGATGCTACTTCTAGATCCTTGCATTTATTTTTCAGACGCAAATTCTCTGATGTCAAATGATCAATAGTCTGTAGAACAATAAATAGTAGTATAATATTATTATTTAACTATTTATTTTACAATAATTACAATGATATAAATGTACAAGGTAAAATTAAACATAAACAGTAACAAATAAACAGAGATATCAAACCATCTCTCTTGGACTAGTGGCACACCTCCTTCATGAAGAACACACTTTACATATATTTCATTTTTTTATTTTTCATTATGTCAGCTTAAAGCAAAAGTATAATACTTGAAACCTCATCATAGTAATGTAGAATCAACTTTTGCTGACTATATTAATAATTTAAAATATAAACACGTGAAATAATTTTAAGGTAAATAAATTAAATATAAAATATAATTCACAATTCAGAAGGTGCTACAAAAATTATTTTGCACATATATATAAATATGCTGGTTAAAAAGGATGCAAAAAAATCAGTTTATCGCAAATACATGCATGTAAATCACCATCAATCACCTTAATATTCCACTTACATTTAAAAAAATGGATAACAATTTTAACATTATGAAATATACGGGTGTGTCCATAAAATACTACTCTTCATCTGGAAATCATAATATTTTGATATTATTGTTGCCAGTGTTTTTGTTTCAGATTTATAAAAGTGTTTTACATTGACTTGTTTAGCTGCTAGGACTGTATTGTGTATTTATTCAAGATAAATTAATCTTTTATTCTGATTGGCACAAAATTATACATTATACATATAGATCATCATTATAATTTAAATTATAAATAAAAACGGTTATGACTTTTATACATGTACGTGCCATGGATGTATATGCATGTGTTATATTGTGGGGTGTCGTGCCTGTTATTTTTTTATTGCTCTATGAATGTCATCTTGTGTGGATATTTTCTCTTGAATTATGTTTTTATATTTCACTTCACGTTTTATATGTTTAAATATAATCAAATTAATTTTTGTTCTTAATATTCAATTTTTATTAGTATATTCAAAACAGTTCGCTAGCTAAATTTCATAATAAAAACATACATTAAAAGATAAAAAACAAGTAATTTATATTTTGAATTGTTAAAATGGACTTAAAATAATAATAGTTAAAATGGACACGTGAAATAATTTTA
Organism: Lycorma delicatula; assembly: GCF_047948215.1. NCBI lineage: Eukaryota > Metazoa > Arthropoda > Insecta > Hemiptera > Fulgoridae > Lycorma > Lycorma delicatula. The sequence continues at coordinate 138,376,540 of NC_134456.1, forward strand.
AGATAAGTAAAATTAAATATAAAAAATTACTACAAAATAATTCGCAATTCAGAAGGTGCTATGAAGATTATTTGCACCTATACATGTGTAAGTTAAAAGGGATGCAGAAAAATCGAAAACATAAACATTGTTGGGTAAAGTTAACAAAAAACACACAGCTAGTATTTGCTAAAAGAAATTGGACTTTATTGAAAGTGTAACAAATGAACTTATGTTATAATCATTACCTTAAAACATAAAAGGAAATTATGAAATTAACATAACTTAATAATACTTAACATATCAGCTGAATCAACAAATGAATAATGATGTTAAATGCAAAAATACATGAATAAACATTTTTTAAATACACAATGTAACAGAGCCTGAAAATAAGAGAACATAAAACATCTTAATTTCAAATTAGATACTTAAAACATAACATCAATAGAAAGTGGAACTGGAAAACAGTTGCACTACGAACATATACTGTACTATGAAGATTAGCAATGAGCAGATTTCATTAGCTTAGAAAACATTAATTATAATATAATCACATTAAAATAAGTAATAATATAAATGGAGTTTATTTTGATAGATAAGCATTCTTGAAAATACAAAAATCACAGTCCTAAAACATACCAGCACATCAGGAGTAATTTGCTTTAGGTTAATTTACGAGAAGTATGATGAATACAGTGCATAAGTAGCAAAGAATTAATCTCGGCAATCAACAAGTTGCAGAAATAAATTATAGAGTTAATTACAATAACAAATCGTAATAATTAAACATGTAAAATAGGTAAGCCACCTATCATGAATGCATTTAAGTGAATAAATGGTTTTCTTTTAACTAAACTTGAAATCGTAAGGCATAAGGTATGATGAACTGAATGTTCCACAAATTTCAATGATAAAATCACTGTTTAACGTAATAATGAAAATTGAACTTGCCTGTAGCACACAAATAATATCAAGAGGCGAACTCGTGAATGCAGATACATGAATACATACAGTAATCCTGGGCATAGTCCGCACTGGTGTATCAGGAATACAGAGGTGTGATGTGGTTTAGTGGTAGAATAATATGTAGCATCTCAGATGTGTAGCAACGAGTTTGGAGATTCTGCTTGGATGAGAATATTGTCACAAAGTTTGCAGGAGAATATGGCCATAGGCGACTGTACTGGAGAAATGTTGGATCTACTCTGCCGAAAAGATGGCGTGAAAGAAAAAGGGGGAAACCAGATCCAGGAAGTAGACAGGAGAGAGAGTGTGTGTAAAAAACAAGAGATGTGAGATGTATTAGTATGGGAACGAATGAATAACGGGTGTATGAAAAGGGTAGTCAAAAATAATTTGATAAGAAGAATGGACGCGGTCACTAAGGATGACGGAGGAAGGGTCGAACACGAGAACAAATAATAAAACAGGTACAAATGACAAGCCCAAAAATACGAAACATAGTGAAATTTAACATTCCTCTAACAAACAGCAGGACCCACCCTAGCTTGCAATTCATTGAAAATAACGGAAACTTTACGCTAAACGGCGTAAAGTTCAGTGGAAGCTGAAATATAGTATGTTATACTGTATTACAGTACATACTGTATTTCAGTGGTAGGAACAACATAAAGAGTTAAAATCCTGATTTTCATATTCTAACCACACACTGGAGGATAATATTCAGCCAAAAGCTAATCTTAAACATTTTAAATTGGTATCATGTTAATTAACGTATAATACCTTACACCACTGTCATTGTTTACATAAATTACAAAAAGGTACTTTACAACAGTTATTCAAAAGAAAATAATCCTCTGGTTTAACAGACATTCATTTAACTGACTACCTGTCAGTCCTGACTGAGTCAGTTAACAGGAGATCTACTGCATTTTATAATATACATGAGGGTCATTCAATAATTAGACAAATGGTAACAGTAGAAAAACTAATTGACAGAATAAATTGAACCTGACTATTGGCACCCCACATACAAAATTTCAGCTGCTAGAAAAAACTTTTCATTATTATGACCTCTTTTGTTTATTTCAAAATGTCAGCGCTGCTTGAAACGTGTACCTTGGAAGAACAGCATGCTGTGATGTGATTTTTATTTTCTAAAGATGTAAGACCAGTCAAAATTCACTCGCAGATGTTAAAATAGCAAGTTAAAAAGTTATTAACCTTGTAAATTTTTATAAGAGCATAGAAACAGATTAAATTGAGCAGAATGAGTGTCACAAACTTTCACTGTAGCAGAAAACCTATGGAAGTTTCAACTGACACTGCAAAATTGCATTAATGATCTTACTCATGAGGTCAGATGCATAAAATCTTGGAAAACTGCTGAAATTTATAGTTTAAGTATCTGCCCTGACCATTCTGTTATCCACGACTAACTGAATTTCTATAATCATGTTCAAAGTGTGCTCAAAAATGGTTGACTCAAAATTACAAAAATACACAAATTAACAATTGCATGGAACTTCTTAAAGATGATTTTTATAGGAAGGTTAATCCTTTTTTTTTATTGCATAACTTGTGATGCAACTTGGATTCTTCATTTTGAGCCAGGATCCAAATGTCAAGAGTACATAATGAATCTTCTGAATTCATCCACTGGGAAAAAATTTTAAATCCATGAGTTAAAAACAAAGTGATGCTAATGGTGATTTTAGACTATAAAGGAACATTTTACGGTAATTATTTGGAAGAATAACATACAACCGACATTAAATACTACTGTGACAAGCTAGAAAATAAAACAAAACTCACAATAAGAAGAAAATGCCCAGGTTCCATCTCAGAAGGTTTAATTTTTCTGCATCATAACGCCCGCCCACATACTGTTTAAAAGAAACAAAGCTATTCAAGTTTTAAAGCAGAACTGAGTTTGCCAATGAACTGATCAAGAATGGTTTAAACCTGAGGTGAACAATTCTCTACTACTGGAATAAGATACTTCAAAGAAAGATGGGACAAATGTATAAATTAAGCCAGGGATATATTGAAATGTAGAGTTAGTTTCATTATCATTGAATAAATAACATTTTCTAGTCATTTGTTTCTTTAATTATTGAATGAAGCTCATATATAGGTTTAGGTGATTAGCATCACCCTCAAAAATATATATGTGCTACAGTTTTTAAGATTCCAAGTGAATAAGGCAATTCCTTTATCAATAGTGTTTATGGTTTAAAAAAATGTTTGCGAATAAAAATTCTTAGAATTAATAAAATTGATAATAATAATTTATAAATAGATGTAAATGATCTGACCTGTTTAAATTGTATATTTTCTTCCTTAAGACGAGATACATAATGTATTCTTTGTTTCAAATTCTGATGGCCAAGTGATTGTGCATATTTTCATACAACCGACATTAAATACTACTGTGACAAGCTAGAAAATAAAACAAAACTCACAATAAGAAGAAAATGCCCAGGTTCCATCTCAGAAGGTTTAATTTTTCTGCATCATAACGCCCGCCCACATACTGTTTAAAAGAAACAAAGCTATTCAAGTTTTAAAGCAGAACTGAGTTTGCCAATGAACTGATCAAGAATGGTTTAAACCTGAGGTGAACAATTCTCTACTACTGGAATAAGATACTTCAAAGAAAGATGGGACAAATGTATAAATTAAGCCAGGGATATATTGAAATGTAGAGTTAGTTTCATTATCATTGAATAAATAACATTTTCTAGTCATTTGTTTCTTTAATTATTGAATGAAGCTCATATATAGGTTTAGGTGATTAGCATCACCCTCAAAAATATATATGTGCTACAGTTTTTAAGATTCCAAGTGAATAAGGCAATTCCTTTATCAATAGTGTTTATGGTTTAAAAAAATGTTTGCGAATAAAAATTCTTAGAATTAATAAAATTGATAATAATAATTTATAAATAGATGTAAATGATCTGACCTGTTTAAATTGTATATTTTCTTCCTTAAGACGAGATACATAATGTATTCTTTGTTTCAAATTCTGATGGCCAAGTGATTGTGCATATTTTCTTTCAAGTGCCCACAATTCTTCTTCTACAGCACCTTTTCTAGTCACCAAAAGATTTTTTTCCTCTTCATAATCACGTAATTGCTTCATAAATGGCCCTATCATAACTTCTAATTGTTTCTTTTCACTTTCTAACCTATAAAATAAAAAATAAGTCATTCATATTATGATACTTGCACCAAAATACTGTAATAACATTAAAAAGAGAATTATATGACCAGTTTAACACATTGTATCATGCAATAATGAATGTTTTAATTTATTAAAATTAAATAAAACTTTGTTCTACTAATAATAGCTTTTTCTTCTGTGTCTCCATTTAGCATTTGGGTTTCATCTGACCCCCTTGATTAAATGAGGTTCTTTAATTTAAAAGTTTGTATTAAAAGTATAATTAAGAAAAAAAATTAAAATTCTTAGTAAAAACTGTTGGGTCCCCGGGTACTCTAAATGTTGTTTGGGTACTCCAAACTTATACTTTATTTAGAGTACAATTGTTAAAAAAAAATTGTTAGTAAATTTGACTCCCATCTGATACTCTTCCTTGATTATTACTTTATAAAACATTTTTAATAACAGTCATAACTTGGAAAACAGATTATCAAAAAATTCTAAATTCTGAAGTTGGGTCCACGGGACCCTTTTTTTTTAAAAAAAAAAAGATCCCTTTGTGGTCTACATTAATACAACATAAAGTTGGATTTATAACCTTGAAAAAAGTAAGATATTTTAAGTATGGATCCTGTTCAGTAGCCTTGCTTTTTGAGGTTTAAAAGTTTACTTATTGCCCTAATTATTTACTTGAATAAGTAGTCTAATTTGAGGGAATTTTATTCAATAAGGCTAAAAAAATATAGTTACTATGATGCCTTGTTTGATGGCGTTGAAAATCAGGTCAAAGCTGGGATATATACAGCTTAATACTTGTGCCAAATTTGAGATACAAGACAAAAACTGTTTAGAAATGTTAATATCCCCCATCCAATAAATCCGCTTGAAAACACTTTGGTATTTGATATAACTTCACTACTTCAATTGTACTAAAGCTCAATTTTCTATGACCACCATACAAAAAGTCAAAAAATTATAAATGGTGAAAACCCTCTACTCCTTTTTTCATTAATTCTGTCTAAAATTTAACGCCATCCATGCCCCACACATAGATATATTCTGAGCCAGAATGTAGGTATTAATAAAAATACAGGCAAACACATGAAAGTACATATATCAATCTGGAAATTTCTATAATTTTTTTGTGATTTTTGACTAAGGAGTTCTTGAAACTGCAAAGATTATGCCCAAAATTTTGGCTGATCGCTGTAGTTTCACATTATAGCTAAGCTATTGCAGCAGCAGTAAGGCTACAGCAAGAAAAGTAAAAACACTTATATTTTTAAATTGTTGGGATAGATCTGTTTATTATTAACAGAGTTATTGAAAAAAAAAAAAACTTCTGCTATTACTGAACTTTATTATTTTGGTATCACATTTTAATCTATTTCTAAATATGAATATAATGAATGAGATTAAATTTATTATTTTCCTATAAATTTTAATTACTCATCATGTTTAGATTTTACTTCATTATTATATTTTCGTAAGTCTTTTTTTGTTAGCATGTATATTTTTTTTTTTAAGAGTGAGATTTTAATTTGTCACCATTGATTTTTAAAAGTGATGTTTTCTAGACAAGAAAATACAGGGTGTGCAACATAAAACCAAACCCATAACGTAACCGCTGCAGAATTGGTAGTTACGTTGGAACGAAATTTTATGAATGTTACAGATAAATTAAATAAGAAAAACATAAGACGTAATTTAAATGTTGCATTTTTGTTGAAAAGGATGTTCAAAAAGACCAACCTGGACATCGATGCACTTTTGTGCTGGATTGATCATATTGAGAATCGTCTGACGCTAAACATAGTTATCAGTTGCATTGATTTCTCATTGAATGTTCACCTTCAAATCATCAACACTGTGGGGATTAAATGCATAAGCTCTCTCCTTTAAGTAGCAAAGGAAAAAATAGCAAGTAGACAACTCTGGGGAACATGGAGGCCACTGTCCTCTCCTGATAGCTGGTTCATTTGTGAAAGCTGCATGGACACGATTCAGTGAAATGCTTGATGTGCAACACGTTGTTCCATCTTGTTGGAAGAAGCTGTATTATTTTTCATTATCAGTTAATTGAACATAGAATTCTATGAAAATGGCATCATCCAAGCTGGCAGTAATTCTCCTTTCAATATTGGTAATGGCCTGTGGAGTCCAAACGGAAAGTTGCCTACTTCATTTTGCATTTGAAACTCTCTTCTGTTTAGCCTCTGAAACCACCACAAGGTATTACTAGTTCAGAGGATGAATGAGGATGATATGTATAAATGTGAATGAGGTGTAGTCTTGTGCAGTCTGAGGTCGTCCCTTCCTGATATGTACGGTTAATTGAAACCCAACCACCAAATAACATGGTATCCATATCTAGTATTCAACTGAACCAGTTGAATGCCATTTTTTAACTAAATCATGTATGTTATTCTTCGCTGGAATACAGGCATTTGGAAATTTTTCTACAAATACTTGATGTGATTCTTCAAACGATCCAGAACAACTATAGCTACGATTTTGGATCATTTTGAAGAAAGGACTAACAACTATAAGCCTCAACTATAGCTATCCTCTCCTGGATTGAATAAGGCATTTTACACAAACACAACTGCACTCACAATACTGCACTGCAACAAAACATATACTGGACTAACAAGTAACCATCTGACAAACAGGAACAACAATCAGTAGTAACATACACATCCACTAGTCACGTGAGTCTTTCATAAATAATGTTGGGTAGCGGTTTTATTATCGGTTCGGTTTTATGTTGCTCGCTCTTTATATGTTAATTTAACGTAATATGATCAGTATCATTAAATTCTGTTTATTACATTTATATACATATATAAATCTACCTGAAAGTGGTTTTTAATTTTCTATTTGTCAGTTCTATGAAGAACAGCAAAGGGCAGAATTTACATTAAAGTTTTGTTATCTACTAGCAGATTGTAATAACAGAAAAATAATTAATTTACAACTATTACAATAATTTTACAACTACTGTCGAAGATTTAGACATATCAAGTGAATGGATTTCACATCCAATTGAAAGTGTTAATGCAAATATTTGAAAATGTATGGAAAAAGTTTGACTCCATCTCAGTATTTTCCATTGTATTAGGATGCACATTATTCAAGTGAAGAGACATTGAAAGAAAACATTAGATTTTAAAGCATATTTTTGTAAAAACTGTGTTAAAATACTCTTCCTCAAAACAATTACATATGTAAAATGTAATCAGGGTTATATTTACAGGGTCATTAAATGATGTTATATTGCATGTAAAGAGTAAAATTCTAACTGACCTCGGAAAAGATAGATTGATGATATTAAGTTGTGCCTAGCAGAAATTTGTCTCAAATGTAATTAAAAAATTATAAGCAATCAATTTTGGAATTTAGACCAGTTAAAAGTAAAAAAAATTCATTGTAAATTTTTAAAACCAAAAATTAGAAAAACACAAGAGATTTAAAATAAAGAAATTTTCTAATTTAACTAAAACTGAAAATTGATACTTACTTAGACTTTTCATCTTGAAGTTTCTTGAGTTGTTCTTTTAACTGGTCCACCTCTTCAGTTATTTTACAACTGTATAATTTATACTCATTCTTTCTATTTTCCATTTTATTGTATGAATCACTCAATCCATTATTCTTATTCATTTCATTTTTAATTTGCTGTTCCAGTTCTTGTATTTTTGCTTCATATTCATTTCTTGATTTCACTAACTCCGCTTCCAAATTATTTTTAGTTTCCATAAGTTCATCGACCTTCTTTTCTCTGGCATCAATATTATCACAGAGTAATACAATTTCTTCTTTTAAACTGGTAACAGCATCTTCAAATTTTGGCACGTCAAATTCTGATTGTAACTTTTCCATCTCTTTTGTACGGTTGCAAAGTTCTGATGACATTTCCTCTACTCTTGCATTCAATTCATCCACTTTTAATTTTGTACATTCATTTACACTTTCCAAATCATTTATATATTCCTGCATAGTCTGTAATTGTACTCTTTGTTCAGTATTTTCTTTTTCAGTCATAATTTTTATTTCTTCAGCTTTTTTCAAAAGTTCTTCCAAATTATCAATTTTAGTCGAAAGTTCCAATATTAATTGGGCTTTTTCTATGTTTTCTTTTTGTAATTTTTCTTCAAGTTCATGTTTATTTTCTTCATGTTTATTTAAAATTTCAGATAATCTTAAACATTCTTCTTTCTCTAAATTAACAGTTTCTGTCATTTTTTGTAATTCTTCTTTAAGACTGGAACATTTACACGATAATTCTTCATTATCTGCTAGCACAGCCTTTAGCTGATCTTCTGCTATCATTTTTTCCTCTTCTGTTTGAGAAAGAAGTGATGCTAATTCCGAACCGCGTTCTTTTTCGAGTACTATTTCAGATATTAATTCATCAACATATTTTTCATTATCTTTATGTGTTTCTCTTACTTCTTTTTCTAAATCTTCGATATGCTGCATCTTTTGCTCCAGCCTGTACTTCAGATCGTTATTTTCATTACTAATTGAAATTAACGATAATGTTTGCAATTCCATGTTATGCTTAATCATTTTAATTTCCTTTTCTTTATTATCCATTTCGGCCAACATATTTTCAACGTGTTTAGAAATAGTTTTAACAGCTTCACTACTGGCTTCTAATTTTTCCACTAAATTTTCTATTTGCTTTTCTTTTACTATATTATCTGAAGTCAAGCCATTTATTTGAGCTGTTGCCTTTTGAGCGCACTCGCTTTGGTGATCAAGCTTTTCAACTAATTCATTCATATGCTGTTCTTGATCTACTTGTATTTGCTGTAATTTTTTAATCATGTCACATTTTTCTTTATAATTATCATCCAAAATATCGTACAGACTTTTCTGGGCATTCATTCTTTCAGAAAATTCTTCTTCAGTTTCAGTTAATTTCATTTTAAGTTGAACTATTTCCATGTTGAACTGTTCCGTTTTGTTCTTTATATTTGTAATATACACTTCTGATTCTTTCAGTCTATTACGATAATAATCTATTTCACCGACCAGCATATCTATTGTTCTTTGTTTCTCTTCAACTGTTTCTAGAAGAGATTTTGTTTCTTCCGCTGCTTTTATTCTATAACTATCAACTTTAGCTGTTAACTGCATCTTTATTTCTTCAACATCTCTGATTATTTCACTTTCTAAATATTTCATACTTTCTCTTAAATTTATTATTTCCATAACCAAATTCTCAGCCTTACTTTCCAAAAGCAATTTTTGTTTTTCTAAATCACTTTGTACTGAATTTAAACGTTCCACTTCTGATTCACTTTCATACAATCTTTTACTTAAAGCTTCGATTGTTTTACGATGTTCCATTGTAGCAACATGAAAATTTTTACAAGTTTGTTTACTTCTAGTTAATTCCTCATCAAGTTTAAACAATTGTCCTTCCAAATTTTTAATAATATCATTAGAATCCTTTAATGATTTTTTTTGTTCCAAATTACACGCTTTTAATTCATCTCTTTCATCATTTAGCGCAGTCAAATCTTTAAGTACATCTTCTACTTTTTTATGATTTTCTTCCATTTCTTTATTAAATTCTTCCAGTTCCTTATTAAATTCAGATTCCACATCATGAACTTTATTTATGGCATCTTCAACTTTAGAATTAATATCGATAAGCTGTTTTTTCATTTCTTCACAACATTCATCTAATTTAACTTTAAAATCAACTTCCATTTCCATTTTATAAATATCGAATTCGGCTTCAATACCTTTAATTTTTTCATTGTCGGATAATTTCATAGATTCTATCATTGATGTACTTTCTGTAACTATTTTATCTAATTCAACATTACGTTTTTCTTTTTCTTCAACAATTTCTTTTTTCAATTCATTTATTTCATCGTTTAAATTTTGTACTTCTTCATGATGTAATATCTCTGTAATTTTACATTTTTCATTAACCTTTTCCTGTTCCTTTGTCGCATTAAGTCGTACTTCATCCAATTCCTCATTTAGTTTTTGTATTTCATCATTTTTCTGTTGAAGTTGTGTAGTTAAAATGTAATAATCTGTTTTCAGTCTGCACGATTCATTACTGTAGATAAATAAAAATTAAAACATTAAATAGGTTAATAATTTTTTTAAAGTTTTATTTTTGTAATTTAATTTTTTGTATGAAAGTAAGTAAAATAATTATATGTCAAAAAAATGATGATTTGGCACTTAAAACATACTATTGTGCTATAATTAAACAGTAATAACATTATAAGTGGAGGTGATGAATTTACAACCTGTAAAGTAAAATTGTAATACCTAACTGATTTATTTATTCCCGTATGTATGAGGGCAAGTCAAAAATTATTTACACTTTTTATTCTATAATTTATTTACAAAAATGTAGGAGTTCAATTTATACATCATTTTTTTTATATAGTCATCATCCTTGACAATGCACTATGTTTAGCTTACCACAAACTTGCACATTCCTTTCAAGAAGGTTTTCGATTGGTTGCAAAGTCACTTTTGCACTGCTTCCTGCCTGTCTGTGGAAAATCAACAACCTCACAAAGCATCCTTCAGTGACCCTGAACAGATGAAAGTGAGAAGGAGCAAGATCTGTGTCACAGGGAAGATGTTCCAGTACCTCAAAATTCAACTTTGTTTGAACAGTCTGGCAAGCCATGTGCAGGTGGACATTGCATTGTCACGTAACACACTTTCTTTGGCAACAGACTTTACAGAAGCTGAACTCGACATGGATGATTTGATGAACAGAACCACGACTGATGTACAAAGACACTACATCATCATGGTAGCTCACCTATTTGTCAGAACCACCTCTTGAGCTTGCTGAACCTTGTCATCGTGGTGGAGGTTTACAAGCTTCAGTCCCTTTCACACCCTCAGACCACAGAAATTGGATCACTGCTTGCTGTTATCTTTAGTACAAACTACTAGTGGAGCGGACGTGTTTAAACTGTAATACCCGAAAGGCAAATGATGCAATAAGGATCAAATTTCACACATGTAACTGCAGTTTTACTAACGCTAAGCAGACACGTACAGAAGGCAGTATGATAACCATAAAGATGTGTTATGATGAAAGTGTAAATTTTTGTCTCGCCCTTGTACAAGAATTACACTAATTATAATAAACATTAATGATGGCATGAATTATTGTCATCATCTTTACATATGAAAAATGTCAACCCTACAGACATTTGAACCTAGAAATTGTAAGATCAAAGATAAAGATGCTACTGCTCCACTAATTTTAATTAATACTATTCAATTATCCACACTCACTATTATTATATAATTAAACATGTATGTATAAGTTTTCACAATTTTGTCTGAATTAAAAAAAAATAAACACAGAAACAAAGGTTAATAGAATTTATTAAATTTTTAATGGCACATTTATAGCCCTCACAGTACTATGCCTTCTTGATCTAGTATCATTGCATTTATAAGAATCCATATGTAATATTTTAACCTTAATTTATGTACTGAACGATATGATAATTTATGAGAAGGTTGGCTGAAATGTAATGAACATAAGAACGTAGTGGGAGAACAAACTGTTGCACAAAGCAACAGTTACAGCCATCTTGTAAAATTTTATCCTCCTATTACTAACATTCCAAAATATGTTGACCCGTGCACTCTCATTTTCCATCAATTCCCATTGTTATGAACTTGAATACGCCTGAATATCAACATATCTTAAACAATGTGCAGTGAATGCATTTTAAAAAAGTGAAGCTAGTGACATTCATTGTTGTCTAAAAGCTGTTACAATGAGAAAACTGTTGATCGAAGTACTGTGAGTAGGTGGGCAATAAAATGTCACGCATCAGAAGCTGGTAAAGCAAATATTGAGGATGAACCTTGCATTGACAGTGTTCTGGGATTCCAAACATTTGTATGTGATTGACTACCTGAAAGCTGGGTCAACTGTAAATTCTGTGCAATACATTAAAACACCTTAAGAGATGTGTTTGTCATGTTCAACAATCCATGGAGTCACAATAATACTAGACTCCAAAAAACATCACAAACTGCTGAGGCTCTTAAGTTGATATTTGAACCTAATTTCACACCTTCCTTACTCATCCGATTTGGCACTCTGTTATATTCAGTTCTTTCCACAATTAAGGAGAAATGTTAAGTGTATTCATTTTATCAGAGATTATGAACTGTGATGGGGAATGTCAATCACAGAGGATGTGGTTGTGGATCAGGGAAAGATCGCCAGCAATCTTCATTGATGGAATAAGAAAACCAGTTTATTATTGTGAGAAATAAATGTAGCTGTAACGGTGACTATGATGAAGAAAAATAAATATAAGTTTTTGTAGTAAATAAGATGTACTTTTATGCCATATCTGATTCATTTGACTATCTCTTTGACTGATTACATTACATTTCCTATATTTAAATAAGTTAATCTTTTTTTAAAAACTGTATTTGTATAAAATTTATTGAGACAATTTTTCACATTTTATCTACCTAATTAAAAAATTATTAATAACAAGGAAAGCATAATATATTCTGGTTCTGGTTTTGAGTTAATGTGAAGTACACATTTGTATGATGAGTCATTCTTGGCAACATTGCTGCCAAGAGTGACTCTTTTGCCAGTTTGGCAAAAGAGTCACTCTTTGCCAGTTTGGCAAAAAGTTGCCAAACTGAAAATTGATGAGGATATTACTAATATCCTTGTTATGTCATGTAGTGCCAAAATAAAATGGCAGAAAGTGTTAGGGGAAATTGCCTACATCTTAATCATCTGACCTTTAAAAGATAATACATTAAGTAATCCATTAATGGTAACATGAACAATGATTTTCATTAAAAAATCTATTTTTAAATTATTCTTTAATTTGTAAAATTTCTTGAGCAGATTTACATTTTCTATGCATCACACCCTATAGTTACAAGTTAGTAGTCGGGTGATAGGTACAAAATATTTTTGAGTGAATTGCATTTAAAAGATAATGATGGCTATGGTTTCAACAACATGGTGGAAGAATATAACATCATACTGTGTGACTATCTAGATATTTTACAATGTTTCCTCAGATAAATTTCTGAGGATTTGAATCTCCTTTTCTGAAACTAATTAAATGTAAAACTTTATGAAAAGCAAACAAAATTAATTAAAAAACAGAAAAGTATTGCTATGTAAATCAAATAGGTAGCACACGTTTCATAATTTAAAGAATGTATTTTCAACAAATGTACAAATTTGCCTAATGTTTAAGAGTAAAATATATAAAACAGTATTATCTACAGTTTTACATTTGTAAAAATAAAATACCAATTAAAACTGAGACAATAAATACATGAAACATTTTTGGCAAAACATTTTATATAGATTATAACTCTACATCATTAAATATATAAATTATCTACTGATGTCTAATAGTAATTTCTTTCATATTTACAATTAAGAAAAACTTAAGAAAAAAATTTAATGAAAGACTAAACTATGTAAGTATGTAAGAATTATGTAAAAAATATATTAGGCTCTTTGAGAAAAATGTTGATGCAGGACTTATGGTGACCACACCTCCCCACAACTTTGATAAAATGTAACCAAAATTAAATGGCATCAATTGTATTCAGAAGTCATCATACAAAATTTCATAAAAATCAATTAGTTTGAATATAACAAGCAAACCAATAACAGACGAAAAAGAAAAAAGGTGTGGGTTATCCCTCATTCATAAAGAAAATTGCCCATATATGCAACCAAAGTGACATAATAACATAATGAAATCATCTAAATAGTACACAAATGTGACTGAATCCAAAAACACCAAAAAAGAAAAAGTGTTTTCCCCTACCTCTAAGGTGGTACAGGGCATTCAACTTAAGAGGCCCCCCCCCTCACTCAGTAGTTTATATTAAATGCATATTTTTGTTAAAATGCTTATATTGGTGTTAGATGGGTAAAATAATGTGGAAGATATTTGTAAAACTGCAGCTGTAGTGAAGAGGACTGTTTATTGCCTCCACATTTGAGTATTGCCAGTCTGTGTCGAGCAACTGTTTGAACAAGGCTGCATAATATATTGTTTGTTAAAATGTGGTTAACTGTTGAAGAACATGTATTCGTGAAGAAAACTTATTTAGAGACAAAATCTCATGTTGTGTGTCAGTAAACATTCAGGGAGAAAACTGAAAAGTAAAAGTAATTCATTGAAAGGTGTTATTCAGAAGTTAGCAAAAAATTTTATGAAACATGTATGAAATTACTCTAGAAATGCGCTGACACTGGTCAGTTTTAATGACAAGGTCGTACAGGATATTAAAGCAACAGTTACAAAATCTCCTCATCTTTGCAAAGATTAAGCCAGAAAAAACATTTCACTAGGTTTAGCCCACACTGCAATTAGAATGCTGAAATGTTATCTGTATAGAATGAAGGATTTCCTTGAGCTGACTAATGCTGATTATGCTAAAATGGTTCAAAAACTTCATTAGAGACAACATTGGCATTTTAGATCAAGTGTTTTTCAGAGATTAAGCATAGTTTCACCTCGGTGAATATGTTAATAGTCAGAACTAATGGACCTGCACATTTTCTTTGAATCTCCTCTACATCTACAAAAAATAGCCATATGATATGCAGTTTTAAGGCGATGAATAATAGGACTATTGTTTTCAGAAAAAACTGTGGATAATGCCGCCTACCAAACAAATTATCTAACAGTTATCCTTTTGCCTTACTGCAAAAGGATGAGCATGACTGGTGGTTGTAACAGGACAGTGCCACTTGTGCAGTTTGCTCTACTATGGAGATGCTACAGGATTTTTTTTAGTGGAAGAATCATTTTTAAAGGACTGTGGCCACCAAGATCCGTTAATCTGACTAGTCCATACTTCTTTCTAGGGGGTTACTTAAAAGAAACTGTTTATAACAGCAATCCATACACCCTGCAGGAATTGAAGACAAACATTACTAATGCCATCTAGGAAATAGATAGGGTACAACTAACAGAGTAGCCAGGAACACGGTCAAATGTGCTGACAAATGCGTTGAAGTGGATGGACATCATTTTCAACACCTGTAAATTTTATGCAAGTTAGCTGATAAGCCATTATTTATGGACTAAACTAAGAGACTGGGCCTCTTTAATGTTGAATATCTGAACATTCATTAGTTTAAATAAGTCTGAACACCCTGAGAAAGTATCTTAGCTACGTTAACGACGTTAAATTATGTGAAAATTTTTGAGATATTGGATACATAGTCTGTATTTCTCTGCTCCTTTGACTGATTATAACCAAAATTAAATAGGGTCTGTACCCCAAACACAAGAATCATTTTAATCTGTCCATCCAGTTTGGAGATATCAAGCAAAAAACAGGTCAACACACATTCTTCTGGAATTTTTCAAATCTAAAATTTGACCCGGTTAGCACACTTTCCCTTATATAATACACAATATAAATATTTAGACAGAAGAGTAAAAATATAAACAAAGAAAAATTTCAAAGTATTACTTCACAATGAAACTACAATTAGTTTTTTTACAATACTTACGTAGGTGTGAACGATTCATTAACAAGATTTCTTCTTACATTTATACTAGATCCAGTTATATTATTAGCTGGTACAGATTTTGGTGTTTTCAAATAACTTCTCTTTAATTGGGGCTGAAAATAAGACGATAAATACAATGTTTAAAAAGACAGAATAAAATACAATTATTATTAAAAAATATCCATGAGCATTTAACATAATTTTAAAAAATCCAGCAAAGGGTTGCACAATTTTCCCGACTTTGTCTCTACAGATATTTATTTGAAATATCCAATAGAGTATTTAGTTAGACAATGACTTAGTTATGAAATTTTATGTACAATTGCAAAAAAGATTGAAATGTTAGTAAAAATATTTGGGTCCAATTTAAACGCCTTTGATCAAATGATTTACCTTAAAAATGATACAATGTTGAAAGTATAATTGAGGAAAAAACCAAATTTTTAGTAAAACATTTTGGGTCCCAGTTGATTCCTTTGACTGAATGTTTTTATTATTATTAAAATTATACTATATTTGAAGTATAAACAATATAATTAAAAAAAAAATCAACCTTTTTAGTAAAAAAAAAAAATGTTGATCCCATTTGATTCCCCATGTATAGAAGAAATTTTTTGAGCCTTTTTTCAAGGAATTTATGTTAAGCCAGACTGGAGATATAATTCAAATATAGGCCAACACACACTTACTTCCATGATCATACACCTTCTGGAATTCTATTAACTTTTTGTTTATCTTTGGATTAAGAGAATCTTGAAACATTGTTGACCTTTACAAAACCCTGATACCCAAAGATTTTGCTGATCACTGTAGTTTCCTTTACAGCTATGTAGCTGCAGCCAGGAAAGTAAAAGTATGGTGTAAACATGTTTACAGATTTAAAAATGATGGCCAAGCCAATTTTTTAATGTTTTTTTTTATTTTGGCAATCATTTAGTTTTATTAGCTAAAATGTTGTCTTTCATTATAAACAAAATGACACTTCAGCCAGATTTCATCTCCACCACTAATAAAATTACTAAACTAAAATAATTTAATTTAACAAGTTAAAATAAATAAACATTAGAAATTAATATTAAATTTAATTGTCTTGCATGATCATCTGATCTAAAGGATGATAGATTTCTATTTCTGTGGACACCTAAAAAATATGGCTTATATTACATCAAAAATATTTTCAACCATAACTGCTTAAGAAAGTCTTAACATAGCAGTTTTACAAACCTATAAGCGGTTTTTTAAACAGCGAGACAAACATTAAATCTTTGGTTACTGGAGTGTATTGCCTGCCACTAACAGAGAACATTTTGAATATTTGCTCTAGGAAAATTGAAAGTGAAAATGACATGCAATTATTTATATTTAATGTTTGTACGGTTTAAATTTATAACTCTGTTCAAATTTCAATAAATTTGCTGTTTATTGTAATTTTAATTTTCTTTTTTCTCTTTTTCTTTCCTAATGTAAATGTTTTAATCTGTTCAACTAGTGAACAATAAGCAACCACCCCTCCACAAAGGCCACTGAGATGAGGATAATAGGTATAACTTGTAGATGAGGTGTAGTTTTGTACAAACTCAGGCTGACCATTCCTGAGATGTGTGGTTAATTGAACTCCATTAACCAAAGTACATCGCAGTATCCACTACCTAGTATTCAAGTCTATATGAAAGTGACTAACTTTTACTAGGATTTGAACCTCAGAAACCTTTGACTTTGAAAATCAGCTGTTTAGACAACTGATTTGAGTCATGTTTATCGTGATGGCATTGAATTTATTACATCCTACTCTTTTTCTACAATCATAAATAATCTTCACTCAGTCATTATTAAGAGTGGATCATATACGCATTAATAATTATTATTACAATTTATTTAATTATTTTCAAATAAATAAAAAGATTATTTTACAATTTAAATAATGTTTCACAAGTTAATTTATTTACAGTAAGTTTAATTAGTCATTACTTAGCAAGTATGATAAAAGAATTTAAGCTTATTCAAATTAACTTAATAATAGTAAGGGGTAAAAATGATATCATCAATTTTCTGTAATAACTTAGTTGTTTACCAATACTTTTTTTTTAAATAAGGTTCATTCTGTTTACAAAGAAAGTCTAACATTTTAGCTAATAAAATATATTTAGATAAAAATATTATTGATATATAAAAGAATAAAAAACCAGCAAAACAGCAAAGGCTGTCATTTGAAACTTTTGCATAAATGTGTTTATATCATAATTATTTATTTATTAGAGAAAGTTGGTCCAAACAAGTGTACCAAAAATTATGATTTTTCTACTACTTTGAGAAACAAATTTTTCTTTAAAATAAATAAAATTGGGGAAAGAAGAAAAATAAAACTGAAATCACCACCTTTTCATAGAACATATCTTGTTCCATTTTGATACGTAGAATCCGAAAATGAATAGCCAAGTATATGTTTTTGTTACATTCTGCAAATTTAAATATTAATTGTATATAAAAACATAATATTAACACAAGTCATGGAACAGTGTTATGCTTTTAATCAGCGATAGTACTCGAGCAGTGTAGTGGGAATAAGAATATTATTAGAAAATCTGATTTGTGCACTTTTATATTTTTATTGTAGTATATGTAAAATCTAAAGGCAGGTCCTCCCTACAAGCTGCCTCTACTTGCCTGCTCTACATCACTTCTATAACCAGGCATGCAGAACACATGCTACTGGTTGTAACAATAGTAAAATATCCAAATTATAAGATTAGTACTCATTATTTTATTATTGTTTATTTTACCATATTCATTTATTTTTACTATTATTTATTAATGCTACTGTATTAATTCATTTGAGCTACTATATAAATTATTTTGTACAAAATTATTTTACGTTTTACATTTATACAGTACAGTACGAATTAACGTTTTAATTAATTAATTTTATGTTAATTGTAGTATGAACTTAATACTTCTGCAGTATTCAGATTTTTTTAATAATAAATTTAATGATGATTTTAATTACATTACTTTTACTCACGTTTCTTTAACACTATTTATTTGTATTATTTTATACAATTTAATATTTTTATTTTGTAGTTTTGTAGGCCTATAAAGTTCAAAAGAATATTAGTTTTTTGAATAGAAAATTAAAAAAATAATTCAACACTTAAGCTACATAAATAATAAAAATAATTTGGACACTCTTCTCTGATAGGAACAGTAATAAACATTTTGGCAGAAAAATATATACTTTAAAAAACAGAAATTTTAGTCATATGACATTAAGATTCCTGTATAAAATTAATTACGATTAGAATTCTTCACTATCAGCAAGAACTATCACTGTCACTTTCATCTCTGTATTCATTATAAAAGATTGTATGTCACTTTCAGTAACAACATATTTACAAGTCCTGCTCTTGTAAAGAGGCAATAATCGTCAAAAGTCAGGTCTTTTTCTTAGGAAATGCATTTTTCGTAGAAATTTAATACATGATAATACAATATCTGCATGTTCTGTTAAGAAGCGCCAATAAAAAAATACAAATCATTACATTTCTTGTATTCATATCCCAATTTCTTCCTAACTTTCCACATAGATTTTATGCTTCTAGTAAAACCTATTTTCTCTTGTAAAATTGCACACACTTTCTCCCAATTTGGAAACTCACCACATTTGAAAAAGACTGTTATTGTATGACAAATACATTCCTGATCGAAATTGTCTAACATCAGTAGCCCAATTTTTATAAGACGTCTTCTAATTAGGAGATTCAAATGAAACTGAATTAGATATTGACATCACAAATTTCACTGATTACAGATGCAGCAGATAAACTCTTGCAGGCTTCGACACATATTCTTTGCACAAAGGTTGCATCTTTGCACACTGCAAAGGTTGCATGAGCAAGCAGTTGCTGTTGCTTCCTGGGTAGATGTAAATTTTTCATGAATAGTTGCTTCAGCTTTATTTCACAGATTTTTTCAGTTAACTATACACACTGAAAGTAATATTTTTTTTTGTCTTTGGATTGCTTTACCACTCATTATTGACTGGCAATGCCACTGATTCTATAGCGTGTGAACTGAATGAAAACTTTATATGTTCAACTAAAGAAGTTATATACAATATTTCACACTGAGGACTGTTGTATAATCACAGTAAATGATTCATTATAACGGATGACTGGTACGTACATCCTAATTAAAAATAATTTTTGTAAATAACTATGCCATGTCAAGGAAAATCATAACATTATATAAATAAACAACTCAATTCATACACTTTTATATTACATTATTGTTACTGTTTACTTATAACAAAACCTTGGTTTAACATATTTAAAAAAAAAAACCATATACTTATAAAAAATATATAAATAAATTCTTCATAAAAATCTTGAATAAGATATTAGCCATAAGTAATTTTATTTGTAATAACAAATTACCAGAAAATATTTTGTTACTATTTTAGTGACATCATAATTAGATTCAATGTAAGTCATTGTAAATTAGTTGATGCGACTTTTGGAATACACTACTTTGGCTGCTGGTGTGTTGAGAAGTCACAGAGTGAGAGCAATGGAGGGGATGCCATAGCATACAACTTACATATTACATATTGCCTTCGGATATTACACACACTATTATAATTATGTTGGTTAATTCAGCAAAGTAACATTTTATTGTTCAAAACAAGTAGAAATATAAACTAATAGGAGTACGTGAAAATAACAAAACGCTAAAGTAGTTTTGTTCACCATCCATTTTGTTTTTCTTATAAATATTTTTTCTTAAGACTAATATAATATGTTTCTTTTTCCATTTATTTCTAAAATAAGCACTAATTAATTGCTATTTCCATCTGACATACTGAATTTTATGCCTGCCAATCTTATATATTTACCAAAACAGACAATAGTTTTTCAAAGCCACAAAACATTACAGGTAAACTACTTAAGTATTTTTTCAGCTTGAGTTGATTATATTTAAAATATTCATGAAAATTTTGGTAATTATATGCAATTATGGACTTGTGTATGATTTTGATGAAATTTGGAATATAGTTTATTTTTTGAACCTAAGTTATCCATTACAAATTAAATTATTTGTCGGAATTGCCTTTTACTAGATTTAAGTTCCTCGTAAGTTATACAGTACCCTGACCAAAAATTTTATAATTACATATTGTACAAATAAAATAAACATTATTTTTATATTAAATAATTTTTATTGTATACAATTATGGACTCAGCCTAAACCTCGACCCGTTTAATATTTAAGGTTAATTAGACAAGGTTAGGAAGTGAAGCAAGTAATAGGTTGTTTGCTGATATTATACAAAGTTCAGTATATGGAATCATTAGTTTACCTAATCTAAACCTAACTAAATCGACTTAAATTTCACTTAAACTAAGTTATTTACTCCATAAATAATGTATATTGCACATTTACTAAAACCCACACCCTAGCTTAACCTAACTTAATTCAGTCTTAAGTGAATCTAATACCATTCTTAACTAAATTTCACTGAAACCAAGTTATTTAGTCTGAAAATAATAAATATTACGCTTGTAAAGTGCTGAATTACAAAGGTTTTGGTGAGATACAGTGTACAAAGGATGTAAATCGGGTGATAGGCATATCTGATCAAAAATTTCCATTGTAATGAATAACTTAGATAAGGTATATTCCAAATTTCATCAAAATGAGAGGCGAGTCCATAACTGTATATAACTACCAAAATTTCAGCACTTTATTGAAATATATTATAAAAATCTTTCAAATGCAATTCAGTATCTACAGATCCATCTGTATAATAAAGCAGTAAACTCATAAAAATAAAAACACTTACATAATTAAACTATTGTTATTTAATATCCTACCGTTCTGAAAACAGGAAGATTACTATTGCTTGATTTTCCAATACTGTCTATGCTTTCGGCAGATGATGCAGATGACAACTTTGGTTCAATAAATTTAACAACCCCTCTAACTTTGGTATCAAACTTTGGATCATACTTTCCAGGCGGTGGGGCACATGCTATAAAAAAATAAAAGAAAGAAGTCTGTTAAAAAAAATGTAATTTATTAATATAATGCATTAACAAACTTTTAACACTTCAATTTATTTATGACATAGAATATAGTTTATCAACATACAACTTGGACTGCAATTTAACGAAAACTCAATAATAAAATTAAGTACAGTATTATAACATGAAAACTGTGTAATTTATCACATTCAATAATTTTGTAATCTGTAACACTGAGATCATCTAAGTAACACATACATAAAAATCTTTTATTCTGATTAGTATTTAATAATATATTGATCCAGTCATGAATGTATAGATTTTCTATTCCACTGATAAAAAAAGCAACTACCCCAATATTTGCTTGGATGGATTACGGAAACCATGATAAAAACTTGATCAGAGCAGCATTACAGAAGACAATCTTTAAAAAATAAACATGGGATAATATTAAGGTTATACGATATTAATTATAAAATTTAAAGTTGTTCTAGCAAGATGCTTTTTCCTCTACTTCAGCCATACATCTACTTCCCTCCGCAAGTGCCTTGCTATAAGCGCTTTGTTATATATGTTTAAAGGGATGAAGAACTTCAGGCTTAATTTTTTAATTAGTCCAGTATTATTTAAAAATTAATCAACAAAAATGAAACTCTTTTAATTATATTTTTAAATGGTTCAGTAATTTATTAAAAATGGCAATGGAAGCATAATAAAAATCCATAAGATTCTTGAAAACTAGATACTAAACCTTACACGGATAAGACAATCAGTATTAATTTATTTTAAAAACTAATGTTAAATCTCTGAGATGATACTGAAGACCTAATTTAGAAAGTTAGTCAGGTATTAAAAAAACTGATTTACAGAACAGTAATTTTTTGAAAGTTAATTAAATATGGAAGCTTTCCAAGTAGACATCCTCTCTTCCCTCAAACCAATTTTTTACAATACAGGCAACAACAGAACCAGAAAATCTTTCAAACTATTCACAGGCTACAACCATTCTCATAAAACACTTTTATATAACATATTAACATTTTTTTAAGATAGCGTTTATATTTTAAATAATTAATGCTTTAATACTCAATTTTTTATTTTATATTTTATGATGCTCAGATTAAAGTTTAACCCCATATTACCTTGAGACACATGGATAAATCCACGGAGTAGAGTACCTACCAATGCCTGACATGATCTACATAATGTAACATGTATAGATCAGAATAAAAGACATATTATTTAAATATTGCAAATGTAATTATTACTAACTAATTAACACACTTATTCTTTCATACATACATTAATCTACAGACTGATCGCTAAAAAATTAAATCAATAAAAAGCTAAATCTTTTCAAAAATTTTGAAAACACAAAGTTTAAGGAAGGCAATTCAATTCTATCGGGAAATATACGTTTAGAAATTATGGATAATTGTCAAGCACAAAAATATTAAAGATTATATATACCTAATACAAATGAGACCAGTATATATTTAATTGTGGAATTTTGCCATCTCTGAAGAATCCTAATGTTCTGACGCAGATTCAGGGTATATTAAAGGTTATATAAGTGGATAAAAAATTAAAATAGCAATATATATATATATATATATATATATATATATATATATACACATTTTTTTTTCTGAAATCAATCTTTTCAAGACCCACATCACCTCTGTACTAATTATTATATATATAATTGAACTTGATCCACCTAAGTAAAGAATTAAAGTAAAATGATATTCACCCTATTTTTTCATAATGTCTACAAGAGTACTTTTGTGGTAACCCACATGCTCAGTTGTAATTCTTCTTTATAAAATGTTTATTATCAAATTGCATATTAAAACCAAAATGTTAATTAAAATATATAAGATTTAAAAAATTATCAAATTTATAATTTAAAAAAAAATATATAAAAAATTAATATTGTTATTACTGTAAATAAAGTTATTGAAATTAAAAGTTACATATATAAAAATATAATAAAATTTATGACAAAATTAAAATGAAATATGATAAAAATAAAATATACTACTTGTCTGGCCAGACAATACTATAGTACTGTATTATTAGTTAAAATTATGTATTATCATAATCTTTATCTGAAAATGTGCTGCCATCTACTGCTGCCCTTATAAGAAATCTGGCTTTAAAAGATCTACTTATATGATTTTAAGATTTTACTTATGTGATCCCAATCATTATATTTTATTTTAAAAATCTTACATAAATTGTATAAATTATGAGTCAGTATGATTATTAAATATTTTACTTGTTTTATATGCAGGTTTAAATTCATTATTATGATAAACTTTGGTTATATTTTCAACAATGCTATTATTATATGAATATTTTAATAACTTGTTATCATGTCCTGAGTATTATTTTATTCGTTTTAGAGTTCTTGTATTATTAATTTTTTAAATTTGTTTTATATCATTTATTTCTATGTTTAATTTATTTTTATTATTTTGAGTGTAAATGATTGCTCTATTAACCATGTTTGTACACGTGTTAATTTTGTGAGACCAAGGATGATTTGATTTTTTATGAATTATAATTTTATTTTCTGTAGGTTTCCTACATAGTGAAGTGAAAAATTGATTATTTTTATTAATTTTAATGCTATCATCTAGATAATTTATTGTTGTATTTATATCTATTTCAAACGTGAATTTTAAATCATTATAATATGAATTGAGCTTATTTAAAATTATGAGGTGTTCATTACATACAAGGTCTATAAATAAAGTAATAAGACTAGTCTTTTTTTTGGGAGCCGAAGTGGCAACACTGTAAAGTTACTAGTAAACATATGGTTATATGAACAGCTGATTTATATTAGGTATTAATATTTTTAGTCTATTTTGCCAAGTGAGATGTAAACAAACTTTTCATTGCGCATTACACAAATGAGTGATACTAATTATGAGAAACGTTGTGCAATCAAGTTTTGTGTATTGAAATTTTTTCAAAATTGATAAAGGCATATGGAGATGACACTCTGTCAAAAGCCTAAGTTTTTAGGTGGTTTACAGCATTTTCAGATGGTCAGGAATCAGTTGCAGGCAATCCATGCTATGTAAGTCCATTAACGTCAAAAAGTGACAACAATGTTGAGTGAATCAGAGACTTGATACAGTATGACTGGCAATTAACTGTCAGAATGAATACAGAACAATTGAATTTTAACCATACCACAGTCAATCAAACTTTCACAAACTAACTGGACATGAAAAAAGTTTGTACAAAATTGGTCCCAAAACACCTCATTGTTAAACAGAAAAACAACAGGGTGGAAGTATGCTGCGATCTTCTAGGGCGAATTGAAACTGATCCTGATTTTCTAAAAAAATGTTATTACTGGTGATGAATCTTGGATATTTGATGACCCAGAAACAAAATGTCAGAGCAAAGAGTGGCACACATCAAACTCACCACGTCCCAAAAAAGCAAAATTGTTACACATTTGTTTCTTTGGTAATGGCATTGTCCATAAGGAGTTTTTGCCTACAGGACAGACTGTAAATCAATATGTTTACCAAGAAATTGTTGAAGACTGAAAAGAGTTTCCCATGTGAAACCAGCCATCAAAGACAACTGGATGCTGCATCATGACAATGCATCTTGTCACACTGCACTCTCAATTAATGAGTTTTTGGCAAAGAAAAAACATTCCTGTAGTTCCTCAACCACCTTATACATCTGACTTGACGCCCTGCAACTTTTTCCTGTTCCAGACTTTTAAAAAACCTCAAAAGATACCATTTTGGAACGGTAGAAAACATTTAAAAAAATGTAACCGACCATCTGAAGGATATTCTACGGTTTCTGAGTTCCAACACTGCTATGAAGAGTGGGAAAACCGTTTGAAGCACTGTGTGGCTTCCCAAGGGAACTATTTCAAAGGTGATAAAGTCCATGTATAACTGGATTGTAAATAAAATGTTTTTCTGAACCGGTCTCATTACTTTATTTACAGAATTCATACAACAGGATTATTAACAACAAAAACATCAACATAACGAGTCCATAACAAGACATTATGTGTATGAGAGTAATGCCATAAACAAATTTATTTTCAAAATCTTGTAAATAAATTTTGGACATGATATCAGACAAAGGAAAACCATCGGTAAGGAATTCTCCTGTATATAACATTTGCCATTAAATTTAAAGTAGTTTTTTTAGCACATATTTCATATAACAGTTATGTTATCAATAAATTTAGGGTCTTCATGGTTGTATATTAATTTATTTTTTATCATGTGAATTGTTTTTATCAATAGATATACTAGGATACATGTTACTTATATCATAACTTACCGTCCTAATTTTTTCTCCAATTGTTAACTTCTTTAATTTATTTACAAATTCAACTCCATTTTTTATATTATAATTTAAATTCACTTTTATCCTAAGTATTGTATCTATTATTTTGGAAATAACATAAGATGGAACAGATGAGAAATCAGTCAAAGGTTGCATAGGGCTGCTTTAGTTATCTTTAAATATTTATCAGCGGGGTCATTTATTTGTTTGAAATTATTTTCTATTATGTATTGTTTCTTCAAATTATTATATTTTTCAATATACATGATAACAGGTGTATTAGTTTTATCAGATTTTAATATAATACAACTATTTTCTTTAACTTATTCTTCAAATGGTGAACTACTGTTTTTTTTAATTATTATTAAACAGAGGTTTCTGGATCAAATTTTTTCCTTTAATATGAATTTTGCTACTAATGATATTACATAATTGTTCTTTATCATAAGGATTTATTTTATTAATATTTATTTCAGAATCAACTACGATATTTTTGATGATATTCTTATTTTTATCATTTAGATTAAAATTAAAAGCATTAGCCACAATAAACTGTTCTATATCACCAAGGTCAACATTTTTCAAATTTATCAAATCAAAACCATTACCAGCACACGATCCTGAATCCACCTGTACATCAACACAACTTGAATAATCATAACATTTATTCACAATATTCCAATAAGTTCAAGTTAACAATAATTCAGAAAGTTAATTAGATATGTTAATTATATATTAATTAAAATTATTTATATATATAAAAAAAAAGCTAAACTTAGAAGTGACGCTTAAGACCAGACCTATCTCTCCAAAAATTTTCATCTATCAAAAAAGTGTTGATGTTGGAAAGATTTTTTGTATCACAGTTCTGCTTGGTGCTAAAAAATGTTAAAAATCATTAAGATTTGTGTAATAACCTCTTTCATATCAAAGTTAAGACAACTGTACGAATGAGAACGTACAGAACTGCGTTGTTTGCTTAATCTTTGATAAATTTCAATTTCTAGTTGATCTGCTATTTCTGATACTTCACTCAAAATTTTTATAAATAAGCAAGTAAATATAACAAAATAAATGAAATTTTCAAAGAATACTTTTTTCTTTTACTGATGGATAAAAAATTAGTAATCTATTATAAATTTAATTTAATCAAATAATTATAATTAACCTACTAAATATTTATTTAGTATATAGAAAAAAAATAATTATACTGAAATAATCATTTTTATAACGGTGTGTGGAAGAATAGAA
The DNA here is from genome assembly GCF_047948215.1 of Lycorma delicatula. Classification (NCBI taxonomy): domain Eukaryota; kingdom Metazoa; phylum Arthropoda; class Insecta; order Hemiptera; family Fulgoridae; genus Lycorma; species Lycorma delicatula. Next base: position 138,403,805 of record NC_134456.1, read on the forward strand.
TACAAAATAGCCAGTATTACTAAAAAAAAGAAAAAAAAAGAAACATAAGTATAAACAAACTATCTAACACACACATAAAACAGTATCTACTATCAAATCAAACAACAAAACTAAATTGTGTAATTCAATATAATGAGAAACAACTTATTCAGCTTATAGCTTATGAGAAACAACTTCCATTGCCAATTTTAATAAATTACTGAACTATTAAAAAAAATATATTCCACATACAATTAAAACATTTAAAATACAATTTATTTAAATTATTAAAATGCAATTAAAATTTTGCTTAGCAAAAACAATATTATTGTCAACGAACTTTTAAATAATAATAATAATAATTAAAAGAAAAATTCTAATTTTTTCCTCCTGTTAAACATCTACATAAATATGTGCTCAAATAACTTTCATTAATGTCTTCTGATCTGCGACTTACTTTGTAGTAATCTTTTATATTTAATATCTTCATGTATTTTACCTTATTATTATTCTCTTATGTTTATATTTTAATTTTTTTGAGAACCAAAAACGCTATCATCGCCCGGATCAAAACAAAATCAGATTAAAATTAAGTATAAAAAAAACAACTAAACTTGAATGTAAATTATATAAAATATGACTAAAAAACTTCCAACCAATACCAGAGACAGGGGGAAAAATAAAAGCTAAAAACTAAAACTAGATTAAAATATAAAAAAAAGTAAAAATAAAATAAAAGAATTTAACTTAAAGCTAATATTACAGATCAGGTATCACAAAATAATTAAAACTAAAAATCACGAAAAACTTACAACTAATATCACAGTCAGAATCTTAACAGTAAAATAAATTTATTTAAAAAGAAATAAAAAAATAATTCAACAAAATCAGTAAGGGGTGTAAACAGCCCCTTCACGGATAACAAAGATTCTAAGTTTAAAACTATGATGATTAAAATAACATAATAAAAATAAAAAATTCAAATACTAGCACTAGGTAAACATTAAATTTTGTGAAACATGTTTATACTCGGTAGGAATAATATTAGATCTAACACTTTGTTGTCATTGCCTAGGATACGGCGAATGTTAAAGGGTAGTTTATATTTGCGACTTAACATAACATACCGCAGTTCACAAGGATGTGGCATACAGTTAAGCGGCAGTCGCATTTTCCGCTGACATCAGGTAGCCGTGAGTGGCTCTCGTATGTCCTATTCGCAATCTGTAGAAGACCACTTCCTCTCTGTGAGTTTTGCTGTGGTAGGAATCCCATGGCAACACAGTATCTTAGATATGATGAGGTTTGTTGTCAACTTAGCAATCCAGTCATCTTGCCGCTTTGCGCGAAATGTGAGTTTTACACAGTTAATAAAGTCGGATGTAGTAACACGAGTAGTGAAAGAGGGTTGACTACATGCGTCTTCAGCAGCGGAATCTGCACGTTCATTATCCGGAATCCCCCCGAGGAGGCTAGGGATCCAGCAGAAACTCATTTGTGTGTTGCGATGGTTCAACTCGGCGATTGCGTTGTAGATTTCGATGACGATATGATGTCTGGAATAAAAATTTTAATAAGGCTTGTAGAGCACTACACGAGTCGCTGCAAATAAGGATATTTTGGTACTTAGGGTAATGATATTCAGAAACTTATTTATTACGTATAATTCGCAGTAAACACACTCGTAATACCAGGTAGACCAAACATATAAGTTCTATCATTAACAACAAATGCGCAACCAACCGTATCGTTCTGTTTCGATCCATCTGTGTATACTACTGCGTCTGGATTTATCTTTGAGAGGCTATACTGAAACATTTGCTGGAACACAATAGTGGTGCTGATTCTTTATTGTATATCCTAAGGTCAAACATAAAATTTATAAGCTTGGTTCCCCACAGAGCATATTAACACGGATACGTTGGAAAAATAAGCATGTCAACATTTACAAGGTACAGTTAGACATAGGGTACGAATACCTAGAGGTGCAGTACAACGTGGATGGTCCTCATACCTTCCTAAATTAGATTTCCCAAGGACTGAATAAAAACCGGTTGATTTGGCTGTCCTTTATAATGGGCAAAATAAGATGCCAAAAGCTGGTCCCATCTATCACAAAGTGATAGCTCACCGCTGTCAACAAGTAAGCTTACGACAGGACTTGATCTAAAGGCACCTGTGGCAAGCTGAAGGAAACCATGATGTACAGCATCTAGCATTTTAGGCACGGTATGACATGCTGAATTTAGGCGACACAAACATAATCTAAAAGAGAATGAACTAAGGAATAATAAAAACATATCATACATGACCGATGGGCTTCCCAATTGGTGTTGCTAAGCACTAGCAGCATGTCTAAAAGTTTGGAACATTGTGTTTTTAATTCTTTGATGTGTTTGACTCGCATACGGTGGCTATCAAAAAATAAACCTAAAAACCTGATATCAATTAGCTCTGAGAGATAACAATTAGCTCTTTGTTGAGAAAAATTTGTGGAATGTAAGGGTCCCGCAGCCGAGAAAAGACTATACATTTTGTTTTCTCAGGTGTAAAGGTAAAGATGATAGCTCTGGACCAAGCCTCAAGGAGATATATAGTGTCATGTAGTAGTCTCTCTGCTGTGGCTGTTGAATGGGATGTAATATATATAGCAAAATCATCAACAAGAAAATCTTAAGAGGAAATGTAGATTGCTTAATTAATATCAGAGCTTTTCAATTAACTGGAACATCCAGATCATTTCAAATTGAAATTGGGATAAGCTTTTTCCCAACTTTTGTTACTACAGAATGAGCTTCCTTACCAAAATGCTGAATGAATCTGTCTATGTTCATGGTTTTTATTTTCAGTAGTTCACTTATGCACACAAATACTAGCAATAAATCTTTCAACGGAATACTCGCTTTTGTCTGCCATTTTAACTTAACATTGCACAAATGAAACTTTTCACTGAACAATTGGAAATAAACATAACTTCTAACAAATCTAGTACTTTTTTTAAATAAATGAAAACAGCTGATTAACTTTTACACTCACAAGATGACAACAGTGTTACTAACCTGATATGTCATGGATAGGGACTTTTTGGATCTGTAAATAATCCTGATATGTCACATTGCCCATGCGCACATACTCTCACACACATACAGCAAATAACACTCAAGTTTTACTTTAAATATGATCCATTTTAAAGAAAATAGGCTTACAGTACAATTACTAACATCAATAAACAACACTTACTAATATCAATATCAACAGAATGGGTGAGTTTAATGTACTAATAACAACTTAGTAACTAATGTTTTTGTAATCTATTGCTTTTTTTTACTGCCGAGTAAAAATAAAAAATGTAAATTTTCCTATTTGAAAAGTAAATTAATTCTGTGTATATTTCATTAAACTGTATATGTAACATTAATTAAACATGCCAAAATTAATAATAAGCAATGTTCTAAAGTTTTTTTAAAATACAAATAAATGAATTTATTTTAAGTGTCCACACAAATGGTATCTAAATAAACAAGGTCGTACTGTGTTATTATAAAGTATGATTTTTTTTTTTAATTCATTCTTTTGTGATGAATGTAAATACTCAACGTATGTTAAAAGCAAATTTTTTCATAAACTCAATACGTTCCTGATAAAATGGAACCAAAACTTTTCATCTTTTGTAACAGCACATATAAACTAAAATATACAAACCAATTTGAATGATTATAAATTTTCCCAGTATTTAATAAAAATCTACCTTCTATGCTAAAAAAAATTTAAAATTTATTGGCATACAATAAATTTAAAAAAAATTAATTATATTCCAGAATGATCTTTTTAAGTATTACAGGATTTTTAAAATTAGGGTAATTGTAAGTCTGCTTACATATGTCAACTCTGTCTTAGGGTAGAATAAAATTAATAGTTTATTAAAAAAAAAAAAATCAAGTCAACAAAGTGAAAGTAAAAATATTTATAAAGCTCAATTTTTAAATATGGTTTTTTGAAAATCTCTTTTAAAAATAACTCACTGTCAATAAATCACCATTAAACCAACCCGGTGGGTTTAGCACACGTTACCTAAACAAACTTCCACTCATTAACCTCTTCTAATTAACATTAAATATACAAATTACATACAATTTGTATATAATGTATAATATTAATACTATTTAAAATATTTTAGATGGGATGCTAACTGAGCAGGTGGGAGGATGCCAATTTAGACCTCGTGATATGGTAAATCACATACTAAAGTAGCACAAGCTAAATATATGTATACATTCTCATATAAAATTTTATTATAAAGGTTTTAAAATTTTTTGGGTAAGGGAACTCAGAACAAGAAAATCAGGTCGTATTGATAGATAACTGTACTTTAAAGGCAAGAATAGTAAAATTATGATGGGTTCTATAAAGTGAATAAAAATTTGAAACAAACAAACACCTGTGTGCAGGTTGTCTAACCACTCATGGCCTGTCTCGTATTATAATGTCTATTCCCTGCACATCGATCTCAGCCGTAGTGAGTGGTACAATCGGTTACTTTTTAGAAATCACCCACTGCTTTTACTTAACTCAAAATATTTTATTCATCTCATTCAAAAAATGTGAAAAAAATAAACTGACTAATATGGCTGTCCACGAGCGGATAAACAACTTCTACAACATTAGTCCAATGAATGAACAATGTTAATCCAATTAAATGTTGTATTGCATAATCTTTTTCATCAAATACAAACATACAGTAGGCAGTAATAACCTTACTTATAGGAAAGTAAAGGTCAAAATCTAGGTTTAAAAGTCTTTAGTTGTTGTCAATTTAAAATTTTTATAAAGTAGAATAGCTCATAAAATTTAATCTTCTAATATAAACTAGTATACAAAAATTTTATCTATATCAGAAAATAAATTAACTTAAAATAAAATCTAAAAATTAACATAGTAACACATTAAATATAAAAATTACCAAATTTTTGTCACTAACATAACTTCATAGTCCATTAATATTGCACACAAAACTTTTATTAAGAAATTTAATTTTTGCAAGGAAATGTAATTTTGTTACAACTAATAATTAGCTACATAATTTAATTTAATTTGTATTATTTGGATAATTTTTTACCTAATTAATAAGTTATCCAACTAAACTAGTAACAGTCCGTGATAATTTAGAAAGGACACTATGTAACATGTGAAACTATAATGTCCATTCATTTATTTACAATTGAAATTATTAATAAGAGTTATGGATATTTAAAATACGTTTTAAAAATGATGTAATTCTGTTTCTTCTCTTCAACTGAGATCATAAAAAATGAAGACAGAGTATCATTAAGACAGAAAGCTACAGTTAATTATCAAAACAGACATGTTTAGAATGCAACAAGTTGGTTAAAATGCAGCGAAGAATTAGATTGTATAAAAACGAGAATGTATTATAACAAAACAGTTTTTAAATTTAATATTTAATCAAATAATAACTCTTTTACTTTATATATACCGAAAAAATGAATCAAAATCAAGAATTTTAATCATGAATTAAATACCACAAGTAGTAACCTGTTCTTAATAAGTACGTTTGTCTTCATACATTTTAAATTACATTATTCAAAACTTACTCATTTCTTCATTGAATCGATGTATTTTAGCTTTTGGAAAAGACATTTTTAGTTATTTAACAGTAGTAATACGTGACGATAAAAATTGAATATTATTTTGTTTAAAAATCCTAACTAAAGTTCAATAAGCAACGACTCAACAACCCGCGTTTCCTGTAACACCTGGCTTCTCGCAATCCGCTCAAAAGTTTTTCCGTTACTCCAAACAATGTATGATTTTCTTCCACCAATGGTGAGCTCAGAAACTGAAAGCTAGCTCATTATTGGTGGATATCTCCTGCCATAACATATTTAACATCAGCTGTTCTATCAGTGATGTAAGATGAATAATAATTTGTTTTTAATAACTTTATTGACAAACAAGAAATCTTATGATAAAAATATTTTTTATCGTGATTTTAAATTTTTAGTTAAATGAAAAGCGGTAATTTAACTTTCTTATGAAATATACATTGACTTTTAATACGTATTGTTTTCCTATCAGCTGTTAGTAAACGTGTGCATTTGATTATGGTGGAAGACTGAAAGGAAAGGGGATAGGTTGTTATGTCTAAAATGTATCTTTCTTACAATTTTGTTTTGTTAGCTGTATCTTTATGTTTTTTACACTTTTGTGATGGACAAACAAGAGCAAAGGTAAAATTAATTGGATGAAGAATAGATATATGTATGAAATACGATTTTATGGCTTGTGAAATTTATTTTTTTGCATACCGGCATGTAATTTATTTATTTTTATTTGAACATAAGTTAATATTTTTTAATTATTATTATTATTATAATCAATAGAGAACAGATGTATAAATAAATAATCTACATAAAAATAATTAAGTTCAATGCTGCACTAAACTCGTGCAGATTTTACAAACAACCGCCAGCATATATTAAATGGGTTATCTGTTTATTTGTCGTCATAAAAATTACCTAATTTTGTGAACCCGTTCAAACTATCTATACATGAAGAGAAACTATATCATATTGAAAACAGCCAAACAATGGCAATATTGTAATGTTTGATAGTAGCATTGAGTGACATTGATCTTTTGTTAGGTTATTGTACATTACAACCACTATCAAACAGTTATTATATAATAATAATAATATTATACCACCAGATTCAGTTCATAAAAAGTAAGAACACTTACCTGTTTGTGTGAAGTACTTTCAGAACATCAGCAGACTTATTTTATAAAATACACACATAATTAAAATATGAATATTAAAAATATTCCTATTAAAATGATATATATCCAAAAATGTTTGCAAGTATTTACTGTCATATTAAAAACATTAAAACAGCATATTTATGTATACTGTTATGTGGTAAGCATTCTTTATTAAATTTAAAATGTATTTCTTCAACTGTATGTATAGCTTATAAATGCAAATAAAGCTTATCTGTTTATTTATTTAATCTCGGCTAGGTAACAAAATTTACTTACACTTTTTATGAACAGTATCTGGTGCTATAAATATTAATATATAATAATTATCTGATACAGTGGTTATAATGTTCAGTAGAATAATTTTGTTCCCTAACCAGGTTAAATTAATATACAGGTTAAGCTAATAAAACTGAAGAAATGTATTTTAAATATTAAATTTAATAATGAATGGCAAACATAAGATAATACATAAACATGCAGTTTTAATGTTTTTAAGTATGACATCAGTGTATACATACATATGACATTTTTAATATTTTTGACATTATATGAAATATTGAAAGTAATATTTTTAATTTTCATATTTTAATTATGTGTATTTTATAAAATAAGTTTGCTGATGCTCTAAAAGTACTTAAGACAATTAGGTAAGTGTACTTACTTTTTATGACTAATCTGGTAATATAAATATTATTATTATTGTTATTATATAGTAATAATGAACTTTTGTTGTATACATCTTTTGTAATTTGGTAAGTCCTTGCCATTTCATTCTGTTTACTTCCTTGTCAAAACCATTGGGCTACATAATTCCCCTAAATATTTAAGTTCTCAGCATTATTTATGCTTCTAAATTTTGTGTTAATGTTCGTGATACTTTTTTTATGTTTGTTATACATTCTGTCTTCTCAAACAATATCTGCAAACCATTTCTTTATGAAATTTTCTTTAGTAGATTGATTTTTTCTGTTGTATCATTGATGTTTTCTGAAAATACAGGCAAATTGTCCCCAAAAGCTAAGCAGCTAATTTCTAAATTTTCTCTTTTATATCCAATTCTTATTTTATTCAAACCCTTTTATATTTAATTGTATTATTATTTTTAAATAAAGAGGCCATTAATTGTTTAAATTGAAATGAATTTTAATTTATTAAAAAGAAAATTTTTTGCTTTTATTTTATGTAAATATTTTAATGGTCTCTTCTGTTTGTGATTAATTTTAATTTAATTGTTGGTAGTATGTTGTATTGAAGTTTAGTGAAAATATTGGCCCAATGAGTTTAGTATCTTGTGAATTATAACATTTTATTTTCAGGGTCTTAGCCTCAGTGAGAGAGTGCAACAGTTAACTGAAATGAACTTAAAAAAGTCTGTTTTAAGATTTAATGGTGCTAAGTTTAAAGAATTTGTGAAGGCAACACCAAGAAATTATTCAGTTATAATAATGTTCACTGCTATGACACCTCAAAGGCAATGTTCAATTTGCAGGTTAGTGCTTTTATTTAATTCCATTTATATTTTAAATGTTCACGTAAATTTATTGTTTCTTATACTCATTTATTATTTATACGATGATATTTATCTTATACTCGTCACATACCCATTTATACGTACATTGTTTGTTAAGTACATTGAAAAATAAAGATAGAAATTTTTGAAAAAATTTTCTCTATTTCTTTATAGATTCTTTTCTATTCTACAGGGTGTTTAACATAAAAAAAGCTCCATCATTGGTCCATAAATAATAACTTATTGGCAGGCACTTGCATAATAATTTACAGGTGTTAAAATGATGTCCATCCACTTCAATTGCACTTGTAAAAATGTTTGACCATGTTCCTAGCTACTCTTGTTAGCTGTACCCTGCCTATCTCCTGGATGGCATTGATAATGTTTATCTTCCTATAGGGTGTGTGATTTTCTCCTATAAAGCAGATTTTTTTAAGTAACCCCACAGAAAGAAGTCTGGACTAGTCAGATCAAGGGATCTTTGTGGTCACAATCCTTTAAAAATAATTCTTCCACAAAAAAAATCCTGTAGCATCTCCATAGTAGAGAATGGCAAGTGGTGCTGCCCTGTTACAAACAGTAGTCATGTTCATCCTTTTACAGTAAGCAATGAACTGTTTGATAATTTCTTGTAGATGACAGTATCCACAGTTTTGCAAAAAAAAAAACAAGGGTCCTGTTATTTATCTCCTTGAAACCACACACTATAAGACTATTTTTTGTAGGTGGGGGGATATTCAAAGAAAATGTGTGGGTTTACAGTACCCCAGGTCTGGTAGTTCTAAACCCACCGGGTTGGTCTAGTGGTGAATGTGTCTTCCCAAATCAGCTGATTTGGATGATTTGGAAGTCGAGAGTTCCAGCGTTCAAGTCCTAGTAAAGCCAGTTATTTTTACACGGATTTGAATACTAGATTGTGGATACCGGTGTTCTTTGGTGGTTGGGTTTCAATTAACCACACATCTCAGGAATGGTCGAACTGAGAATGTATAAGACTACACTCATACATATCATCCTCATTCATCTTCTGAAGTATTATCTGAACGGTAGTTACCGGAGGCTAAACAGGAAAAAGTAAAAGAAAAAAGGTCTGGTAGTTCTAACCCACTGGGTTGGTCTAGTGAACACATTTTCACAAATCAGCTGATTTCAAAGTTGAGAGTTCCAATGTTTAAATCTTAGTAAAGGCAGTTACTTTTATACGGATTTCAGTACTAGATCATGGATTTGGTGGTCTGGTTTCAATTAACCAAATATCTCAGTCTTCGACCTGAGACTGTTACACTTCATTTATATTCATATGTATCATCCTCATTCATCCTCTGAAGTAATACCTTATTTAGTGGTTCTGGAGGCTAAACAGAAAAAAAAGAAAGAAAGTTCAGCAGCTCACATACCCACTGCTAACATACCCACCAAGGTGAAACCATGCTTCATCTGTTCAAAGCACTTGATGTCTAATGCCAATGTCGCCTCTAATGAAGTTCTTGAACCATTTTACTGCAGTGAACCCTTTTACCATAATCAGCATTAGTTAACTCATGAAAAACCTGCATTTGATATGGATAACATTTCAGCATTCTCCTCAATGCAGTTTGGGCTGAACCTAGGGAAATGTTCTTTTCCCAGATTAATCTCCCCAAAGATTTATGAGATCTTGTAACTGTTGCTGTAATGCACTGTGAGACTTGCATTGTTAAAACTGACCTGTGTTGGGCACGTTTCTGGTCTAACACCGAACCTGTATTATGAAATTTTCTAATGCCTGAATAACACTTTTCACTGATGCTTCCTTTTCAAATTTCTCCCTGAACTTTCACTGACACACAACATGAGATTTTGTCTCTAAATAAGTTACCATCATGAATACATGTTCTTCAACAGTTAACCATATTTTGACAAACAATAACACAATTATGCAACCTCGTTCAAAAGCCAATGCTGGACACAGACTGGCAGTACTCAAATGTACAGGCAATAAAAAATCCTCCCATCTCTACCTTCAGTCATACCAACATCTTCCATATTATTTTATCCATTTCACACTAATATAAGCATTTAATATAAACTACTGAGTGATGGGGGCCTCTATTAAGTTAAACACTGTATGTATGTAATATGTGTTTAGTACAATGATGCTCAAGTTTTTCAATTAATTCTTATAGTATGATTTAACAAAATCCTCAAAATATGTAGATATTATTTTGCATAAATCCGTTTCCAGCAACTTACTTCTTCATATTTGAAAGTAGATAATAGTCCAAAGATGCTAATGTGGCGAGTAAGAGAAGTTTCGAAGAAGTTGTGTAATTTTACTGGTGCATTTTTTCTGTGAAAATTAACCCTTTTTTATTGGTTGTGGTTGTTTTTATTTATTTTCTCATTTAGATGATCCAGCAAGATGCATAATATATTCTTGGTTACCATAATACTCTAGAAAGTCATTGAAGATTATGCATTTCAAAAGGCAGAGACCACCTTTCATGCTGATGAAATGGCTTTTTCCATCTTTTGAGGAAGCTTCCCACTTGTAACCCACTGTTTTATCTATTCCTCGGCTTTCAATCAGTATTGATGTATCCTATTTTCATCTACGTTTATGAAACTGTGCAATAATTCATGTCAAACATGTTGGAACAGTCCCAAAACGTGCTTACTGTTCTGATCTCACAGAAAGTTTTGCATTTATAAATATTTATGTAAAATATGATGCACCCATTCATTTCAGATACCTGTTGTCTTAAGTGATCTCACAAGCTTTCAATCTTTTATCTTTCATCACCATTTCATGGATTTTTTTCAGTATTCTTTGCACTTGTAACCTCAACAGCCAGGCTCTCTAGAACTTTCAGCATCATTTGTGCACATATGACCTCCTCCAAAAATAACCAAACTGCTTGTAAACTGTGAATTTTTGCCTTTCAAAAGGTAATGTTTGATCCATTTTTCACAAATCACAATACCTTATCATCTCTAAAGACTGAAGACTGACACTAACGGAATTATGAATTCCCTTGGGCCTGTCTTGCAGAACAAAGTTTTTCAACAGAAGGTTTAATATTAGAAATAGACACACTTGAATTTTTTTCTATATTTAGCTGAGATTTATATTTTGTCTTCAAAGCAGCTACCGCAGAAAATCCAGTTTCGCAAAGGTAGGATGTTGAAAATAGTAGCAGTATACAAAATGCTCTTTTTTTCAGTGCAGAAAACTCATCATCCATCCCTGCCTAGAATTCAAAGAATGATTTATTAATAATTTATTTATTAATTGTCTTGATTTCACCACTTGCCATGAAGTCTATGAAGATTTCTTTTTTAGCAGTTGAGAGCCCTTCGGGAGCATTTTGAAAAGGATCCCTAATCCACTCTTAACTTGTTACCAAGTTGTTAGCAAGAAAGTACTTTTTAAAATTCTTTGCCAGCATGACTAAATAATATTCAATGATTACAAAAACAACTTTCACATGTTGTTCTTCAGTCTTGTAAGTTTTAACACAATCATCCACATTAGAAAAAACATTTCTAGGTTTTTCCTTTAAATTTTTCCTTCACCATTCCAATTTTCTACAAAAAGCATTAACTTTTTCACTTGTATCCAACATATTTGTATTTACTTCTTTGAGTTGAACATTCAAATTATTTCTCAAATAAACCATCTCAAAACATCTCGGTTTTCCTGTTCTAGAAAAATAGTGATTTCGTCTCTTAATTTATAAACACATTGCAGAAATTTCCCACTTATAACCATTTTGCCTCGCAATAAAATAGTAACACTGAACGTACTGCACCCATGTCTTTACAAAGTACAAAAAAATTCTCGATTTTAGGGGTCTCATTTTTATTTACTCTATGATTACAACCATCGTTAGCACAATATTCAGACAAGGACTCATTTCTTTGGAAGCCAGAGCTTCTCTGTGGATCATGCAATGTGTACAGACACAATTTGGAGATTTTTGTTTCACATGTGCTTATTTACTTTGGAATCTTCCATACATTGAACAAGCACCATCAGTGCATATTCTGACGCAATTTTTCCATTCTTTGTTTGCCTCATTTATAAAATACTTTAAGATAGCAAATAATGCAAGTGGTTTTTGCTTTCAGTTCTATTGGTTTGCAGAAAATCAGTTCTTCTACTGCTGACATACTATCACATAATCGAACATAGGCAATGAAATGAGTATCTTTATTGCTATCTGTTTTCTCAATAAGTTGAATTGAAAACAATTAGTCACGCAACTTCCCGAAAAGCTGATGATGTACATCAGCTATATCACCAATTTGATGGTCAACAGTATCACTTGATAGAGATATGGATTGCAATTGTTTGGCAAAATTATCTGCAAACATAGTTTATACAATCTCAATTGCAGCTGGCAAAATAAGCTCTTCACCAATGGTATGAGGCTTTTTACATCTGGCTGTTTTATATAAAACTTTGTATGAGGCAAGTTAAGCGTTTTCATTCACAAAGTTTTCTTTAAAAATTATTTTTGCTTTTTGTATGATTTTAATTTTAAGTCAAAGAATTCTCAATTTTTTTTAACATACTATGAAGCGTTTCTAAATGTCATTTAAGTTTATTAGGTTTCATGCTGTCTGATGCCAACATTTTTGAACAAATGACACACACAGGGGCCTTTCTTCCTCATTTACTTCAGTACTGGTAAACCCAAAATTTAAGTATTCTTGAGAATATTTTCTTGATTATATTTTTGGAATCTCACTTGTCTGTGCATTGTTGATACTTCACTATCGTCTAATGCTCACTTACGCCCGCTTAAAAATTTATCCTTGATTTTGTATAAATTTACTGCCGTGAATCGCAGTTAATACGTAAATTACAACATACACATTCATGATAGATTTGATAGCGATAGAAGGATCAACTCGACTGAGACTGGCTGGAATTGAACAAGGTGCAGCATTTATACATGTTTGCACAAATGGTTGCTCAGATGTTCCAGAATTTTTGAGACAGATGAAAACTTTTTGTGGCTTTGCAAGAATGTCCAATATGGTGGACGTTAGACAGCAATAGAGAGGCATTGATTCTAGTTTTATCAATACAATGAGTCGGTGTTGCCAAATATCAATAAATTTAAATAGATTTATTCTTGATATTTTGTAAGGCTTGTAGTTAAGGCCGTAGTGTAGCTGCAGCGTCAGAATACATTGTTATTGTTCAAGAGAGGTGACACGATGAAAATTGGATCACAAATATCTGATATATTTTATTACAATTTTATATATATTTTATTTAACAATCAAATCACGTTTTACTTTAGTCAAATCAATTCTGGATCAATTTAAAAGTATAATTGATCAGTAACATATTGGCTGTAGCTTTTTTAATTTGGTTACTTATATGTAAATCAGTAATTATCCTGTTGTAAAATGATTTATTTTATTAATGACTTTTTGTCTTAATTTCAGGCAAGCAAATGATGAATATTTAGTTGTGGCAAATTCATTTAGATATTCACAGGCATATAGCAATAAATTATTTTTTGCTATGGTTGATTTTGATGAAGGATCAGAAGTGTTCCAAATGGTGAGTGTCTTCTGTATGAAAGGCTTTGCCTTGCTTAGGATATCCTATTTACAGTTCCTTTAATTTGGGAGCTTGAGCAAGTCATACAATAAAAATGCCGATTAATTAATTTTATTTATTCTGTCAGGCAACTTTAGGCTGATGTCTATTTACAATTACTTTTTTTTTTAATAGATTACTATTGAGTAGTTAATTATTTTCATATTGATACTTTTTAAAAATAAATTTTGGAAATTTTACATATGAGATGTCTGTATTATGTAACAAGACAATATAATAATCAAAAGTAACAAGATGATAATAATAATATAACTCACCTGCATATCTATTACAATTGTAATGCTTATGCCCTACAATACAGCCCATACACTTAGATCTAGACTTGTTTCCTACTAGTTGAAGGTGTGGAACAGATGTGTTTTTATCAGCTGTTTTAACATATTTGACATTTTCTTCTTTACTGTTTTAACAGACTCAAAATGTACCCCTCTAAGCACAAATTTAAATGTAGGTAAAAGATAGTCACATGATGTCAAAATAGGCAAAAATAGAGGATGTTCAGTGTAGTAATCGGTTTTTTGACAAAGAAAAACTACTTCACAAAAAAATGCTATGTGAGCAGCCACATTGTCCTAATGAAGAATGAAACCACTTTCCCATAGTTCTGGTTGTTTTTTTTTTTACTTTCTTTCAGCTTTATCTAAACTTTATAATAATGCTGGTTCATTTCTGTGTTTTCTGGAAGATTGGGCCTGGCAGTTACTGCAGTATGTCACCACAAATTTCCTTGTGGTGTTCTTTTTGTATTGGGGTGAGAACCCTAGGAACCATCTTGGCACCAAATTTTTACCAGACTACTTACGTAGGACTGGTATTGTATTTAATTATAATGTATGTTTGTTTGTTCCCTTCTATAGCTTCATAGATCCAACCAAATACAATCAACTTTTGGATAGTAACAGGTCTTCAGTCTGGAAGTAACATAGGCAATCTTAAATTGTCTTTTAACTAGAAGGGGGATGCTATCCTGAGGGACAAAATTTTAAAATTATGTTATTTTCAAATTTAATGATGGTATCCTGTGAAACAATAAAAAAGAAATACTTTTTGCCTCGTGATATTTGAAAAATTCATTGTTATGAATATATTATGGCTAGTCCATGTATGTGTTACACACATGTACATTATCATTCATAAACATTCAAATTTCTATTTTGTTCTATTTTTCCATGCAGTGTCTATTATTGGTTATGCTATTTTTTACGCAACGTAAAGTTGCGTTTATTCCAATAAATTCAAGGTTATGGTCGAGTCTTGTAGTTTACAGGCTTGGTAAATTTATTTTGCATTTTTGTAAGGCTTATCATACGTGTATTTTTAAAATAGGTTGTTTGGGTTTGTTTTCTATATCATTTCTCTCAGGCTCCAGTTTGACTTATTGTTGCATCATCATATTGGTGTCAATTTATTTCATATCACACATTATTTATTGCTCTTTAGTCTTATTATATATATTATTCTTAAGTGTTTTTTATTCTCAACCAATTTCAATACTGTCATAGTTCCTAGAAGTCTATTTCTCTTTGTCTGCCCTGATGTCATTTCTTCAACTTGTGCGTATTCAGAAATTTATTTTATCAGTCTTACGTAATTCTTTAGTGGTTGCTTGCTTGTAAATTATTTTTGTTATGTCTTCGTTCCAGAATTCCACACGTTTTCTCTAATCGTTCTCATACTAACACTTAGACACTACTCTTGTTGTCAACACACACACACACACTCTTTTGTCCATTGCTTTGTTCGCTTCCCCTACTTCTCACCACGTCAGCTTTGTTCATTCCAGTTCAGTATTTCATGTTGTTTGGATGTACAGGCTGGTCCCCGCCCGGGGACCAGCTTGCGGTTCTCTCTCGTATAATGTGTTAATACTTTCGTCGTCTTCGTACTCTCCTAAACGTTGAGGTATTTCTCCGTTGAAATATTCTCTAGTTCTACTCGTCAGTGTTTTGTGACTTCACCGATCTCTATGTTTTGTTTTGCCTCGTTTCTTTGTTAAGTTAATCTTCAAATTCGGAATATTACGTCTCTCCGGAAAGTGTTTCAATTGCTACAAACTGCCAATTCTATCGATGTCGAATCTTCTACAGCTGCTGATTATATTTTTCATCAATGCAAATTCTGTCCAAACTCGTCGCTACATATCTGAGGTGCTACAAATTATTCAACTTCTAATCACTAATTGTTACCTCTGTTATTTTTTGATTCGCCATTACAGACTATGCCAAGGACAAACTGTATGAATATGTTGCACTTTAATTTCACGAGTTCATTTTTTACCAATATTCGTGTGTTATTAAGGGATGTTCAAATCCTTCATTATTATTTATAGTAAACAGTTACGCTGTTAGTAAAATTTGTGAAACATTCAGTTAATCGTACATTATGCATTTCAATTTCAAGTTTGGTTTAAAAAACCATTTATTCACTTAAGTGCAGTCACGACAGGTGTCTTTGATAAGGTTATGTTATTATGTCATGTGCAACATATTTTATGTGCTTACTTTTTACAATTTGTTTTTTATTGTACTTGACTCTATGATTCAATTTAATGTAATTTGTTAATCGCAGAGATTAATCATTATCTACTCATGAACTGAATTCATATTACTTCTCTTAAATTAATCTAAAGAAAATAACTCCTGATGTGAAGTTACGTTTTTGGACTTCTTTGTAATTTTATATTTTCAAGAAAGCTTGTTTACTAAAATGAACTCTATATGTTTATTTATTTCAATTTGATTATTGTAATTAACTCTTTTCTTATACTGGAAGATTATCGTGGCTTCTTTTTCTACAGTAAACTAGAATTGCTAGTTTTAATTATTTAATGATAAGTTTGTTGTTAAAAAATTAGGAACGGCCAGTGCCAATAATAAGTATTGTTGTAATTTATTTTTCTAAGTTGATGGCATTTTTTCATTGCTGATTTTCATTATTACAGAATATGTCAGTAATTGCAACAGTTTTCCAGTTACACTGTTTTTATTGATGTTATGTTTATAAGTATCTAATTGTAAAAAAGGTGTCTTATATTCCTTTGTTTTTTCAGGCTTTGTTTAATTGTAGATTCTCAAAACTATTATTTGAAAAATGTTTATTTTCTGTATTTGTTATGTATTATTATAAGTTTTGTTTATTAAGTATTATTAAGTTATGTTTATTTCATAATTTCTTTAATTTTTTAAGGTTATGATTTAACATAAGTTCAGTTGTTTTCTTTCTAATTAAAGTCCAATTTCTTTTGGCAAATACGAGCTGTGTGTTCTTTTATTTTTGTTAACTTTACCCAACAAACATTGCGTAGAGATTACATTCCCTCAATTTACCTACATGTTCTGGAAGAAATACGCAATGAATTCAAGGATAGCATTATTTGGATTTCAGCTGATGAAACTACGGACAGTTGTGGCCATTACATAGCGAATTTAATTGTCGGTGCATTAAAACTAGAGCTCTCTTCTTCCTATTTGGTGGCCTGCAAACACCTTGAAAAGACAAATCATTCTACGATCGCCAGATTTGTGAATGAGAGTATTAAAAAAATATTTCCTGAATCTTCTGCAGATGAAAGACTGTTTATATTTCTCTCAGATGCTGCTTCCTATATGATCAAGGCAGCCAAAGCTCTCCAAGTATTTTATATGAATTTGATTCATGTGACGTGCTTTGCCCACAGAGTACATTGACTTGCTGAAGAAGTACAATCCATGTTTGGGAATGTAAATAAACTGGTTTCATCAACAAAGAAAGTGTTTCTTAAGTCACCTGCTCTGAATAAGGCCTATAAAGAAAAATTCCAAATGTGCCTTTACCTCCCAAACCAGTGCTAACTCGATGGGGAACGTGGATTGAAGCTGTGCTGTTTTACAATGAACATTTTGAGGCCATCAAAGGTAATGACTTCGATAGTGCAGAGGCTATGGCAGTTTGTCAGTCCAAGGAAGCAATTAACGATCCTAGTACAGAAAAAAAAACGTAGCTGTGATAAGCACTTATTTTTCCCACATACCTGCGAGTATTAAAAACCTTGAAACTCAAGGTTTGGCATTGACTATCTATTCAGTTAATGAATAAAATCCACCAAATGAACTCTGCATTGCCAGAGGTATTCTCATGTAATGTTAAAGAAAAATTTGAAAACATTTTGAACAATAACCCAGGCTTTGAATCTTTGTGTCAAATTTATAGTTTTATTAATAGGACGGGTGAACTTTTGCCAGAAACAATTAAGTGCTAACATAGCTCCCAAATTCAAATACTGCCCAGTTACCTCAGTGGATGTGGAGCGATCCTGTTCCACTTATAAGAATATTTTGACTGATCGAATACACAATCTTACTACCGAACATTTGGAACTGTACCTGATTGTTTACATTTACAAAAGTAACAAAATGTTAAATAATTGTTAATTATCGACTTTATCAATATTTTATTCAACTACTTACTAACTGTATGGTGATTTTGAAAAAAAAAAATTAAAAATTACAATTTTTTTATTTATTATTTTGTATATTTTGACACTTTTTCATATTTAACATGCATATTTGCATGCAGAGTTCAAGCTTTTTATGTTGCATATAATCCGGTCTCTAGTAATAGACATATAAAAATTGTAAACAAAACTTGCCGAAAATTTAAGTTGAATAAAACAAAAGTTAGAAAAATTTCCTTACCAGGAATGTCTTCAACAAAATTACATAAACTATTCAGTCTTTTTTTTTTTTTTTTTGTCTTCAGTCATTTGACTGGTTTGATGCAGCTCTCCAAGATTCCCTATCTAGTGCTAGTCGTTTCATTTCAGTATACCCTCTACATCCTACATCCCTAACAATTTGTTTTACATATTCCAAACGTGGCCTGCCTACACAATTTTTCCCTTCTACCTGTCCTTCCAAAATTAAAGCGACTATTCCAGGATGCCTTAGTATGTGGCCTATAAGTCTGTCTCTTCTTTTAACTATATTTTTCCAAATGCTTCTTTCTTCATCTATTTGCCGCAATACCTCCTCATTTGTCACTTTATCCACCCATCTGATTTTTAACATTCTCCTATAGCACCACATTTCAAAAGCTTCTAATCTTTTCTTCTCAGATACTCCAATTGTCCAAGTTTCACTTCCATATAAAGCGACACTCCAAACATACACTTTCAAAAATCTTTTCCTGACATTTAAATTAATTTTTGATGTAAACAAATTATATTTCTTACTGAAGGCTCGTTTAGCTTGTGCTATTCGGCATTTTATATCGCTCCTGCTTCGTCCATCTTTAGTAATTTTACTTCCCAAATAACAAAATTCTTCTACCTCCATAATCTTTTCTCCTCCTATTTTCACATTCAGTGGTCCATCTTTGTTATTTCTACTACATTTCATTACTTTTGTTTTGTTCTTGTTTATTTTCATGCGATAGTTCTTGCGTAGGACTTCATCTATGCCGTTCATTGTTTCTTCTAAGTCCTTTTTATTCTCGGCTAGAATTACTATATCATCAGCAAATCGTAGCATCTTTATCTTTTCACCTTGTACTGTTACTCCGAATCTAAATTGTTCTTTAACATCATTAACTGCTAGTTCCATGTAAAGATTAAAAAGTAACGGAGATAGAGAACATCCTTGTCGGACTCCCTTTCTTATTATGGCTTCTTTCTTATGTTCTTCAATTGCTACTGTTGCTGTTTGGTTCCTGTACATGTTAGCAATTGTTCTTCTATCTCTGTATTTGAACCCTAATTTTTTTAAAATGCTGAACATTTTATTCCAGTCTACGTTATCGAATGCCTTTTCTAGGTCTATAAACGCCAAGTATGTTGGTTTGTTTTTCTTTAATCTTCCTTCTACTATTAATCTGAGGCCTAAAATTGCTTCCCTTGTCCCTATACTTTTCCTGAAACCAAATTGGTCTTCTCCTAACACTTCCTCCACTCGCCTCTCAATTCTTCTGTATAGAATTCTAGTTAAGATTTTTGATGCATGACTAGTTAAACTAATTGTTCTGTATTCTTCACATTTATCTGCCCCTGATTTCTTTGGTATCATTACTATAACACTTTTTTTGAAGTCTGACGGAAATTCCCCTTTTTCATAAATATTACACACCAGTTTGTATAATCTATCAATCGCCTCCTCCCCTGCATTGCGCAGTAATTCTACAGGTATTCCGTCTATTCCAGGAGCCTTTCTGCCATTTAAATCTTTTAATGCTCTCTTAAATTCAGATCTCAGTATTGTTTCTCCCATTTCATCCTCCTCAACTTCCTCTTCTTCCTCTATAACACCATTTTCTAATTCATTTCCTCCGTATAACTCTTCAATATATTCCACCCATCTATCGACTTTACCTTTCGTATTATATATAGGTGTACCATCTTTGTTTAACACATTATTACATTTTAATTTATGTACCCCAAAATTTTCCTTAACTTTCCTGTATGCTCCGTCTATTTTACCAATGTTCATTTCTCTTTCCACTTCTGAACACTTTTCTTTAATCCACTCTTCTTTCGCCAGTTTGCACTTCCTGTTTATAGCATTTCTTAATTGCCGATAGTTCCTTTTACTTTCTTCATCACTAGCATTCTTATATTTTCTACGTTCATCCATCAGCTGCAATATATCGTCTGAAACCCAAGGTTTTCTACCAGTTCTCTTTATTCCGCCTAAGTTTGCTTCTGCTGATTTAAGAATTTCCTTTTTAACATTCTCCCATTCTTCTTCTACATTTTCTATCTTATCTTTTTTACTCAGACCTCTTGCGATGTCCTCCTCAAAAATCTTCTTTACCTCCTCTTCCTCAAGCTTCTCTAAATTCCACCGATTCATCTGACACCTTTTCTTCAGGTTTTTAAACCCCAATCTACATTTCATTATCACCAAATTATGGTCGCTATCAATGTCTGCTCCAGGGTAAGTTTTGCAGTCCACGAGTTGATTTCTAAATCTTTGCTTAACCATGATATAATCTATCTGATACCTTGCAGTATCGCCTGGCTTTTTCCAAGTGTATATTCTTCTATTATGATTTTTAAATTGGGTATTGGCAATTACTAAATTATACTTCGTGCAAAACTCTATAAGTCGGTCCCCTCTTTCATTCCTTTTGCCCAGCCCTTTTCACCCACTATATTTCCTTCCTTGCCTTTTCCAATGCTTGCATTCCAATCTCCAACTATTATTAAATTTTCATCTCCTTTTACGTGTTTAATTGCTTCATCAATCTCTTCGTATACACATTCTACCTCATCATCATCATGGGCGCTTGTAGGCATATAGACGTTAACAATCATTGTCGGTTTAGGTTTTGAATTTATCCTTATTACAATGACTCTATCGCTATGCGTCTTGAAATACTCCACTCTCCTCCCTATTTTCTTGTTCATCACGAAACCTACTCCTGCCTGCCCATTATTTGACGCTGAGTTAATTACTCTAAAGTCACCCGACCAAAAGTCGCCTTCCTCTTCCCACCGAACCTCACTAATTCCTACTATATCCACGTTTACCCTATCCATTTCCCTTTTTAAATTCTCTAGCCTACCAACCTTTTTTAAGCTTCTAACATTCCACGCTCCGACTCGTAGAATGTTATTTTTTACTTTTCTGGTGACCCCTTCCTTAGTAGTCCCCACCCGGAGATCCGAACGGGGGACTATTTTACCTCCGGAATATTTTACCAAGGAAGGCGCCTCCATTATTGCTTTTGAAAATGCAGAGCCACATTTTCTTGGAAAAAAAAACAGCTGTAGTTTTCCATTGCTTTCAGCTGCGCAGTACTCAGAGGACTGAGTGATGTTGATATGGCCGTTTAAGTCGTTGTGACTTACGCCCCTAACAACTACTGAAAGAGCTGCTGCCCTCTTTCAGGAATCATTCCTTAGTCTGGCTCTCAACAGATACCTCTCCGATATGGTTGCACCTTCGGTCCAGCTGCTCTGTATCCCTGAGCACTCAAGCCCCCTCACCAACGGCAAGGTCTCATGATTCATAGAGGAGGCTATTCAGTCTAATCTTTTTATTTATTTGATTTATATAACATACTATTCAATTTTTTTACAGCTAAGACTGAATACAGCTCCAATATTTATGCATTTCCCTCCTAAGGGTAAGCCAAAGAGTAGCGATACATTTGATATACAAAGACTGGGATTTGCTGCTGAATCTATTGCTAAATGGATTGCAGAACGAACTGATGTTCAGGTAAAGGTGATAATTTTAATAAATCTTTGTAAATTTATTAAATTTGTCTGATATAATAATTAATTAATTATGTTTGTTTTCTATGTACTACATAAAATTATGATTACAACCAAAAGGTACTGAAGGTAAATGTATAAATTGATTACAAGAAAAATTTGTGTGGTTTTTTAAGGTTTTATTTTTATACTTTATAGAATCTCATTTTGGCTGGTTTTTTCTCTTTATATGTTTTAATATATATATATATATATATATATATATATATATATATATATATATATATATATAATATTACTTCAATTATAATTTTATTTCTATAATATTTTAACCTTCATTAAAAAAGTGAAAAGGTTAATGATACTTTATTCATTAAAATTAGATTAAATTTTCTATTACATTTTTATAGGTGGGTTTGAGTAAGATTGAAAACCTTCAGAAAGCATTTTAGCTATGTGAGAGGCTTTAAATTATGTGAAAAAATTATTTGTCATCAGTACCACATATCTGTATATGGTAAATTGTCAGTTTATCTAGTTTAGAGATATAAAGTTAAACACTAACCAATATACATAGGTACATACAGTCGCTGCTAAGTAATGGCAAGCAAGGTAAAAACTTGTTCCTCACTCTTACTAATCCCCCTTACCAAATAATTGTTCTATTTTTAACAAATGAATAGAACAGTGTTAAAATGAAATACAGTCTGCTAATTCTGTACTGTACATAGTAAAATGTAATAACAGATGGCAAAATATTATCTATTACTAATTACATAGTAAATATTGTAATATTTAAAGCAATGTTTAAAATACAACTGGAAAATGAATTTTCCGTTTTAATTCCTCAGCTAGAATGCTGTTGCTGCCATCACTATATTCAGTGTAATTGTCACTATTATCACTGTCGCTACATAAAGAGACAATGAAAGATTCTGTCAGAGATTCTTGTTTTCAATATTCACCTTCAATTTTTTTTAACCATTTCACAGTAAGGTTTCCAGTGTTCATCGCTCATCAAATTCATTTTATCTTCACGCAGTTTCTGCACTTCTGACATTTTAAACGTTTGTTGTGGCTCACAACATGTCGTTTTACCTCTGACCATATCAGCTCGATTGGATTTGAATCAAGATTGTAAGGTGGAAGCTGCAGAACTTGATGCCCACTTAGTTCCAAGAATTCGTCAAATTTGTATCATTTTCTGTTACTTTTATTCAACTTAATTAGTTCATACAATGTGGTTTAAGCAGCTGAGATGAAAATGGAATATGATTTTTCTATAGCCAAACAGTCATGTCTTTTTTCTTGCTTGATGACGCTGGAAGTTTTCAGAAAAGTTATTATGATGCGGAGCATTGTCAATAACTACTACAGACTCAGGAGGAAGGATAGGAACTAATGTTTCTTCAGCTCATTTCAAATAATTTTTAATATTCATGCTATCATAATAATTGCCACTTTTTGATTTGACTGTCCAAGTTAACATTGTGTTTGGAATAAGGTCCGCTTCACCTCTGGTGTGAATTAATTCACACCAGAATAAAGGTGAATTAATCATTCACCTTTATTTATGGGTAAATGAAATCCTGTATTGCTGTCATCAGCCCATGATTGTGCTGTTGAATGAGATGATAAAACATAGGATTCATCTAAGTTGCCTGGTTATATTTTCTAAAATCACTGATTGCCTGCAAATATGAAATCCTTTTCTGCTTAATATCGTGTTTTTCAACCAAAATTTTCCTTTAATTTTCTGTTTTGCGCCACTTAAAACCTAATTCTTTCAAAATTTTTCTTAAACTAGTTTGTCTGACATTTAAATTAATTTTAATTTTCAATTCATTATAGAGTTTGTTAACTTCTGGCAGCTCCCCTATTTTTGAGTGAAATTCATTCACAGTTTGCCTAACCACACCTTTATCAAAACCTCTAATCCAGAAACTGGTTTGGTATATTTCTTTTTCAGGGTGATGAATGAACATTCTGGCCCTTTGGATCGAAGAAGTTCTATTTTTTATATTCTTATTCTTTGAACCTGAGTCCTGGAAATACCATAGGCAGCTGCAGTTCTCTCTTCACACTTCTGTATAGCAATTAAATGCTTGTCATTTTTAATTTTCCACAGCTAAAGATTTTTTCTTCGTGAAATGAAACAGAACTTTTCAATTGTTTTTGGTTGGACAGAGTGATGAATAATTTGTAACTTTTTGCAGATTACCTGGTCAGGTTGCAAAACCTTACGTATAAAATTTTGACTTGATGAGGATAATTTCCTTAATGTAATATTATAATACAGCTGGAAAAGTAAAAAATATATATATATAATTTATGTGAAAATAAAATTTAATTTAAGTCTTGAAAAATTGATGCATTGATATTTTGTTAATAGATACGTGTATTCAGACCTCCAAGCTACTCTGGTACTATGGCCCTGATCATGTTGTTTGCACTTGTCGCTGGTTTCTTGTATTTACGAAGGAACAACCTTGATTTTCTTTATAATAAAACATTGTGGGGTATCAGTGCTATTGTAAGTATCCATCAGTAATAATTCTTATTGTCTTTTTTTTTTAATATTAATTTAAGGAGATTTTAAATTGTTTACTCTTAGATATAGTGAGAGTGGTTGTGTTTAGAATTTATATTGAGTATGTGCTGTATTGGTATGCAGTCTTTTTTTTTGGAAAAAATAAGTATGAAAAAGTCCACTGTATTCCGTACAACGTTCTGGTGCTATGAAATCCCTAATGAGGATATCAGAGGTTTTGTAATCATCAGAGAGTCAGTAGCACTCCGAGAAGAGCCTATTGAACTATAGAAAGATCCAATTCATAATTTAAAATTTCCAAAAGAGTCAATATCAGTTTTGAAAACTGAAAACAAAAATATAACCACCAGACACACAGTAACAGAACCTAAATGCAGGATCTCACATCATCAGTCCAGTACAAAATTCAAAAATTATATCAAACAAAAACTAAAAATGTAGAAGTTGGCATTATTTGTTTGTGATTATTGGGGTTTATGTTTCTAAATTTTTAGTTTTTATTTTTTGTTTTTGTTTGATGTAATTTAGGAATTTTGTACCAGATTGATAATGCAGAATCCCACTAAAATCGACTTTTGGTATTAATTTTTAGATTCCTGTTACTGTGTTTGGTGGTTATATTTTTGTTATGCGTATATTTATATGTCTGGTAAGCAACAGCCTGCTTCAACTGCAATTATCTTAGTATCGCCTTTAACTATGCTACTATCACTGCTGCTGCTACTACTACTTCTACTGTCAATATTGGCTATATATGTTACTACTCTCATCTATTGTTCTCAGATGTAAATTAATCATGTTTTAGTGAAGTACAGTTTTGTTCTTTGCAGTTATGTTTTTCTAAAATGCCTTATTCAATCAAGGAAAGGGTTGCCATAGTATAAGTCTATGTGTACTCTGGATCCTTTCAAGAAACACATCAAATATACTTTCTGAATAGGTGAGATGAAAAGTTCCAGGCCTCACACAGAGATGGCATTAGTACACTTAATTTCGTAATGGCGCCGCTTGATTCCATTCTTCATTAGTTTACCATAAGATTTTCAAGTCGCTGCATCACTTAAAATAGTAGAGCCCTAATTGCCTTAATTCTCCACTCCGTGGAAAATTTAAATCAAATAACTTTAATTCTCTAAAAATATAATATATAGAAATATAAGTGGAGAATAACGGCATTTTTTGGAAAATGGAGAAATCTGGAAATTTGTGCAGTGATTAAATATTTTTTTCT
This sequence comes from Lycorma delicatula, assembly GCF_047948215.1. Lineage (NCBI taxonomy): Eukaryota > Metazoa > Arthropoda > Insecta > Hemiptera > Fulgoridae > Lycorma > Lycorma delicatula. The sequence continues at coordinate 138,429,665 of NC_134456.1, forward strand.
GAAAGGATGAAGTGCAAAGAAGAGCTTGATATAACATTGGGAGACTCTTCTCCAGTAAATACAACAGTTAAAAATTGGGTCACAGAGTTTAAAATGGTTCAGACAAGTATTAGCGAAACCCCACAATGGACACCCTTCTGAAGTAACTATGCCAGAAATTATAGAAAAAGTGCATAAAATTATTTTGGTAAATTGGTGAGCAACAGTGATTGAATGAGTTAGCAGAGTCTATAAGTATATAAACAGAACAATATTTTGCATGAACAAGCCTGACCAAAAACAGTGCCAAAAAGCATTTCAAGTGATAGTCTCGAACTTTTTCGGTCCAGAGGAATTTTTATGTTGATTTGTAATGACTGATGAGACTTGGGTTCATCACTACACTCCGAGACAAAACCAGTCAAAACAATGGTTTGAAAAAGGTCAACCTACTCTAAAAAAAAGTAAAAACTTTTCGTGTGAAAAAGTTATGGCAACTGTTGTTTTTTGTGATGCATGTGGAATAATTTTTATTGATTATCTCAAAAAGGGTGAAACAAAAAGTGGCAAATATTATCTGACCCTATTGCAGCATCTCAGCAATGAAACTAAGGAAAAACGACCGCATTTGAAAAAAAAAGTTATTTTCCATCAAGACAGCAGTCCAGCTCACACTTCAGTCATTGCAATGATAAAAATTAACGAATTACATTTTGAATTGCTCCAACACCCTCCATAAGCACCTGATCTGGTTTCCAGTGATTATCACTTGTTTCCTAACCTAAAAAAATGGCTTAGAGGGAAGAGATTTTCTACCAGTAATGTAGTAATGTAATTATTGCTGATATAGGTGATTATTTTAAGAAGTTAAATAAATCAGCATATCAAACTGACATAAGCGCTCTTGTGAAACATTGGGCTAAGTATGTAGATCTTAGTATCCAGAAAAGTGTTGTTTTCTTATCTAATCCTGAAACTTTTCACCTTACCTATGCGTGCACGTGTGTGTCATAATTTTTTAATGATAAAAAAGTGTGAATCTTGTTATTATTTATATTAACTATATTATCAAATCTTGTTCATAGTTTTTCTGCCTGGCTATGGTTTCTGGCCAAATGTGGAATCACATTAGAGGTCCCCCATTTGTGCATAGGTTACAGAGTGGAGGTGTTGCATATATACATGGATCTTCACAAGGGCAATTTGTTCTTGAAACTTACATCATCATTGTTTTAAGTATCCTTTCAGTTAATTTTAAGTTATTTTATTTTTTTATTTATTTATTTTTTTTTTTGTTATCTCCAATATATAGATTTATTAAAGCTTTTAAGTAATACCATAGAAGTATTCAATTCTGTGATTGTTACTATTTTGTATAATGGAAGATTCAGTTATACCATGCAGGTTCTGTTTACAAGGCCTTTTGCTGGCACAATTTATATTGCACCAAAAGATAAGTGTGCAGCTTCTGAGGAAAAAATTGCTAGTATAGTTTTTGATGCCATTTTGTTCACTATGAATTTCTCTATTGAAGATTTATCTATAATTGCAATTGCTTTGGCTGAACAAGTAGAAGAAGAATAAAATCAGTGGCAAAACAGAAGGTAAAGTGTGCATCCTGCATAGAAAAGATGTAAAACTGAAAAATATGTAATCTTGAGAAATTTGATGATGAAAAAATATTTGAGTATTTTCCATTTGTTCAATATTCATTCATTGTATTGTTAGAAGTACAGAATCTACTGTATTATCTTAAAACTTTAATTTTTCATCATTTATTTTGCCTTTATCATTAAAATAAGTACAAGTTAAAATTAATTAATATTTGTTTAATGAATAAAGTTATGACTTTATGTTATTTTATAAAGATATAAAAACTTAAGTCATCAACACCATCAGCTGATGATAACTTAACTGTACTTTTACAATAGGCACCACTAAATACTTTCATGACTTGAGTTAATACACAGTTGACCAGTTCGATTTGAAACAGATGGGTCTGTCAGTTCAGAAATTCAACCAGGCATTTATCCAGTCCTGACATCTTATAGTAGTAATGTAAATTGTCTCACATAATATCAGTAATGTCAGTTCTTGTAATATCAGTTCTGGAACAGGGCATATATAAATCAAACCTATCCTGATACCAAAATTAAGGCTTTGGTTGTAGGTAAAGCTTTCAGAAAATATCTGTTAATATTTCTCAGTAATATTTTTTATGATTGCATTTCCTATTCATTCCTTAAGAGGATTGTTCAAAAGATTCTCAGCCTGAAACAGAGATTGTGGAAGTATAACCAAATGACTGTGATATTTGTCATGTATTATTTAGATGGATGGCTTATTGCAATGTTTCAGTTATTTGCATTTAGTCGCTTTGTGGCAATCAATTAAAGCAACTAAGTTTTTACATTTTCTGAAAAATGGATAAAATTAAAGTTTGAGTTGTTGTAAACTACTTTGTTTTAAAAGTTTAATACCTCAATAAACATACGATGAGTAAGATTTCACATTGAAGAATTCTTCCTCCTTGTTTTCAGTGGTAAAAAAGTGAGCTACTGAATTTAAACGTTGTTCTAAATAGATTCAGAATGATGCCCAAAAACTGCTATGACTGACAAATTCATTACAGAAATATATATATGAAAATTTTCATAAGACTGGTAAGACTTACTTATGTGCTGCTGGTATTATTCACTTTTAGACCATATATTTAGTAGCTCAGCTACACCTACTTCTGTTTCCAGTATAAGTACATATTACTCTCTTAGTATTTATCAAAATCCACCATTTTTTAATAGAAGAATAATGAGATGGATAAAATAAGTTAAAAAAATATTTCCTAGGAATTGAACAAGATTGTCCTATATCACAGACCGTCATATATAAATTCATCTCAAAAATGAAATGCAGGTAGCACAATCCTTACTGAAATAAATTAACATCTTGATATTTTAATTAAAAATTAAATATCTACAATATTTAATATCTCATTTTAAAATAATAGATTTATGTATTATGAGAAGAAAGTAATGTCATTATAATCATTCAAGTTAAATAAATTGATGGTAAACCTGCGCTAAATTTTATTCTAAAATTCTTTGTTAAAATACTCTGTCACTTATTTGGTAATCTTCAATGACTTATTCACATTGGCATTAGGTAACATTGTTCATAGGAGTATCTGTGCATTAGAAATGCAGTATTTAGGGTGTGATTGTAAACTATAGTAAATTTGGTACTTGTATATAGATTGGCAGGATAAATGATGACCAATTTCTGCCAGGTAAACTGAAGCAATCTGCTACAATTAATAATGTTGAGATGATGGAGTCGATGAAGAATAGGAGAGTTTTGAAAGAAAATAATGGGTGATAATAGAATCATATGCCATCCACCAATCTACAAGAGCTGTAAAATAAAACAATATTTTTTTCAGAAATTTCAACTATTTAGTGGTTATTTAAATAGTTATTTTGTAATTTGAATTATCATCGATTGATTATATTTAATATAAACAGTATAACAGTTTCAATAGAATTTTCCTTAATTACCATGTAATAAAGATAGTGCAATTGTTCTTGGAATGATTATGATGACTGATGCAGCTGCTCGTAAAAACTGTGATGTACGTATGAGACAAATACTTTCACTGGTTGGTCTTGCAATTGTTGCAATATTCTTCAGTGTAATATTATCAATATTTCGTTCTAAGGCACATGGTTATCCATACAGGTAAGATATTTAAATTTCATTAAATTATATTTTATTTTTTTTAAGACTTATTAAATTTTCTAATCCTTTCATCAGTACTCATTAATCTATATTCATGTTTGGGCTTAAAATTGGTAGTCCTATTCATCTACATTTTAGAATTGGTCTCACTCAGTATTTTTAACTTTATATTTGCATTCGAAATACATTTTTGAAATTTTAACATTCCTTTAATTAGAAAATTGCTAGATGATAATATAAACTTAAAATTTTGAAAAGAAAAATGCGAGTTGTTTGATAAGTTCCTCAAAAAAAAATAAATAAGGCAGAATTTTTAAATCTTTTTTTATTCTTTAGCATAATTTCCTTTCAAATCTATGCAATTAGTCTAATGATCCTCAATTTTTTGAATCCATCCATATGGTATGATTTAGCCAGTTCTTCAAATTAGGCATATGTTTTGACAGTAACTTCAATCATTTTGTGTAGATATTTTTTCAGTAAACCTTTACATTTGGAAATAGATATAAGTCTCAAAAAATGCTAACTCTCGTGAGAAGGAATGCAGAAAAATGTTGTGTAATTGGGATTGAAGAGTGAGCCAGTTCATTGTGTCTGTAAAAAGGAGCCTTCTTGTTTATCAAATGCGGTCATTTTTTTCTTCATTTTCTCATTCAGATAATCCAGCAAAGATGCATAGTATCATCCAATTATCATCTTACTTTTCTTCAGAATGTCAATGAAGATTATGCCACCATTATATCTTAAAAGACACCCATCATTACCGTTTTTGCTGGTGGAATGGTTTTGTCTTTTTTGGAGCAAGTTCTTAAAGTGCTTGAAGTTCTTAGAACGAGTGGTTTGGAGTATTTCTTTGTTTCAGTCAATAGTGAAATATCCAATTTTCATCAACTGTTAACGAAACAATGCAAAAATTTCTTTGGATTGTGTTAAAACAGCCCCAAATTGTGCTTTGAGATGTTTCCTAATTCAAGCTTTTGATTGATGTGAATGAACTTGGCTCCCATCTTGTAGACAGTTTTTTGCATATGTAAATATTGGTGTAAAATGTTCATTTTTAAATCTGTTCATTTTAAATCCCTGTTGTCTTAATGATCTCGCATTCTTTCACTATCAGTCTTCTATCCTTCATTGCCATATCATGGATTTTTTTTCAATGTTCTCTGCAGTTGTAAACCCAGGTCGTTTAGAATTTATAGGATTGTGTTTGTATGACCATTTCAAAAACAACCAAACAATTTTTCAGTTGTTCTAATCAGTGGAGCTTATTTGCATTTATATTTATCCAGCTCAGCTTTATATAGTTGGCTTTTGAAAAAATTATTTTTGATCACCACCCAAAGTTTTTTCATCCATTTTTCACAAAATACAATACTTGAGTTGCTTAAGCAGCTCCCAATGACAGAATTATGAATGGATCTGGCTAAAGTTTTGTGTATGCTCCTATAGTCCAGGAAGTATCTGTTTTGGGTTGGACTTTTTCTATAGCTAATTTTTTGCTTTAATGCCACCAGAATATAATCAGAAATGATGATTTTGTTGTGTAGCAGTTGAACAAGGGGTGCTTAAATTTTTATTATACAAAATGCAAAAAATCACAAAAATATCCATTTTCAGATAACTCAATAACTGTTTATTTCAAAGAAAAGATCAAAAGAATAAAATGTTTTGTTATTAAATTTTACACACAATATCATCAGTTGCAAATTAATAAGTATGTTATTATTCTTATACATAGGATCTTCACATTTTACCTCAAAGAACATTTTGATATGGCAAAGCAACACGCCAAATTTAAAAAAAATTTGTCGTGACAGTTTTTGCACAGTAATTTTGCAATCAAGATTTAAAAAAAACGGATTTTTTCCATATTGTGTAGAGCCTGAAATAAAGTCTAAATAACTTGAAAATTTAATCACATATAAAAGAGCACTCGAAGTTTCAAATGAATTTTGAAAAATATAAATCTTTTAACAGGAGAGCCTAGGGAATTTTTGAAAAATACTTGCAATTTTTTTGCTTTTAAACAAATTGAATATCTTCACGAATTTTTATCTAAATTAATTTTAAAAAGCACAGCTTAAAAGTGTTTGGAAAGATGCTTCTTTTTAAAAAAAAGTTTCAGTTAGTTAATTATCTCAGAGATATAACCGATCGAAGTTGACCGCTGTTTACAACGAAACTAAAAGTGCGGTAGGGCTATTTTTTTTTTTTATTATTTTTTTTTTTTTTGAGATATGCCTTCATCTTTCCAAGTACTTTACAGGTGTAAATTTTCCACTCCTGCACTCATGTACAGCCTAGATAAAATGTTAATTAAAAATACTCCACACGAAAAATGCATGGGGGTTTGTGGTAGGGTAGATAAACTCTTGATCACCCAAAATTGAACTCATGCATTTAAAATAGTGACCCTGTCTTAAAATGCAATTCTCTCAGCTTCTAGTGGACGAATTCCCACTTTTTTTTTTATTTAAAGAAGTCTTTCCCATTACTTTTATGCTGTGCTTTTTAAAATTAATTTAGATAAAACTTTGTGATTACTTAAAAGCAGAAACAAATTGCAAGTATATTTGAAAAATTCCCTAGGCTCTCCTAGTTAACTGATTTAAATTTTTCAAAATGCATTTGAAAGTTTGAGTGCTCTTTTATATGTAATTAAAAAAGTATCTGGAGAGATACTTTTTTAATTACATATACTTTATTTCAGGCTCTACACAATTTGGAAAAACCCATTTTATTTTTTTTTTTAAATCTGGATTGCAAAAACAGACCTATTTTATTTTTAAATTTGACGTTTTGCTTTGTCATATAAAAAGTTCTTTGAGGGAAAATCAGAAGGTCCTATTTATAAGTACTCGAAAAAAATTCCCAAAAAATCTTTTTTTTTGACAGTTATTACTATTATAATACTATACTATACTAATAATAACGTATCTTTCAATTTGCAACCAAATAGTGTGTGTAAAATTTAATAACAAAACTTTTTTCTTTTTTGATCTTTTCTCTAAAATGAACTAGGAAAATAGAGGGAAAATGAATTTTTTTTACATTTTGTTTTATAAAAATTTACACTCACCTTTTCCAACTGGCACATAATGAAATAGTCATTTCTGATGATATTCCGGAGGCATTAAAGCAAAAATTAGCAGTCATATAGAGAAAGTCCAAATATGCCCATTAAAACAGATACGGCCTGGACTATTAGTGGAGATGTGGGAAGGGAAACTAGAGAATGACTTCAACAGTATACTATTAGCACGATCTCTTGACTTTTCACCTCTCATTGCTCATAACCACCTATTTCCTTACATTTTCTTAATGGTTTCTTTAATCCTTGTCATTGTTATTTCCTCACTAATAGTTTAAATCTTGAGCTCCTTTTTTGGTTCTTCCTATCCTAAATTGTTGCTATAATCCAGTCAACATGTAACTATATAAATGTAATAAAAAAATCTAAATTGAAGATGTGTTAAGGATTGAAAGATATCACTCTGTTAATGATTTCAGTGGATTTGGTCGCTTGTTTATTGATATTGGTATTGATGGTACTATGTTTAACATATTAAAAAAAAAGTTTGCATAATGTTCCTGTCTTTGTCCCCGATTTTGTTTTCTTTTTTTTTAAACACCATAGAATTTAAAAATATTAATGATGACTTAATTGTGTAATATTTAGAGTACAATTTGCAATAAAATAAAACCATATTTTTATCATCAGAACTATACTTTATTTATGTGCATAATTGAAAAAAAATTAGATACATATATACATTAATGTAAACATGAATCTTCATGTATTAATGAAGATACAGTGGGATTTTCATCTTGAAAACTAATGTTTAAAAAAAATTGATGTTTTAAAGATGGATCCTGTTCAGTCCTTTGTTTTATTGGAGCCTTAAAGGTTTATTCTTTCAAGTAATTATTTATTTCAGTTAGTTATCCCAGTTTGGTACAGTGTTATTCAACTAGACTAAAAAAAAATAAAAGTATGGATACAACAATGTCTCCCTTGTCCAATGAAGTTTAAAATCAGGCCAAACCTAGGATATAAATTAGGCAAATTTCAATTTTGTGGTCAGTGGGTTTTGGAGATGTGAGGCGAATGCTGTTTAGAAATAATATTGTATATTTCCTTCGATGACTCAAAAGTTTGGAATTTTAAATATAAAATACTACTTTCATTCTACTAAAGCACAATTTTCTCTGACCATTATACAAAGATAGTAAAAACTACCCTTCCCTTCTTTAATTTTTCCCAAAATTTAATACCAACAATGCTCCATATACAGAAACATTTTGAACAATTTTCAAAGAATATGTATAGTCAGTCTGGAAATATTAATAAAATGAGAATGTACATACATCTGGAAATTTCTTTAACTTATTTTATGTTTTTTTTTTAAGAGGGTCCTGAAATGTCAGCATTTTCAAAAGCCATGATACCCAAAATTTTGGCTGATCGCTATACATTTCCTTTATTTCTACACTGCTGCGTCGAGAAAGTGTAAATAATTTATGTTTCTTGATTGTTTTTTATTGTACGTTTGTTTAATATTTATATGTTTATTTTCTTTTTTTCCAGTTTTTTATTCAAGTGAGAGTTAGTACCTTCCACTTGTTGGGTGTAATATCAACTTTATGCACTACTACAAGTATTAATGACATTTTAAATAGTCGTATCTTATTAAGACTTGTTTAACATGCCCATCTTTGTTATATTTGAGAACAGAAAATTTTATGTTATTTATTTGGAAATATATTATATTGAAATTTTTTTATTTGTTGAAAAGAATATGTATCAGAATTTTTTTTTGTTGTATTTTGTATTTTTCCATTTTTTGACTTTCATTTATTTTACATCCTTTACATTATCTCTGTTATAATTCTATTGTGAAGTGCAATAATTAAAATTATTTTATGTACATTTAATAAATGTAATGTTTTATTTTGTTCCTTATACTTTTATTTAGTGTTATTTATCAGTTCATTTTAAATCATTTCATATGTACATTCTCATGTGCAAAGTATAGTAAGACCTTTTAAATATACATACATGAATTCACATTTATACAATTTTATATTACATGTTCAATTTTTTAATACATTATTTTAAATAATACTTGCATTTTACTGCACCTTGTGTTAAATTCATTTCCTGTTAGTCATAAAAAGAAGTACAATCAAACTTAATGATGATGAGTGTTCCATTTTTATTAATCTCTATTGTAATTTAATGACTATGAATAAATGTATTGTCAGTAAATGGATTTTTTTTATACAGAAGTCAAGTCTTCTTTTTATATTAAAATAAAAAAGTAGATCAATATTCCTCTGTATTTTATATTTGACTTTATCTATGACCAGATTAATGGAAACATTACAGTAGGGAGAAAAATTTAAGTTAAGTTTGTTACACTGCTGCTATTGTTTGTAATTTGCAAACAGTTATGTTCATATTTTATCTAATATGAATTTATTAATTAGATTTATTTAATTTCTGTAGTCTGTGGATTTGGCTTTGGCTACATATCGTGTAATTTTTTTTATCGTGGTCATGCAATTTAATATTTTAGATGATATATTAAAAAAGAAAACAAAAATCATACCTCATCATGAATATTCTTTAATATCTAATATCAAATTGTAGCATAATGTGGGATGAGTTTATAAGCTGTTGATTCCATTAATACCTGGAAAAAAGAGACTGGTTCTGTTGAGTCACGATAAAAAGGAAAGTGTGGCAGAAAAAGATAGATCACTAAAAGAGATGATGTCTTGCCAGTTACATTATCCAAATTTGATCCTTGAAATCAAATTGTAATCTTCAAAAGGAAATGTCATTTAACTATGTGATGAAAATTGCTTGAACAAGCTCATAAAGCATTATGAATGCTGAAAAAGTAGCTCATAATAGAAAAATATGAAGAAAAAGAGAGTGCAATGGATAAGAAATATATAAATCGGACTTTTGAAGGTTAGTTGAAAATTATTTTCTCTGACAAATGCATTTCATTGTTGGAAGGGAATCATCTCCAATTTGTTCAAAGGGTAGTTGGAGAATACATATTTATTATAATAACGAAAATATTTATTATATTTTTATAAAAGCTCTTTGAAGTAAGCGCCCTACACAGCGATGCACTTTTATGCTTCAGTGATCATTATGAGTCACCTGACGCAAAATGATGTCGTTTGTACTGTTATTTGTAGTTGAATGTTCACTTCTAGTTCAATAGTGGGAGGATTCAAATCATAAAATCTGTCTTTCAAACGACCCTAAGGGGAAAAAGTCATAATTATACAAATCCAGGAAACACAGCTTGGTTCGATTTTACGTTTCTCAACCGGTAATAAATTACTTCCTTTAAAAAATAATCGTATCACATTTGGCAAATTTCTTTCAAAGTAATAAAAAATAGCAGTTTCTCTGTACATTTTCTCAATTAAATGATATGTTTACTATTAGTACTTGACATCGGTTGAGTATAGTTAAATTTCTGTGCACATTTCTTGAAATAATTCAGGACTTAGAAGAAATTTTATGGGGTGTCCAAAAGCTTGTAATTTTTGTAAATGTGAATCTGGGCTAGGGTTTATTATCTTTTAATCTTTTGTCTTTATGTATTTTTGACAAAATTCTAAATATAAAACATATGCCACTCCTTACATTCAAGAAGTTCATACTTCTTTATAAGCAATGATTATTTCATTCACCTAGGTATTATGAATATTGAAAACTGTGTACTGAAAACATAGTGTCTATATAAAATTATTAGTAATGTAAATTTATATATGTGGTGTCAGGATGAAAAATTTAAAGAACAGTGTCTAAAATTAATTCAGTCTACAGACTTATACTAAAGATATAATATACATCTATATCACACTAGACAATAGAACTTTCCACAACTGAATTTTCATATAACTCAACACAGTACCTTAGTTTACAAAAAAAGCCTTAACACTCCCACTGCCATTTTTAATAAATTGCCTAAACATTTTAAAAAATCTTCCCACCAATTTATTTAAAATATAATTAAATGATTTTCTTTTACAAAAACAATATTACTCTACTGATGAATTTTAAATAATACTAATTATTTATTAACACTATTTATTTGCAGCCTGTTCATTGTGTATGTAAATGTTGCTCAAAATATATTTTCAATAACATTTTCTAAATTGTATTTGAGAGTTTGTTACCTATGTAGGAAACATTTTTCTACTTTTTTATGTTGTTCACATATTGGTTCCCAATTTAAAAGAAGTCATCTGTCTAATTCCTGTCATAGAAGTTTTTCTGTGGCATCTAAAATATTTTCTTTAATGTCCTTTGTAAAATTTTCTACCTATTGTTCATCGATCTATGTATAAATATGTTCTCAAATAATTTTTGTTAATACCTTCTGGATTGCAAACTATCTAGTTATTTTTTTTTGCATTTAATAACATTTATAACTTTCTAATTACCAGTCTACATGACTAAGCATTACATACTTTACAGCTTTCAAAATAAGTGAAATTTTCATATGTTTTTTTCACTTGTATAGTATGAGATAACGATACAGAGAAAACCTCATTTGAATGATGCAAATACAACGTTCAAGCTTTTTTTTGTTGAGTATAGAAATAAATGCTGATTATCAACAACATCATATCTAATAACTAGGTCAAAATTCAGCCCACTAAAAACACGGCAGGAACAAATTAAGCCATATTTCATTAAAGTTTCGTTGTTTTAATTTCTATACGATGAAATTTTGGTATGTTTTTCTAATAAACTCCATTCCTTCAGCATAAACCTAAGAGTTCTGCTTGTTTAGATAAAACTTTAAAAGTGATAACTTGAAAACGTGATGTGATAAAGTATTTTGGAATATTCTTATTTTGTTGAGTTACTGTATGAAATATCCAGTTCCAAAAATTGTGATGGACAGTGTTATAAATAATTAATTATCTCTGTGTTATCATTAGTAATGAACATTTTTACATTACCTTAACTAACTCTGCAGTCATGTTTTACAATAATCCACATTATAACTTACTTTATATCTCGGTCCTAAATTCCAGTTCAATGAAATTTGAATTGCAAAGCTGAGTAACTGGTTAGAATTTATGAATTTTTACAACTATATTATGACTGGAGCTATACAACATAATATAATGTAACAAACAAAAAGTAATGAAATAGATGAAAATTTTCAGTCAAAGGTAATCAGTTTTAAGATTGCAATCTTATAATACTCAATCAAATGTATTTGGTGATTAATTAAGTTATCATCTTACGAAGGACAATAGTCAGACAATATTATATATACATAAACACTAGTATATAATATATATATAATGTATTAGATGCCACAGAAAAACCTCTTTTAAAGGAATTGAGCAAATTACTTCTTTTAAACTGGGAAACCAATATGTGAACATGGTAAAAAAGTAGAAAAATCTTTTCTAGATAGGTAAAAAAAAAACTTTCGTATACAGCAGTAGAGCTAAAACTAAATAAATAAATCTTTTATTCTGATGAGTAAATAGTAAGTTATATAGTTCACATCATATTATTTTTTTAAATATAAACATATGAAATAATAAATATTAAATATAAAAGATTATTACAAAATAATTCATAAAGTGTTATTGAAAATATATTTTGAGTACATTTTATGTATACATTGAACAGAATGCAAATGAATTGTATTATTAAAATAATTAATATTATTTAAAAATTCATCAACAGAGTAATAGTGTTTTCTTAAAAGAGAAATTATTTTAATTATATTTTAAATAAATTTGTGGGAAAATTTTAAAAAATATATTGGCAATTTATTAAAAATGGCAATGGAAGCATAATAACCCTCTTTCTTTTAAACTGAAGTATTGAGTTATATGAAAACATTCTGCTGTGTGGTTTGGTAAAGGTGGATATTGTTACTTTTTAAGAATACTCGGTCTTTCTTTTTAGCAAAGGTTGCACATTTATAGATGTAAATGCAAGAAGTTAAGATATTTAATTTACTTATCATAGGTTTACAAAATTCATACTTACGAACGCCATATAATGATCTAATATCTCATTTTTGTATCTTAAAAACTCATTCTGACTTTTTGACAGAGCCCCAAGAGATGATATTATACTTATATGAGAATATATGTAAGAATAATGAATATTCAATAAAGAAGACAACTTACCTTTTTATTAAGGGGCTTCAGAGGAAAACAGTATGGCTTGATTTTGTTAAATATGAAATTAATTTGATCATCTCACAGGTATTTTTCATCTAACATTCATTGTTTACAATATTTCTGAATTTTTTGTTTGTAAATAGTATACTTTTGGCTACAAAATTGTGAAGGCTGTGTACTTACAATATGAATAATTTGTAAGTAATGTGAAATGGTGTATTCTAATTGCATTAATAATTTAAAGAACACCGGTATTATAAATGAGGATAATTTCAATGATGATACAAAACAGAGATTTAAGCAACATTATTGTACTACTTGTGTCAAAAGCCAGTCCTTTGCTTTGTCAGTGTTTAAAGAAATATTTATTAAAAAACAAACTACTCAAAACTTTTACTGACTACACTTTTACAACCTTATTTAATTAACATGCAAATAGTTTCATTATTTAAGCCACATGATTAGCTTAATTTATATTATAATAATTTGTAATTAATATATTATAACAATATGTGTATGTTAAATTCTATAAGAGCATAATTGGTTTCCATGTAGTGTTACAAGTCACTTCAAAAAATGACATAGTCATATTCAAGAATGACAAGCATACCATATCAGGCTTACTAAGGAGAAATTAAGAATGAAGTACTGAAGTGGTTTCCTTCCTTGCTGAGGCAAATATATGGTTTCATAACGGTTTACCAAGCCCGTGAAAATGCAGATCCTATTCAATAATATAAAACAATAAGCACCTTCATTCTATTCACCACAGGGACTGTTTGTATGTTGAACACCATTATTCTCAGTTAAAGCGACCTCACTAGCTCTTGTACCTAAGGCACTTTACACGCATCACATATGTAAGAAAGATGACTGGTAATTATTAATGTCATTAACCATAATTTCTGTTTATCAGCTTCTTTTATTCTTTAAAATAACAAGCATCTCATACTAAGCTTACTTAGGAAAAATGAGGAATGAAGTTGTTTCCCATTGTCACAGTGACAGATATATAGGATTGCATATTGGGATACCAAGCCTATCAAAATTCAGGTAATTTTAAATAATACATAACTGATACCTTCTTCTGGTCACCATATGGAATGACTACGGTGACCATCATTACTCTCAGAGAAAATAATTTTAACTTTGTGCTATTGTACCTCGGATGCTTACACATCACATTCATGGGAAAGACTGCAATAGATAGTGTAAAGAAAATACTAATATGTCCCTTCTTAATGAAAATGTATTAATTGATATAGGAGAAAAAACACTGCAACAACAAAAAAATTTTCAGTTTATTAATTAATCAATTTATTAGAAAAGCATTACGGAATGTCAGGATATGTTATGAATTATAGGATAGTTAATTACCATATAAGGCTACTGAAATTACATATAAAAACCAGATATATTAGGAAAGCCTAAAAAATAATGAAATTTAATTAGTTTTCTTTTACAAATGTTATAGAAAGTTATTTTTTTCCACTTATAGGATAGCATCTGCACGATTCATTTTTATGTTGTTACAAAAGAGAAGAATAAAATTATTATTATAATTTTTCTTTTATAAATACATAATTTTTTGTAGGTAAATTATTATTTTTTTAAAAATTTATTCTGTTTTGATTCTGTATTGTAGTTGTAATAAAAATCGTTCGTTTCCAATCAGATAAATATAAAATCAAATGTGATATTTTATCACTACAGAAAATATAATAACAATAATGAGATGGTGATAAGCAACAAGGAACCATTCCACAAAAACTGTGTTTTTGCATCCTACAGTATGTGCTAGATGTTCTTCTAACTTAACTAGAAATATTAACGTCTACCTCACAGAAGATTAAATTGTATTACAGCTGGAACCAACCAACATCATAGAAATTACAGAACTGTTTTGCAAAATAAAACCAATCCGACTGATCCAGCTAAATTTCAGAGGTCCCCGACTCTGATATTTAATTTAGATTCATAATGCAATAAAGAACCAATCCGCTTTCTAGTTTTTTGATTAATGTGCGAATGCAGTTTTTTTTCCCCATTTCCTTATGTGTTTTTTACGATAATAAAAATATGTATTTTTTTATCATATATTTATTTAATTATGATTTTGCTTTTTATCAAATAATGATCAATTTTTATTAAAGAATTTAAAAATTAGACGTGTAATAAGTTCTTACTTCTATACTCCTTTTCAGTAACAATAGTAAAATATCTTATATTCAGTAAAATTGAGAAAAATTCCACAGTATCTTTACTAAAGTGAACCATGACATTTGCTTGTAAATTAATGTGACTGTAACCTAAAACAGGTTACCTTAGAGTTACCTAATTCTACTAGTATTTTTTGTTTGTACACTTGTTCAGTTACTTCATATCTTTTGGTTTTACATTCTCCTTTACGTTATATTAATAAATTTCTGATCGATACGAAAAGATATATTATACAATCTCGTCAGGAATGGATAGTTATATTCTGCAGTTACAAAAAAAGAAATGCTTCAACATTTGCCTGGATAGATCAAGGAAAATTGTGGTAAAACCTTGATAAAAGCAGCAACATCTCAAAATATTTATTAATCGTATAAAATAAAAAAATAAATGTTATTAAAATCCATTATAATTATTTAAAATATGAATACGTGAAATACTTTTTAAAAAATCACAATTCAGATGGCATTAATGAAAATTATTTGAGCCTATATTTATACGCATATTAACTGAAGATTTAGAAAATAGAGGATTTTATAAAATATTTTAATCAGTATTATTAAAAAATTCATCAACAGAATAATATTTTAGAGAAAAGGAGAAAAGGAATTATAGAATAAATGAATAAAAATAAAATAATGTTTGCAGCTAATAAGGAAAAAGTTATATAGTGTATGGGATGATACAGTAATGTTATGTAGTAGTAAAGTGGGATTTGTTTCATGTAGTTTAAAGAAAATTAGTGTACTGTATGATAGTAACTTAAAGACAGCCAACTACTATAGAATCATGCTACAAAAAATTCAATTGTTTTATTGATTTTTAATTACTTTTTGATTTATAGTTTTTTAAAATTAAAGAAAAGTTTCACCGTTATGTTTCGGTCTAATATCAGAAAAATAGTCACAGTTGTAAATATTTTGTAAGAGTTAAAATTTCATTTTTTACAAGTTCTAAATTCTGCCATCAAACAAAAATTAAATACCAAAGGCGTCCAGAAAGTTCTCGGCCTGAACAGAGATGGTGCAACTATGACAAATGACCTATGATATTTGTCATTCTTTATATGGCATGCTGCAAAGTTTCAGATAGATATATTTGGTTGGTTGTTAGTGACAGTCGAGAAAAACGTTTGACAATTTCTAAAAAATGCATAAAACAGAAGTTACAGTTGTTACAAAGTAATTTATTTAAAAAGGTTTATTCCAACAGACACATACCCAAGAGTCGATTCCATTTTGAAGGATTCTTCCCCATCATTTTTGGCAATAAAAAAAGCAGTCTGCTGAATTTTAACGTGGTCATAGATCATTCAAAATGATGAACACTTGAGGTGCTCAAAACAACTATGATCGACAAAAATCCACAATTCATTATTAAATGATTGTCAGCTGAAGCTACTTGATCTTGCTGACATACTGCAAACATCTCGATAGAGTGTGTCCACTACATTTTACATGCTTTGGATAGGAAAAACCTTTCTACTTGATGTGTGCCACATTTGTTAACAGTCAACCCAAAACATTTTCTCATTTCTCAACAGCGTTTAGACTTATTTAAACGGTAAGGTTCTTTGACACTTTATAACAGTAGATGAAACATGGATTCACCATTACACCCCGGAGATAAAAAAGTGGATAGGAGCAGGCAAAAGTATGCCAAAGAAGGAGAAAAAAGTTCCATCTGCAGTAAAAAACATAGCTGCAGTTTTTTGGGATTCTCACGGTGTGATACTCATACCTAGAAAAAGTAGGACCATTATCAAAGAATATTACGCTACACTACCGGATTGACCGAAGGGAACTCTATCGGCTAATCAGCCACATCTGGCCAAAAAGAAAGTGCTCTTTCACCGTGATAGTGTACCTGCACAAAGGTCTAGGATTGTTGATGCAAAACTTCATGATGCTTCTACGTGCACTCATTACTTCTTTTTCCAATACCTAAATAAATGACTTAGTGTAGGAAGATTCACATCAAATGATGAGGTCAAAACTGAGACAACTGCTTATTTTGAAGAGTTGGACTAATCGCATTTTATTGAAGGAAATAAAAAGTTAGGAAGTTAATCGATCTAATTGCAAGGTAACTGTGTCGAAAAATAATAAAAAAATTACTGAAAAATCATGTGTTTTCTTTGTTAGGCCGAGTACTTTACAAACAACCCTTGCATATTAAAAAATTACAATGAAATAAACGCACAGATTACATCAGGAATGAATAGATATGCTACTATTTGGTTTTAAAAAGGAACTGCCCTTACATCTGTCTGTAATAATCAAGGGAAACTTTGGTAAAACCTTAATCAGAGCAACAACACGTAATATTACTAATTATAAAATAAAAAATAGTTTAATATTATTCATATTAATTTAAAAAATATTAATAAAAAGAAAAGAAAAATTTGTTGACAAAATGCATAATTTTTTTCTGATAGTGTGAAGAACTATTTATAATCTTGTCAAAAACTCCTTTGGTCATTCATTAGCCGCTGAGAAATGGTGACGGTATTCATTCGATGAATTAAACCTAATTTTTTTTTATTATGATAATCTATTGCAGCCAGTTTATTAAAAATTTTGTTTTTGCCCCTAACATGCATTTACACTTAGTTCAATTTTTCAATTTCATGATGGTGGTACGTTCTGAGATTTTCTAGGTGTTATGAAACAAATAGATTGTATTGAATTCAGTTTATTGAATTACCCAGGACTATAAAATATTCAATTTTTTTTACTTTTCAGCTATATAGTTAAAAACTAAGTACAGTTTTAACTATAATAGTTAAAACTATACAGAGTATTATATATGGGGAAAAGTATTCTAATCTTGTCAAATTTTTTTATTAGGGTTTTTGCAGATCTTCATGTTGTATGACTTTTCTTCAAAAAAAACAATTTTAGCATTGAAAAATTTTGAAAATATATGTACTTATGTACACATTTTGTATGTTGACCTGTTTTCGGTTTGATATTTCCAGACATCAAACCAAAACTTGGCACAGTGATTTCTGTGTCCCCACAAACAGATACTGATATCATTTAATTTTAGTCTCATCGGTTGAGGGGAAAAATGAGAATAATTTATTTACATAATTAAATATTTCTTAAAAGGTGTATAAACCTTTGGTTCATGTTGACTACCATGTTCAAAACTTGCATATCAGCTAAAACTTATTAATCTTAAATTTGTATTTATATATTTTATACCGATCAGAATAAAATATTTATCCATTTTATTTAAGGTACATTTTGTAGGACTAATACCACCTACACTTTGAAGGGTTTGATAGCTGCTGAAATGCATGCAACTATATATTAGGGTCAGTAAAAAATTGAATGAAAAACCACTTAGTCCTCATTTTCTCCAGCACACCTGGCATGAAACGTTCTATATTTTTGGATACACAGGTATTTTTGAGGTGATTCATGCTTCTGGTCAGGTTTCTTATAACCATCGGGTCATGGGACTCAAAGTGTATTCATTTATTTTCTCAACAGTTTAACAGCAATAAGTTGATATTCAGTTACAACTATCGCCTTCATTTTAGTTTGTGAAAAATGCAAAACCCGATCAAGATTTAAACCTAAAACCTCATAGAGGGATTATTAAAAATCTAGAAATATTTATATATTTTGTAATCTATCGATATACTTACAGAAACTATAATGTACTCTGATTAGTAATTTAATTCATAATAACCAAATTGTTATGAAAGGAAACAGAATAACTTACCTACATGGTGGAATGGTCCAAATGAAAGGGCCCTTTCAATTAGACCATTCCACCATGGTGGTACGTCTTTTCTGCATGAAAATATCCTTTCAGATGTCAGCAGGTGCATTTCTGGCAAGAAGATGAAAGTATTAAAAGTATCTCCACCTTTCATCCAGAAGGTTCTGGGTTTAAATCTCACTTAGGCTTGGTATTTTTTATACTCTACAAAATTCATAAAATTACTGTAATTGGGTGTAAGCCTGTTGCTGCTTTGAGAATAAATAAACAGTCACACAGCCTTGATATGCTTATAAGTGTGGTTGTTTTGTTCCTTACAGTTTTGATGATTAATACATGGATAATCAACTAAAAATGTAGCTATTGCAATCAGAGGTAGTTCTGCAACTTATACCCTTTCTATGTATGCCATTCTTGTTTAATCCTCTCTTCATATTTTGTTATGCAACGTGGAAATCATGTCAATTACAGCTATTGTTTTAAGCGGTATCTAGATAAAGGATTAGTAAAGGTATCGACACTACTTATACTAGGGACCTATTCCACAAAAGTACAAGTTAAAAATTTAATTTTTTCAATTACATGTTACCATTTGTACAAAGTTACAGGCTATAGCTGTTCCATAAACGATTAGAAAAAATCGTTTATGGATTGTAGAAAGAAAGTACAATTTTACAGGATACTACAAAGATAATACAAAGAACAATTTGAGCAGTAAATTTCAACTCAATTTGGGGAAATAAAATAAAGTTATACTTTTAAAAGACGTAAAAAAAATATATTAAAAGAAGAAAAGTTAAAAAAAAAAAGACAAACAGAGCTACTTGGTAAGAAAACTTGTTTGAAAACACTATCCATAATCCAAATGAAAAGAAATTTTTGCTTTCTTCCCTTAAAATTACTAAAAACTTACCAGAAACCTCCAAAAAATTAATTAAATAATAAGAACATTATTTTTACAAATGAACATAATTAAGAATGTTTTTTAAAAAATGCATAATTTATTTATCATGAAAGAAATAAATATTTTCTTTTAATATCTGTTTTAAAACAAAAACTTAACATAAAACATTTTCATGATAATACTTAGAATTGACTACTTAAAATTACTTGAATTTTTATGACAATTCTCTTATTTACACAATGTAATTAATTGCCTGATTTAAACTTTATACACAAGAAGCATTGGTAAGATCTTTATTAACTGTTACTTCATTATCTTGGTCATTCTGTTGTAGACTGATTTCAGAATTATTGTCTTCTTCACTTCTAATGATGTTACACAAAGCAATAAAATATAAAAAAATGTAACATGCAAAGGCAAGCTTTACCGGCAAATAATGTAACATGGAAATTTCTCTTTTTGAATCCCTAAAGCATTTTCAATTTTTTTTTTTTTTTTTGTAAACTTGTGGGCTTTATTAAATTTTCTTGTTTGAGAGTCATCTAGATCATCTGTAGCAGTTACTCTCTAGGTATAACCTGATTCCGTCAGTATTACACAACTTGCTATTGGTCTTCACTCTGCTACCATTCACTCATGCAGTGTCAAGTTTCTCAGTTCTCTTATATCATGCATCTTCCAGGCCATCTGGCATTAACATAATAAAATAAATAATCCAAAACACAGACTACCGTAGAATTTATTGAATGATTTCCACGGCGATCTACATACTGTTATTAATTTTCTGAGAATTTATATTAATAAGGTTCTATCAACAACTTCAATAACAAGCAGCATGTGAGAAATATTATAAAACTTCCTCATAATATCTACTTGTCTGGTTGATCTGTCACTTGTGGAAATTTTATATCATTTATTGCAAGTCACACACTAGATTTTGCTACATCATACATATCGGCTACAGAATGGTACTGTCCACCTCTTCGAAAACCTTGCTGCCCTTCAAAATGAAGAGCAATACACAATTCCTAGTTTGCAAATATAGCTTTATTTTTGACAGTAGAATGATGGAGTCTGTAACCTATATAATTGAGTAATGATTCTATCTAATAGAATTCATAATTTACTCTTAATTAATATTCTCTTGATTTCAATTGTCATTGACCTTATCTAACAATGATTCAATAATCTTTCAAAATCAAAACACTAAACCACCGTAATAACATTTTCACCTACTGTGATGACCTATAAACTTGTACATTTTGGTTACAAGGGATAATTATTACTAACTTGTACTTTGTAATTTTTTTGGCTCTTTTAAAGTTATAAAAAGTGCTTGTAGCTGTAAAATTTCACCATGATTTACGAGTTTTCTTTTGTACTTTTCAGGAAATAATTTTGTTTCACTTGTTTTGAAAAATTACCTTTAACTTGTATCTTATATTTTTATGGAATGGACTCATGATGTTCCATAAATAATAATGGTAAAATTACTAGTTATTTAATTTTTTTATTAGATAAATTTGCTGATGAAAGAAAATTGGTACATTGAACAATGATTTACAATAGATTTAAAATTGTTTCATATTACACTCAATAACAATGCTAAAAAAAATCTTAAGTTTACGGTTTTAGTTATGCTTAATATTACAATATTGTTTTTTATTTATTAACTCACCTTTATGAAAAATCAATTTTATTTATTTATTTTTTTTTTATGATATTGTAATTTTGAAGATCATTATATTTTTTATAAAAGAGAAAAAAACAAAAAACCATTCTCCGCTTTCGTTGAATGGCCAACTGATGGGATTGAAGGCCACACATAGACTGGACAATCCAGATATGATTCATTATCAAAGGAATGAAATACCGTACTAGATTTAGAAAGAAAAAATAGTTCTTATAATAAAGGGAATAATACTAGTAAAAGGTAAATTATTTATTTATTAAAGGGAAATTCCTTCTCAGTTCCAGGGCCGATAGAAACATTGGTACCACTGTGTCAGTGCAGTGTCGGAATTGTGGTTGTTCGTATGTTTGTGATATTCTTCCGTGTGTTTTTTTATTATTAATATATAGATAATTTTTTTTTTAATTTAATGTTTTATCGAATAATTATCAGTGTGTTTTAAATTTTAAACGATTGTAATATATTTTATGTTTTGTCGATCATTTTATATTATTTAATTAACATTGCCAAGCGTTATCTGGCGACATGTGTTGTGTGATTTTGCAACCTGTATGAAGTGAAGTCTCTTCTTAACGTTCTTGTGAATTGGATTTATATTATTGTCAGGAATACCAATGATCAAAGAAACAGGAAGGATTAATTAATTGTGACCAATCATGGAATTATAAGGTTTGTTATTTATTATTTCATTCATTTAATATATTATTCTAAAAAATGATTATTTGTTTAATGCTTGTAGTAGATTAATACTAGTTTGGATTTGACAGAGGGTGCAGTTTTAGCAGTCGATTGATTTGTTTACGTAACGTATTCCTGTTATTTAACAGATTATTATCGATATTATTTCCAGATATTAATTTAGTTCAAGAATTTTCTAATTCGTTTCGAAGAAACGTAAAAACGAAGAAATATTTGTTATTATTTATACATCACCAAATTTACGAGGGATGTTCCATTCTTACTTGAAATAATATTTTTAATCTTGTTATATAATTATATTTATGTATTTACTGTTTTCTTAATTCAGTACCTTTTAGAAAAAATATTTTTTTAAAGTAATCGAACAAATATTTAATGTCACGATAAAAATTGTTTTTGATTTCATATAAAAATAAAATGATACCCCGTATTTGTTTTTAATGCAATTGTATTAATAGACATCTATATTGCAAACTCCTTGTAATTTTTATTGTTTAATTTAGCACTTAAAGTTAAGTACATAATGGAATATTTGTTATCTATTCATATGTTAAAATTTTATGCAGTATTACCTAACCGTAATTTTATTACCATGAATAGTTTGTAATAAAACTGTTTATTTTATTTAAAACACAAACTGAGGACGACTAACATTAAGTTATATTTGATTTATTTTTATATAGGCCTTAATAAATAAAACTGATTTTTTCATAATTAAGTTTAGAAATATGAAATTTTTTTCAATTTTTGTGACCAACTATGTAGTCAGACATCGATCGTTATTTCTAATATAAAATAGTTTTATAAGTTTCAGTCGTACTTATGCTTTTAAGTAACATTTTAATTAAATTTTTACTGATGAATTTTCTTAAAAATTTGGTAAACAATTTAATTTAGTTTTGAATGTATATATTATAATCATATAAATTTGGATGTAGGTGTCGTTCAATATATATATATATAATGCGATGTAATGTGAGGTTATTGAAAAACAACTGTTGTATGGAATAAATTGGGTAGTAATCAGTTCCTTTCCTTTCTTCCAGAACCACATATTATAAAAAATAATAAACCTTAGTTTGTTGATTTTTTATGTTATTTCGAATCAAGAATCATAAAATTATGTTTATGTTATTTCGAATAGGGGAATGTATAGATTAACTTATCCATGTGTTTATATTTATGTAATTATAATCTCTGTTAAAATTAATAATCATCAGTTATTATTAAAAACAACAATATTCAGCCTCTATCAAACTACACAACAGAATTGTTTTAGTGTCTTAAAACAATAGTTCGGATTATTATGCTTCCTTTGCCATTTTATTTTCCCGTCTTGATAGCGCTATAGCACTAGAAGGGAAATTATTGTAATCGGTCCAATTTGGGGATGTGCGGTTTTCGCCGGATCATGACGTTTTGACACCTAAGGAACACAAAAAAACCGGATGGAAATTTTCCGGATGTTAATGTTCGTATGAAGTGTATGTTCGTTGTTGGCCTCTAAATCACCTTATATCTCCAGAACTACTGGACCGATTTTCACCAAACTTGGTCACATTACTTCTATATTTGGAACTTGATGTCATTAGATTTTCAACTTAAAAGGTCAAGGAGTGAAGCTGTAGAGCAAGGTCAGCCTCAGTATCTCGAGGTTTCGACTAATTAAGGACATATTTTTCTTAGGCACATTTGTTAACAATAAAAAATCTGCAAAAAGATTTTTTGAAAAATCGCACCCCCATTCCAAAAAAAACTGTTGTAGTCGACTGCTATGTTATGACGTCACAGGTGAGCGGTAGAATTAAAGTGTAAAAAAGGTAACTCAATCGCCCGGTTTACTCGGTACCTGGTGCGTTAAGTCTCTCGGGTACACCAGTCTGCCGGCCGTATAAGCGAATTTTTTTCTATTCGATTTGTGAAATTAGATTAGTTTAGTTAGTGCCGACCGTCGCCGGTAGTACCGCCACACCAGCGCGAATTAAATACGTTATGCGTGCGCGCTTTAGTTAAATCATTAAATTAAATAAACGAAAAACTATTATATTTAAACAAAATTATAAGTATTTTAAATTAAGTTGTGTGTGCAAACAGTGCATCAAAAACAACTCACAGTTGTAGGGACTGTCCTACAACTGTATTGTTAGCTTTTTTAATAAACAACCAAATAATCTAAAAATCTTCTTTCCGATTTTTTTAAAACACGATTAAAAGATTTCTTTTACTGGGACAATATTATTCTGTGTATGAATTTAATGATACAAATTAATTATTTTTTTTTTTGGGCTTGATATCGCCGCATAAGTTTGAAGCTTGTTCGTGGGATACAGAAATAGAATTTTGTAGCGTATGAAAAATGCGAAGCCTGACCGGAATTCGAACCGGGGACCTCCCGATGAAAGACAGAGACGCTACCACTCCGCCACGGAGATCGGCACTTATGAATTTTCTGCATCCTGCTTCAACGTAAACAACATAAATAAATGCTCAAATAATTTTCAGCGCCTTCAGAACTATATTTTTAATTTTCTCTAATGCGTACGTTGCAATCTGATAAGCAATCCTTCCCTACGGCCCAGTAAGTTGAAGATGACATGCAAATGTGGTGTAGTCTTGCAGAATCAGCTGACCATTCCTCAAACGAGTGGTTAATTAAACTCCAACCACCAAAGAACACTGGTAACTACTGTCTAGTATTCAAATAGGTGTAAAAGCGACTAACTTTTACTGGGATTTGAACCTCAGAACCTTGAATTTCGAAAATCAGCTTGATTTGCGATGACAAATTTAATATTGCCCGATAGCCAATTCTGAATTATTTTTTATATTTAATATCATCATGTACTTACCGTAATATTATATATATAAATATATACTTTAATTATTTAATCACATATATTTATAATTGTGTATTTTGTGATGCTGCTTTTATCAAGATTTTACTAAGGTTTCTCATGATTCATCCGGGCAACTATTGACGTGGTTTCTTCTTTAATCTATCTTATAGCGTATCTATCAATTCCTGGTATGATCTGTGCAACCTATTATTATGTAAAAGATTAATTTACTTTATGTAATTAGTTTATAAAAATAATAGTGAATAATCTTACAAAATAGTTAATATATATATATATATATATATATATATAATTTTCAAAAAATTTTCTATTTTAAAGCAAAACTACATTAAAATTTCTTAAAATTCCATTTTAAATTACTAAGGTATTATTTTTGTTATCGTTAAATATACATTATTAAAGAAACATTGCACTTGGTTGTTTGAAGTATGCTGTTCCTTTGACCCTTTATTGGATCTGTCCTTATTAAACGGGTTTCAGTCCATTAGTATCTCCATCTTCACAATTTATTTTTTCATTGTATTGACATTGCTAATTTATAATTCACTATAAACAGCGATAATTTATTGTAATTTTAATATAAGTCCGGTCTTAGTTTTGTTTTTTAATTACATTTATTTTTTCTACTCTCCCGATTTAAATTATCCCCCCCCCCCCATAAATGCCTAGTTAAAAAAGAAAAACATTCTAGAATATGAATTGTACCTTTGGTAAGCAATAAAGAAATCCGTGAGGGCGCGTATTTAAGCGTATATAATATCTATTATTTAAAGGACCTCGCTGTTTTAAATTAAATTTATTACATGAAATCACAAGTTTAACGTTTTTTCTATTTCTTAATTTTACTCGATATGAGCACCATTTACACCCTTGCACCACGTCAAACCGATAATCCACCGCATTTCACACTCAGGCGAGAATGTCTTCAGAATCGCTTCCACGGCTGTTATTTTGACACAGGTGGTCGAGTAGGTGGATATTTTGTCGATATTTGATGATTTTACCTAGCCCTAATGAACAAATCGGCGTCAAATTGGACTTCGCGATAGCCAAATGATGGGATCTTTGCTTATATGATCTTCTGGAAACCTATCGTTAAACGCAGTCCCCCACACTTTTACTGCATGATGTAGAGGGATTCCATCCTATTAGAAAATTAGGCATTCGTATTTTCAATCTTCGGAAACTCTAAGGTCTCTATCGTATCCGAGTACACTACGCCCGTAATAGTCTGCTGGTGGAAAAAAGCGACTAAAAAATTCTATTATGCGTGATAACACCACACATTCAGTTTCAGACGAATTATCCCGATTCGTGTGGATTTTCTTAGCTCCATACTCAACAATTATGGCGATTCATGACTCCTTGAACGTGAAATGTTGTCTCATCAGAAAATGGAAATGCGTTGCTTGTAGTTTTCATCAGCAAAATGAAGCCTAAGATGTTCTTTACAAATTGACTCTTTGGGACTTATCGTTAGGTATAATTTCTCGGATTAGCTGCAGTTTATAAATAGGAAGTTTCAATCGCTTGCGAACATCATGGATAGTTCATTTAAGAATGTTCAGTTGAACTGAACATTTTAGACTTCCTTGGAAAGACAGTCGAATTCTTACTTATGTTTTAGGTCTACCTTTTGAGTGTCCTTTCAAAAAGGCTTCCGATTCCAAAAACTGTTCGCACCATATTTTTTATGTTTTCGTCTCTCGAAGAATTTCTACGATAAAATCGCGTATAATTTCTTTGTACAACAGTCATTGAAAATTTGTTATTAATAGCAAAATTATTGCTATTTTTATTTCCGGCGTACGTTACAGATATGTAATATTCTACATAAAGGAAAGTAGCTAATCGTGGTCCAATTTTGGATGTCGAGTTTTTTTATTAATGTCGATGTTTCATCGCGCCCTCAGAACAATTATTGAAAAATTAAGGAAGAATGTAGCTTGGTTTTTTGTTTGATACCTCAGGACTGGATGTACCGTTTCGAATGAAATTTGTCACAATGATTTCTGTATATGGGGCGTCAATGCCATTTGATTTTGGTCACAATTGATCAAGAATAGAGGAATCTAAAGAACTTAAGTGTTCCATAAATCAAACTTTTACTCAAAAATAGGTAAATTTATTCGCATAATTTAATTCCCCTTAGGCCGCTCAGAACATTATGAAGGTTTTGGTCTTATTCAAATCTCCACAAAGAGGTGGCGGAAAAAACACTTTTTTTGTAATTTTTGGACTGAAAGTTACATTCTTGTACTAATTAGATTATTCCATTACATCGATATATCTTTTTGGTTATGTATTCGGGCAATTTCATTTAGGGCTGGAGATAATAAGCCCAATTTATTTCGTTTTATTTTTCTTAAGTTATCGATTTGTTCGGTATCTTCTGATTGGGTTAACCGATTTTTATGAAATTTTGTGCGATAAGTCCTGAATACTGGTCACTAATGTCATTTAATTTTGGTTGCAATAGGTAAAGGGATTAGGAAATATATAGTCATCATCGATCTCAATATTTCAAAATTTTATTCCGAGTATAACAATTTTTTTATAAAATTCTTTATTTACATACTTTAATTTTCCTTTATTTATTTAGTAATCTGTTGAAGCCATAGCCCTAAATATTTAAATAAATTAACCGACTATGTAGGGAATGTTATGCAACTCTTTGACGTATTTTTACAAAAATTAGAAACATCTAAATTTGGAAAAAAAATTTCAAATTAAATCCACCTTTAATTTTAATTTTTTTAGCTATGGCTATATATACAGCTATAAAGCAAGAGTATACAGATCGGTAAAAAAATTGATTAAAAGAAAAAGTCTAAAAGATTAATCTTTTTTTAAGTTTTGTGTCTTGAAGAGACATTTTAATAAAATTTTCTTCAAGATAAAAAATAGAGTTAAATGAATTGTAAATAATCTAGAAAAAAAATTTATTCCAATGCTCTCAAGTCCACAATATCTATTTTTTCAAAAAATCGATTTTTATCAGACGGAAGAAGAGATTATTAGTATGTATAGATTTATACAGGATCTGGGGCCCTCTCCTTCGTTTTTAAGGGCAACGGGAACCCGAGTGCTCTCCAACCATGTAAATTTAAACCAATATTTGTTTCGGTTTCACCTGGTAGCTGATGAGCTGTGTGTCTGCGGGGAGGTCCAGTCGAACGAAGACTTGATGTTCGACTGCCCAGCTCATGGCGGGGAGGGGGGCAGAACTCAGGCCACCCTAGAACTTACCGGTCAAGGGGAAAATTGACCACTCATAAGCGGCGAGTCGATGTGGCGTGAGCCGCAATATCAGAACGAGTGGGAGTTCCTTGATGCGGTTGCTTTGTTCAACCGACATCAGTAGTTTACCTAAGGGAAAAGCCTCCTACCGCGCTGCTGTAGGAAGCAAACCGAAAGATGTGGCTGGCTACCAGCCAGATTAAGGCTCCAGGCGCTTTAATGGTGGACAGGAACTTGCTGGCATTCACCGGCCTAGGCGTGGCAGCGAATTGCTGTCTTTGACGAGATAAATTAATTATCGATAGTCATATATGTTTTAGTAGTTGATGGGTTGCGCCTACCCGTTTTAGTGATATATGACAAGTGGGCGGTGGGACATGCAAGCGAGTGGTGTATAGTACCACGCTTATTCCGCTCACGCTTTTAGGTTTAGCTCTAAGAGCTAGTTAGGACACTGATCACTAAACTGTTTTGTGGCACAGAAATTCAGTCTTATGCTTTAGGACGACCGAATGGAGTGGTGGCGGGAGAAATGCCAAATAAACCAAACCAAATCAGACGGAAGTACGTGCTTATGTACGAACGTACTACGTACCTATGTGTTTCCTTGTATTTAGTTTTATAACTCTGGATCCCGTTGGCCGATTTTCGTCGAATCGGTAGACAGGTACTACCTTTGGGGGGAGGAAATTATTAAATCTTTACAAAAACTGGGAAAAATGTGTTTTGTGCGAATATAATTTCAAATCTTTACTGGAGTACTTCATCAAAAAAACTTTCTTACAAAGATTGAAGTTTTTTTTTTATCGAGATCACAAATTAACAAAATGTTTTATTTAATATTAACTCCCTTCGAAAAATAATTAAAAAAAAAAATAAAAATATTTTTCTTTTTTTTATCTACATCTTGCTTCAGAAAAGGAGTTAAAGGGAGTTTTTGCATTTATATTTTCTACATCGACAGGCCTTCAAACCACTATAGGAATGTTTGCCCATCCTAAGCCAACGGTATGTGGTAACAAAAAGGTTTTTTAAAATCTGTTTACATTTATTTTAAATTTAAATCCTTCTTGCAAATATAAATTGTATTTATTATTTATTTATTGCACTACTGCCCCTAAAATATAAAAAAAAATTAATTTTTTTTATGACTTGCTCTAGTATTTTTTTAAAACAGATTTTTTTTTTACCTCCGGTTCTACCGTTAGGTATTGCTTCAGAGGATTAGATGAATGATTTGTAGCGTGTGTGAATGCCTGACCGGGATGAAGAATTAGCTAAATATTTCCTCACTCCTTTCCCAGAAAATTACAACTTTGTTTATTTAGAATTATGTCTATATCTTTATATTTTTTAAACAATTTTAAATCTTTTTTTAATTTGTTATCACAACATAGGGATTATTTTCTTAAAAATTAAATTTTACCCTAAGGCTTCCCCTGAGTATCGTAGCCCCCAAAAAGAAAAAAAACTTTTCGCAATTTCAAATTTTTGGTGGTCAAATCTTATTTTGTTAAATAATAACGTTAATAAAACAACTTAATACTCCTCTCCTGATGGAGGAACTCCCAAATTTAAAAAAAAATAGACAAAAGTTCGTAGGCAGAATTTTTCAAAAAAGGATTGCCGGCTTTTTGTATATAACAGTTAAAAAATAAAAACTACTATTTTGATAGTGTAACGAAAAATCAACTAGGTTTGAATTGTTATCCACCGGGATGGTCTAGTGGTGAACGCGTCTTCGCAAATCAGCCAACGTTCGAATCTTGGTAAAGGCAGTTACTTTTATACCGATCATTATGAAACAGTATGGAATGAAAATAAATTTAGACAGGACTGAAGTAATGGAAGTAACCTTAAAAAAGATTTTGTTGTAAGGACAAATGAAGGAAGAATGGAAAATTAAAAAAATACAGATATTTGGGGCAGTGGTGAAAAAGTACTAGAAGAGCGCAAAAGAAATAACAGGAAGAATAATAATGGTAAAGGAAGACTTCAGTAAGAAGAAGAAGTTACTATACAGTAAATGTCTAGACTTCAGTTAAGGAAGAGGTTAGCCAAATCCTATGTATGGAGTATCTTGTATAGAAAAGTAAGGATGATGAGGAAGATGGAGAAAGACTTTATTGAGGCTTTTGAGATGCGGACATAGAGAAGGATGGAGAAAGTATGACGGTCGGAAAAAGTAAGGAATGAGGAAATAAATACGATTAAAGAAGAAAGAGCATATATGTGGGGAATACACAAAAGAAAAGGAAACCGGTTAGGACATGCGATTAGAGGAAATGGAATCTTGACAACTGCATTTCAAGGGTCAGTAGACGAAGAAAGGAAACGAGGAAGAAGAAGAATGAACTTAATAGTCGAGGGGAAAATTGGAAACAAGAGGATGAAGAAGTCTGTATGGACTCGGGAAGCAGATTTGACCCACAATTTCGAAAAAGATTGAAATGTTCAATAAATATATTTTGATTCGATCTGATCTTCTTGATGAAATGACTTTTTGCCTTAAAAAATTATGCAATATTAAAAGTAAAATTGAGAAATAATCAAAATTCTTGATGAAAATAACTTAAATTCTTAGGTTCAGATCGTAGTAAAGGAAGTACTTTTATTCGGATTTGATTATTAGATTGTGGATATCGGTGTTCTTTGGTGGTTGGGTTTCAATTAACCGCACGTCTCAGGAATGGTCGGCCTGAGTTTGTTCAACACGATACTTTACGCGACTGTAAATAAAATAACAATAAAAAAAATAATTTTAATGCTAAATTGAAAATTAATATGTTTTTTAACATGTTGTGTCAAGGATATTAAAGTATAACGGTTCTAGTATGTAATTTCGAACAATAGATCCTAGCATTTATATAGTTAGTCGCATTACGAATTACATTGCATTATAAATTACATTTTCTACATTACGAATAAAAAAAATGTTAATCACAAGATAAGGACTGAAATGATTTTTTATCTAAAAACTCTTACAATTTAACGTAAACTAAATTAAAAAGATATTATTACTTATAATTTGTTATGTAGTAATTGTCGTTATCATTAAGTGTTCTTAAAATTCTTTATTAATACTATTATACTCAAGTGTTAATCGATATATTTAAATTCATTATTGCATACTAAAATCACATCCAGTACGTTCTGTAGCCAAAAATGTACAGCAATGTATAATAAATTCTATCCATATTTTTGTACTGGATACCGCATCTGAAGACTTTTTACATTATTAATCATATAAAACTGTATATTTTATTACCAAATTTTTTATTAACACAGTAACATTGCCAGAATATAATGATGTAATAGAAAAGTAGAATCACAATAAAACTAGGAAACAAAACAAATGTTTTGGCCTGCAGTTTTAGAAACTGTGTATTCTCCACTGCCAGATTAGAGCATTTTTTTGTTATCAAGAGTTACAGGGTAAGAAAAATTGGTTTTTCGTAAATCGTAAACTTTAAATCCTAGGTAATCCTTGCCTTTTCTTCTGAAAACTAGACCAAATTCCTTAAAACGTTTTTTTGGTACTATTTTTTACGAAAAAAATTGACCTTGTTTAGTTCTTTGAAATATTATCCCGTATTCAACCGTTTGAAAATGTCAGAATTTTCGTAAATAATTTTTTTTTTAAATTTTGGATGAAGAGGTTTTAAATAAAAGTTGTAGGGCTCTTAGACAGTTTTCTTATTTGTTCTTTTGCGTACGATTTGAAGTGTACCAAGAAATGAAGGAAATACACACCTAAAAAACGGCGAAGTACTGCATGACTTTTCCGACTATTAATAATAGAAATTAAGAGTTAAAAATTAAAAACCAAAAAAATAAAAATTAACAAAATGTGTATTTTTTTAGAGGTGGGAAATAAATTTTAAGAAAACTTTAAAAAGACATTCATACGAGTATAGGTGAAGCTTAAGTAAAAGTATCCTTAAGTATATATATTCCTATAGGATATATCACTTCTTTTTTTTTTGTCTTCAGTCATTTGACTGGTTTGATGCAGCTCTCCAAGATTCCCTATCTAGTGCTAGTTGTTTCATTTCAGTATACCCTCTACATCCTACATCCCTAACAATTTGTTTTACATATTCCAAACGTGGCCTGCCTACACAATTTTTTCTTTCTACCTGTCCTTCCAATATTAAAGCGACTATTCCAGGATGCCTTAGTATGTGGCCTATAAGTCTCTCTTCTTTTAACTATATTTTTCCAAATGCTTCTTTCTTCATCTATTTGCCGCAATACCACTTCATTTGTCACTTTATCCACCCATCTGATTTTTAACATTCTCCTATAGCACCGCATTTCAAAAGCTTCTAATCTTTTCTTCTCAGATACTCCGGTCGTCCAAGTTTCACTTTCATATAAAGCGACACTCCAAACATACACTTTCAAAAATCTTTTCCTGACATTTAAATTAATTTTTGATGTAAACAAATTATATTTCTTACTGAAGGCTCGTTTAGCTTGTGCTATTCGGCATTTTATATCGCTCCTGCTTCGTCCATCTTTAGTAATTCTACTTCCCAAATAACAAAATTCTTCTACCTCCATAATCTTTTCTCCTCATATTTTCACATTCAGTGGTCCATCTTTGTTATTTCTACTACATTTCATTACTTTTGTTTAGTTCTTGTTTATTTTCACGGGATAGTTCTTGCGTAGGACTTCATCTATGCCGTTCATTGTTTCTTCTAAATCCTTTTTACTCTGGGCTAGAATTACTATATCAACAGCAAATCGTAGCATCTTATCTTTTCACCTTGTACTGTTACTCCGAATCTAAATTGTTCTTTAACATCATTAACTGCTAGTTCCATGTAAAGATTAAAAAGTAACGGAGATAGGGAACATTCTTGTCAGACTCCCTTTCTTATTACGGCTTCATATATATCACTTATAAATACTTAATTATTTTAGAATATTAAACATAATACAATTCGTTTGAATTTGCAATCGAATGAATTATCTGCGATGAAATAGAAAAACTACAAATTTTGAGAAAAAAATAGTATTTTTCATAAAGTAAAGCGTATTTTTAACTGTTAATAACTTCTGAATCGTATCTTTAAATTTAATGATATCTGCG
Source organism: Lycorma delicatula (assembly GCF_047948215.1). Classification (NCBI taxonomy): domain Eukaryota; kingdom Metazoa; phylum Arthropoda; class Insecta; order Hemiptera; family Fulgoridae; genus Lycorma; species Lycorma delicatula. The sequence goes on from NC_134456.1 coordinate 138,463,018, forward strand.
GCGTTTGATAGATCGGAAAATTTCCTATCAGAATATGTTTAAAACGGTTAAAAAAGGACACATTTTCAAAGGGCTATAACTTCAAATTTTGGTCGTAGAAGTCGCTCCAAAAAAAAGAAGATTTTGTCGGGAATTTGATCTAGTAATCGTAAAAAAATAAAATAAAATTTGTTTATTATCTGGGATAGTTTTTAAATTTTTAAAGAAATCCCGTATTTTGCTCTAAATTTCAACTTTCAATTAAAAAAATACCACTCCTAACTGATACTCGTGACTCATGTTTTCTAAATTACATATCAGAATCAAACATTTTGCAAAGTTTCTTTTTGCACCTAATTAGTTTAATGTTAAAAGTTTATTTTTAATGATTAATTCAACGCATAAGTTCGAAAGCTTGCGCATTAGATTATAGAATGAAAGTATATCCTAAAAAAATCCATTCCTGATCTGGATTTAAATTGTGCACCTTACGAATGAAAGCCTAAGACGCTAACTCTCCGCTACCAAAGTCTACAGCATTGTTTTTTTGTGTTCTCATACTTTAAAATATACATCGCTTTGGCTTTCAATTTTTTTTTTTATGAAATATTTATTTGCTATCTTACTACTTGCTTGTACGAAGTAAAGGAAGTATTGTGATCGTGAAAAATCTCGTTTATCAGGTTTCAACGAAATTATTAATTTTTACCATCCCTGAATCCATTTTGAATAGTTTCAGCGTGACGTCTGTACGTATGTATATGTATCTCGCATAACAAAAACGATTAACCGTAGGATGTTTAAATTTTGTATTTAGGACTGTTGTAACATCTAGTTGTGCACCTCCTTTTTGATTGCAATCGACTGAACCAGAGTCCAAAATCCAAAAAGATTTGGATTTTGGACTTCTTTTAATTGCAGTAATAAGCCCTCATTGAGAGCTTTTTAACGACATATATAATAAGTGGTACTTATTTTCATCGGTTCCAGAGTTATAGTTAAATAAAAATTTAATTAATGAAATATTTGGATCTTACAAGGCACATCGATTCGAATCGGACCTCATCTCCTTTTTTATTCTTTTAACTTTTTTTTTTAATTTAAATATATTGATTTATTAATAATTATTAACCTCTGATTTTAAAAAAAAGAGAAGATAAATAATAATTCAATAACAAAAAAAAAAAAAAATTGAAATATATCAGAAGTTATTAGTGAAATAAAATTTTATGTACTTTTCATTTAAAAAAAAAAATGTGTATATGTAATTTAATAGTGGTTCAAGGAAGTCATGTGGTGTCTATATCAGATTTTTTTTTATTTTTATAAAACAAGCTCAGATTTAAGTTCATGTTAAATTTTTTTCCCTCGGGCTTTATTACATAATATAGTAAAAGTTAGTATACTCTGTTAGATGATGATACCTTTGGATATTTTTATTTTTCGAAATTTTAAGTTATTTTTAATTCAGCATTACAATTTTGTATAATGCGTTTTATTATTATTATTTTAGTTTATTTTTATGTATTTTATTCACATGTTTTTTATTTAGAAGAGATTGAGTATACCAATGCACCGTTTTAACATAGAAAATGTACATTCATATATTACGCTTTATACTATCTGTTACAGTCTTTTTTATAACTCTAATGCACGTGTAGCATCTGTGATATAATTATTATTAATCAGAGTGCTTTCTCTGAGGGTAATGATTAATTCAGAAAATCGATGTGGGGAGTATCGAGAAGAAGTTATTTGTAGGCCTTTTAACGTGTAATATTCACAATAACACATTCTGTATTACAAACCACGTCAAATTGAGAACTGTTCCCATTTATTGTAGTTGGCTAATTAATATTAATTCACTTACTGGAAAAAAGGTCGTCTTGATTTCTTCTTAAAAGGGCAGTCTACCTAATAATAATTCAAAGCACGAACGACGTTAGCGCTACACAATACGATTTAACAAAGTTTTTTTTTAATAAATAGAAAATTTTCTCTTTATTCATTTAAGTCGATTAATGTTATATATGTTGATCACGCCGATGTAAATTAAATGCAAATTGATCAAAGAATATAATTCAATTATTAATGAAGAAAAAATTAATAAATTTTTTCACCTATTTACGAAACAATTTTTTTATTTTATAATTATGAAAATTCTAAAAGCTTTTGTACCAAAAAAGTTTTATTAAAATTAAGAAAATATACAAGATTATGCAAAAATATAATAATAATAATAAATATTTCTTAGCTTATTTTTATTGATATTAAAACACAGCTTAGTTATAGAAAGTTAGTAACCTATATCACATTGTCACGCTTCTTGTATAAATATATATATAAAGGTAATACGTCTTAATACGTTATATCGTAACATAATTTGATATAATTTATCATTTGTCAAGTCAGTATTTTAGATTTAATCTAAAAATTTATTTTATTAAAACTTGTTTTAACAACGCAGATTTAATTTCAAGTATCAATTGATCGCTTAAGAAGTTGTTATCACCCGTTTCAACATATATGTATTATAAAGTCGTATGAATCACTTATATATGTGTACCTGCGGGTGTGTCTGTTTAATCAAAATTTATTTTTTATATCGCTAAGTGCGCCTATTTAATAATTTTTTTCTTTAGTCATTATCATTTAACCGATTTAATGACAACGAAACTGTTTTCGTATACTCAACAGGATTTCTGCTTACGAGAAAGACCTTTTTATGTTTCCGTTACCAATTACCTAATTATTTAAAAAAAAAAATCTCACCAACTTATTTAAACAGGATTAAAAGATTTTATTTTACTAAAACAATACTATTCTGTTGATGAATTTTTAAATACTTTTAATAATAAATAAACAAAAAAACCCTAAACTTCCTGCAAATGCCTCAAATATTTCCGTTATCACCTGAATTGTAATTTAATATTATTTAACCCGTCTAGTGGTAAACTCATCGTCGTAAATCACTTGATTTCGAAGTCGAGGTTCTCAGTTTCAAATCTTAATGAAGGTTTATAAGCGTAAAATGAATTTACGCTTTATAAAAGCATCTGCTTTTATTCGGATATTAATACTAGATAGTGGATACCGGTCTTCTTTGGTGGTTGGGTTTCAATTAACAACATATCTCAGGAATGGTCGGCCTGAGTTTGTTTAAGATTACTCATTTACCGTTACAGTCGCTAATAAAAATCGCTGATTACTTTAATTGTTAAGCGATTATAAATAAAAATATTAAGAAAAATATATATATTTATTTTTTACTTCCTTGTACGAAGTAAAGGAAGTATTGTGATCGCGAAAAATCTCGGTTTTCAGATTTCAACGGAAATATTTACTATCTCATTTTTACTATCTCTGAATCCATTTTGACTAGGCGTGACGTCTGTATGTATGTATGTACCTCGTATAACTCAAACCCAGTTACCTATAGAGTGTTGAAATTTTGAATTTAGGACTGTTGTAACATCTAGTTGAGCACCTCCCCTTTTGATTGCAGTCGACTGGACAAAAAGTCCAAAATCCAATTTTTTGGATTTGCAGTTAGCTTAATTGCAGTAATCCTTTGTGGAGTGCTTTTCAACGATATATCATAAATGGTACTTATTTTCATCGGTTCCAGAGTTAGAGCCATATAAAATTTTAATTAATGAAATATTTTGATCTTACAAACGGAAGGCACATCGGTTCGAATTCGACTTCATTTCCTTTTTTTTTTAATTTAAATATATTGATATATTAATATTTTACCTGCGATTGTAAAAATTGTTTACAATAAATAATAATTCAGTAATAACCATAAAAAAAATATATGAAAAAAAATTAGAAGTTATTAGAGAAATAACATTTTATGTACTTTTAAAAATGTGTATATGTAATTTAATAGGCATATAAGGAAGTCATGTGGTGTCCACATCAGTTTTTTATAATATTTAAAATCATCATATATTTAACTTTATGTTGTTGGTTTTATTTTTAAAAAATGAATGTGGACTTTAATCACAACTATTTTTTATTTTATAATTTTATATTTTGCGTTGCTGTTGTAATCAAGATCTTTATCATGGTTTCCTTGATCCACGTGAATATAAAGGGTTTTTTTTTATCCAAGGAGTAGTGTAACATTCTTACATTTACATTTTTATAATATTTTTTACATAATCTATATAGTAATAATAATGTTTTATTAAATAAAGTTTTGAATGAAAGATTTATTTATTACTGATTTATATTGTAATATCGTTTTAATATTTTCTTTACTGGCTTTCCCGTCATTCTATAATCCGTTATACAAATATTTTATTGTATTTTTTTAAGATTTATTATTTGATTATGTTAGACTCTGTCTTTGATTTTTCTGTTAATAGGAAAAATTTATAAAATTACATAAAATTTGTAAATAAGCTTATTCAATCAACTTCGGTTACTGAAGCCTGTACTAAACCTTTCCACAATTTTCTGTAAATTATTATATTTCTTTACTTCATTTAAAAAAATAAATTTATATCTAATGCAGCGCGTTAGGGCATAAATGATTAATTTCAAACAGATTTGAGAATTTTTATATTGCGATAACGAAATAGTAATCTATACTATTATACTAAGAGTAAGAGGGTTTTTTTTTGTTCGGAATGAACAAAAAACTACCCGATCTTTTGCAACTAAATTTTTACCCATGTTTCTTGGCATAACTGAGGAGGTTTTTGGATCTATTTCATCTCGAAACATGTTAGAGATGTTTCGAGATGAAACATCCAGACAAATCTAAAATAGATTTGCCGGTTGAAGCACAAATTTCAAGAATTGTGAACTGTGAGTGTGAGCTGGTTTGAACCGATAGGTTATCAACATCTAAAAGCCAATTTCTAGATTTTTTGTTTTATTCCGAGTTTCAAGGGTTAAAATTGATTTGAAATTTTTTTGAAACCCTAATTTTTCGGTAATAAACGAAAAAATTAACCTGTTTTTCGGTTAGTGTAATCTTAATGTCGTAAACCAATTTTTAGATTTTTGAAATTCGACCTTGAAAGGGGATGAAGAAAAGTAAAAAAAAAATTTAACAATGTTTGTGAATTTTCCCAATCTCAACTATAGTAAACGAGATGTTCAGTAGATTTGGGATCGCAAATACTCCTCAGATAAACGTTTAGAAACCATTTTTGGGTTTTTTAAATTCCGATTTTGCGTTCGATTACTCGGCTAATAAAGGGAGAAAGGGAAAAGTCGGAAAAGGTAAAACGGGAAAACGGGGAAAAAGGAAATGGAAAACTGTAAATAGGAAGGGGAAAGGGAATTGGGGGAAGAGGAAGGGGATTAATAAATTTAATTTAAATAGAATAATATTAAATTAAATTTAAAATAAATAAATTATTAAATTAAAATGGAATTGAAAAATTAGAATATGCGAAGAAAATAATTGAAGATATCAGAAGCAAAAAAAATTGGTCGAGATTAAAAGCGTAGGTAAAGCGTGGAAATGAAGTAATTCATTACATCTGTCAAGTGATATTAATACATTGTGTGCGCGCGCAGAGCGACAGTATGAGTGTGTGAGTGCTCCAGAAGAATGCCGTTAAATTTTACAGCTGTATTTCTCTGTTTAAAATAATGAAAAAAGTTCATAATAAGCATGCGTCCGTAAAAGGCTTTGGTTTTAAATTAGGAATAACAAAGAATTTTACCGTAATTTCTGCTTTCGGGTCAAAATGAACCAAAAATTCATCGAAAACCAACTGAAATTGAAAACCAAGAAGAAGAAGGGTGAAAGGGAAAAATCGGAAAAGAGGAAAATGAGAAAAAGGAAAAACGGAAAGGAAATGGAAAGGGTAAAGAGAAAAAGGAAAGGGGTAAGGGGAAGGGGAAAGGGAAGTAATGGAAATAGAAACGGGAAAAGGAAAGGGAAACGTAAAAAAAACGGGAAGGCAAAGCGAAGCGAGCCTCTGATCGTGACGAGAAGAATTATCCCGGACCTGGATGCTTGGCTAGATCGTTCTCATGGTGAATTAGATTACCACACAACGAAACTCATGTCGGGACATGGTGCGTTTGAACAATACCTGCATAGGTTTGGCAGGAGAGAGTCACCAATCTGTTGTTACTGCGGTGCGGTTGACGATCCGAACACACTATTTTTGAGTGCAGACGATGGGAGGAACAACGTATGAATGCAGGACTGATGCATACCCGACCGGAGCAGCTTTCGGAGTGGCTCTTGGCTATGTCCGAAAACTGGAATAATTTTGCAATATTTGCAAGAACAGTTATCAGAATAAAAGAAGATGAGGCAAGACGACGGGGATACTGAGGGGTGTAGTTTATAGTAGGGCTGGGCGGACAGCCCCGTTCCTGAGGGCTCACATGCCCTGGTGTGTGGGTTCCCGTGATGGAGCGGGGACTCTTGGGGTCCGTTAGGTGCGAATGAATGAAAAGACCGAGACCCGGCCGGCGGTATGGCTTCCCGGATACGCTTTGGCGGCTTCGGCTCCTGCGCCGTCGGTTTGAGGCTGGCAAAAGGAAAGACCGAGACCCGGTCTCCGGCGGGGAAGCTGGGAAAGGCATAGCCGGGCCTGGTTCTTACGTTGGAGATTAGAGGCAGGCAATTAAAAGATCCGGAAAGGACACGTCCCCGAGTCGAGTATGCTTAATTGGATGTCCGGCTCGGGGATGTAGGGCAAAAAAAAAAAAAACCATAGAGCACGGGCGAAGCCGTGATGGGGATGCTAGATTTGGGATTGTAATAATTTTTTTGTTTATCTTTATTGGACTTTTATATTGAACTATTTTATTTCATTCATAAAATGGATCGGTCTAACAAATACTGTTCAATTTTCTTATCTTCCTTTTTTGTTTTCCTTTATTTAAGTTATGGGCAACAATTCATTGTTTATCGTATATTCCTTCAGTATTTTTCATAAAAATCTTTATTTACCGTTTTATCAGGATTTAATGAAAATCTAAATATAATATTGTCGATTAAATATTTTTTATTTATAAAAAAATAAGTTTGCTATTAAAAAAGCATTGCGAGTGAAGGTAGCTTCACTCGCAATGCTTTTTTAATGTACTGCTACATCTGTATTTTGGGCAAAGTCACGACGGGGTACGCTAGTGCGGATATATGTAATTTAAAAAAATAAAAAACAGTCCTTTACATTAGTAAATCGATTGCGATTGAACCGATGGCTTATAACTTAACGAAATCTAATTCTAAGAATTCTTCTTTCCTGTTTAGCCTCCGGTAATTACCGTTCAGATAATACTTCAGATGACGATGTATGTGTGTAAATGAAGTGCGTTCTTGTACAGTCTCAGTTCGACCGTTCCTGAAACGGGAGGTTAATTGAAACCCAACTACCAAAGAACACCGGTGTCCACGATTTAGTATTCAAATCCGTGTAAAAATAATACTGACTTTAGTAGGACTTGAACGCTGGAACTCTCGACTTCCAAATCAGCTGATTTGAGAAGACCCGTCCACCACTAGATTAACCCGGTGGGTTTATCTGATTTTGATATACGTTCCATCTATATTTTACAATTTCACTACTTAAATAACAATCTTTGCTACAAAGAATGGTCACTTACGTAAAAAAAAGACGATATCTACCAAACCAGATAACGAAACTATTTTCGTATAAATCAATACAATATACCAACTTGTTATTAGAAAGGGCCTTATTATACTTCCAATGTCATTGTTATCAAATCATTTAAAAAACCTTCCCACCAGTTTATTTAAATTACAATTAAACGATTTTCGTTTACAGAAACAATATTATTCCGCCGATGAATATTTAAATAATAATAATTTAAAAATAAACGTTTATTTGAATGCCTTTAAACCTATATGTAAATATGTGCTCAAAATAACTTTCAGTAGCGACTTTTGAACTGTAAATTATTTTTTAGTATTTTTTGAATTTTATATATTTATCCTTTTTGGCGTAAAGTTATTCACGTTTATATATGTAAATTAGATCACATCTATTTTTTATCGTATAATTTCTTTTTATATCTGTAATTTAGCTTATATTGAGGCGAGCTTTATAATTTATTTTTATGTTTTGATCAAAATAAAAGTTTTATTTATTTACGTAATTCTGAAATTTGTTTGTTAATTAATTGTATTATTCAGTGTTTCGGGAAATGGCTGCCACACTTAAAGAACCGATTCAGAACATTAAAATAAACAAAGAGGTTCAGGTGGTTAAATGTCCTATCTCTCTTCATTTCCCCTTTCTCCTCCGTTTTTTACTTTATCAATAAAAATGTAAAACCTTCAGAACGTATCGAGATATTTTTAATAAAATTTGGTATACATGTATCTGACAACGTTTGTACAAAATAAATAAATAATTTTTAAAATTTTACCTTAAAATTTAATTCCAAAATTCGGCCATTAAGATTAATTATTAATAGCTCTGTAAATACCGGTTTTATTGAATAATATTTTACGTTAAGTATTTTATTGTGAACAAAATGACACTCATCAGTTCAAATCAGTTGGCAAGTAGAAGAGATATATACAGTTGAAATTGTTTACTGGATCTCAAAAATTATCTTGCCTGACAATTTTGTAACTATTTCCACTTTCTTTACTAATCGAATTAAAAATAATATTTTCTTTTATTAGTAACTAATTTATCCTAAATCTCTCCCCACCCTGTTTTTTTAAAATTCTCCCTTAATTTTTGCTCAACATCCCCCTGGACAGTCTATTTTCTGCTCCCTTAACATATAATTCCTTATCGCAATGTCTTTTTTAGTTGTGCTTTTAATGTTTATTTTTGCTGACCTCGGTGGCGGAATGTTATCGTTTCTACCTTTTATTTCGAAGGTTCTGGGTTTGAATCCCGGTTAGGTTTGGAATTTTTCGTACGCTAAAAATATCATCTTCCTTAAGTAATCGGGAAGGTTATACTTTAGTCGGTAATAACATAAAATGAAGTCGATAATTTTGTTGTCGACGTCAAAATTAATAAGTCGATCAAAATAAATTTCTTAACGAAATATAATTGAAGATTGCTTGATAAGATAAAAAAACCTGAACTACATGCACATACTAAAAAAAAAAATATAAATAAATAAATTACGAGTCGGCTTATTGGAAAAAGATTTTGACGAATCGGGTTCTTTTCCTCCATAAGTGAAGGCTATATTTTTGAATGTAAATATATAAAACTTCGACCCGCAATATGTAATCCTTCTAAGAGATACGGAAATGTAAAACAAATTGTTCTACTCTTGAGAAAAATTTTCGGATACGAGATCCACGGCGACCGTAACTTTTCAACCCTTTGACCGATCGTAATTAAAATTAAATAGCGTTCAACGACCGGTATTCAGAAATCATCTTACAAAATTTTCTAAAAATTTAAGGTCGATCCAGTATGAAGATATCAAACAAAAACGACAACCCAGGAGACTTATTATCCTCCTCCACCCCTGAATGAAATCGCTTGAATTCATAACCGAAGTGATTATACTAATGTAATGGAATCGTCTAATTATTACTAGAATGTAACTTTTGAGTCCAGAAAGGACAAAAATGTAAAAGTATTTTTTTTTGTTTTTACCGCACCCCTTTATTGTGGGATTTCATAACGGCAAACGCAATCAGAAAGCGTCTTAGCTACCTAAAGAGCATTAAATTATCTGAAAAAAATGATCTACCGTTTGGATAAAATTTTGAGATACGGAAATTACGAATTCCTTATTTCCCTGCCTCCTAATTGTATTCATACTTAAACGGCATATATGTCTCATATATATAAAAAGTATAAACTGCCAAATTTTATCCGAATCGGCCCGTTAACTGTAGCGATATTAAGTAAAAAAACAGGCCACCGTTCATCCTGTAACATCCTTTCAAAATTTTTTACCTTCATCACCATTTAAGAATTAGAATTAGGCTTTAAGCCTGTTCCAACTTCATATCAGCTCTTCCTTGGTTTTACCTCTAAGAAGAGGCCTAACCTCTTCTTCCTTACGGTAAATAAGCCATCGATCTCAAAACTATCCTATCGTTATTCATTCTGTCTACATGTTCTTAACGACGAGCTCTATGAGAATAAATTTTCTCAATAGTAATGGTGCTTTCTCTCTTTAATTTTCATCTAATATTCTCACTTCGGATGCCATTCTTTACGGTGCAACCTTTGATGCTTCTTATAAAGCGCATCTTCGCAGCTTTCAGTTTAATATTTTCAGGTTGTTTTAAGAACCCGTGTCTCACAACCAAAAAGTAACAGAGATAGGGCTAGCGCATCATACAATTTAAGCTTAGTCTCCATACGAACCTTATTCTTAAATTTATTTATTAATGAATCTACATATATTCCGAAATTTACCCGGTTTCTTCTCCGCTTCTACATCTTGTTAGTTTGTTAAATCATATCCCAGTTATTCAAAATTAGAAAGTTGTTCCGATATTTTATTTTCTAGCGCACTATTCGTCCGGACTGGCCATTTCCCCCAAAAAAACTATTATCTTTGTTTTCTACAACGAGATGTTTAGTCCATATTTGTTAAATAATTTATTTACTTCAAAATTCGACTTTTATAAATCATCCTCCGTTTCTTGATCATTCGCGTATAATAAATTATTAACATCGGTGGCGGCTCGTAGCTAAAATTAGTGGGGGTGTTGCTCCAGAAAAAATTCTCTGGGCCTTTTCAAGGCCATGGTTAAAGCTTTCTGTAAAATAAAAGAACCCCCCAAAAAAATGTATATCAAATAGAATAGCCGATAGTAGGATAATAATCTAATTCTACACTTTATCGCGTTAAAGAATATGGTACGCGGTTTTTTTTAAGCGCATTACGCTTAAAACACCGTATTCGGTTTAACCGAATAAATAATAAAATGCCGATACAGATAATATTTTTTTTTTTTTTTTTTATTAAGTAATCACTTAATAAAATGTCCGTGTAGAAACACTAGTCTTACGGCGCTTAATTTAAATTTCTACCGACATAGAAAAATACGTAATTAGTTTTTTCTAATTACCTTTCCTTTCGCCCTTCCAGCGTGTTTTTGGATAGATTTGGCGATCATAGAGCCCTTACTATCCGCCATCTTCTAATCGCTACTAAAAAAACAATAAAAAACAACCGCTTTCGTATTCCTTCCACCGACTAACTAGAAAAGGGAACGAACAAGGAACGTTCCGTACATACGCGATAAAAAAAACCCCAAAAACAACTGCCTTTCACCAGTAGCGCCAGGATCGGCACTGCGGAAGCGACAGTGCTCTATCTCCCTCGAAGCCTTGCGTGCAGCTTCCTATATATGCATGCGCACAACAGCCGATATCACATCGCTGGAACTGTGAAGCCCACAGTTCCGTACGAAGATTTTGTATCTTTTTCGTAAACCGGGGGATGGCTACTGACATTGAGCTTAAGGATTATGTATTGTACAAGTATAAAGAAAGAATTAAAGAAAAAAGTACTCGTTATATTAAATGTTATCGATAATGTCAAGTGGAAGTTAGGGGTGCTTCATTTCTACAGTGCCTATACGCGAGCTCCCCCTGGTTAACATATAACTTATTACCTGACTTTTCACCTAAGTTTATTCCAGGAGGAACAGGTCGTTTCCAATCTCTAATAATATCGTTAAGGAATATAATATTAAAAATAGCGGGTGATAAACAGCAGTCTTGTCTTACCCCTCGGTCGGTTAGTTCACTCATAGTTATTTCCATACCGGTCTTTACTGTAATAGTAGGAGATTATATACACTCCTAATAACATTAATGAGATGCCAAGGATAATCTCTTTTCTCTATAACTTTCCACAGGAAATTCCTGTTATCAAACGCCTTAATAATATCAGTAAATGCCAAATGTGTTTATCGAATTCGATTTTCTTCTCGTAGATCTATTTAATAATACTGAAAATGTCATCCGTAGGAGATCATCCCTTTCTAAAATCGTGTTCGTCAATCATTTCAGCATCAGGTATAGGAGATATTCGGTTATTTAAAATTCTGAAATATATTTTATATTCGATAAGCTTATTTCGCTGTTATTATCGCATTTACTCCTACCCCGTTTCATCGAATTTAGGAACTACCGATGAATTCTTCCGTTCAGCTGGAACTCTTTAATTTAATCCGACATTCATCGACTAGATGTAATTATCTTAAATGCAGAAACAAACCACCGTATTTTAATAGCTTGACATTTAACCCGTCTGGACCGCAGTCCTTCCTATTTTTTAATGCCTTTAAGTGTAATTCCAACTCTTCTGTAGCAGTCCCATCAACAAAGCCACTACCCGTGACTGCCGCGCTTCTCCCATTCATCTGCTTCTCTGGATCAAATAATAATCTCTAAAAATATTCTAGGAACTCCTCTACTTTAATCTTGCATTATCCTTTTTCTTCCGATCTTATACTTTTCATAACGCTTAAAAGTTATATTTTGAGACCGTACAGATCATTTTCTAAATTATTAACAAAATCTATTACCGGTTTCATTCTGTAACCGCCTTCTGCTTTTGCTTAATTTCTCTTCTATTATAAGTTCTTTTTGAACACTCATTCGTGCTGTACAAATAAGTTAGATACGACTATTTGTTTTGTTTAATTATATTGTTAATTTCCTCATTCCACAGCTTCAATCTTTTTCTCTTACCCGAAATTCTCCTTTTACCTAAAGCTTTTCCTGCAGTTTTAATTACGGCTTTCTTAATCGTTTGCAATTCATTATCTGTATCATCTCTGGTTGCGCTCTTTTGAAGGTTATTATTCAGTCTGTTTTCATAAAATAGTGTTACCGATGGATCCTGTAAAAGATGTATTTTAAAGGCATTCTGTTCAATAAGATTATATTTAATAGTATCGGTTTTCTTGCATGTAGCAGTGACGTTGACCCTCGCTGCTAGTAAAACACAGGGGAGACATCTCCCTTCAATTTATTATTGACTATAATGTAATTAATTTATAATCGATCTTCCTCTCTCGCTCCACGTATATTTATGAATATTTTTTTTCATAAAAAAAGGTTTTTGTTATCTTTAATTAATTAAAAACCGCAAACTCTCAGTTCTTCACCGTTCGAATTAATTAAATCTTTTCCAAAACTTGGAACTTCTTTCTCCATAGTAATACTTACAACCCTCGCTTTAAATTCACCCATAATTATTAAAAAGTCTTTTATTAAATCTATTTACTTCCCGTTGTAATATGTCATAGAATTTCTCAGTCTCATCCACCACTCTGCCTCGCTTCGGAGCATAAACAGCCGCCACAGTCGTATTTCCCCTATCCACTTTCATCCTCAAAACTAAAATTCTATCGTTAAAATTTGAATAACTCAATTCGTTGTCTCCATTTACCATTTACGTACATGGCTATTGATGTTCTCCCCCTTTCACGTTGTTTCAGACTGCTACATATATATATATATATATATATTGAACCACTCCCCATTAAAATATCGTCAATCCTTATCTGTAGGATTCGTTTAGCGCTCTCGAAACTTTAGAGGATTTGTATTCTAGACATCCTATCGTCATCGAAATTCATAATACAATCGCCGAATTGAATCGTCACAAGACAGAAGTGAATTTCTGCTGGATCCCTAGTCGTGTGGGAATCCTGGATAAGGATTGTGCAGATTCTGCTGCTATTATGTAGCCAACCGTCTTTCACCACTCGAGTTACAACTACCGATTTTATTAATTCCATAAACATACGCGTCGAAGAAGGTGGCAAGGTGACCGGACTGCTACATTGGATAATTAACTCCTACACATGAAAGATTCGATGTTACCATGGGACTATTCTTGCAGAAAAATTCGCCGAGAAGAAGCGGTCCTTTATCGATTGCGATTAGGACGTACCAAAGCTAGTCACCGATACCTGATGTCGACAGAAAACGCACCACTATGCGTACGATGCGACTGCCGCTTGACTGTGGGCTACATCCTTGTGGACTGCATATGTTATGCGGCCTTACGTAGCATATTTAAATTACCGAGGGACATTCGGCGCATCCTAGGAAATGATAAGAATGTATCAGACGGGGTATTGTTACTTCTAAGAAGAATCAATATATTTAATAAGATTTAATGATGATCAACTATAAATTTTATTTTGTTATTCGTGTTACACATTTTATCCTAACGGTTACGTTTCTTTTATTATTTTAGTTTTCATCTTAGTTTTATTAATATTTTAATATCCGAAAGGGTCTATTTTTGTTACTTTTTGACCCGGGCGATGATAACGCGAAAGCATTTTTCGCCACCAAAAAAAATCTCTAGTTCCTTTCATCTTCTTTTTAGTTTCGGTAATGACCGCAATGTCTGTTTTCTTCCAGTAAGTGTGCCAGTTCATTCTCCTTTTCCCCCAAACCACCTCGTACATTTCACGTTGCTATATTAAGCGTATCCTTTATTCCAAACATCTTATGAAAATTTCTTTTCCGATTACTATTTCCAAATTTCCTGTTCTTTCCGAGGCTACCGTGAAGCTTACCAGAAATAAAAGATTCTTTCGGCCGCGTTTCGAACGCTGCGCGAAGTAAGACCAGTGAAGGGATTGCCACCTTGGAGCATCCGGACGTGTTCTCGGTATTCTCTTCACCTTCTCGGCTTTTACGTCCACTGCACCTTGGAAATTTCCTCTTTATCTGTCGCAGAAATCGTTGATCATTTTGCCGATTTTGGTCTGCTCCGAGTATTTTATTTCCTCGATCCCTATCCGCCAACTGAAGAGGCGCCCGATTGGAGACCGCAAACACCACACGTGGAGAATTTTTCAATGCAACATCAAAAGTTGCAAAATCCCCGGTTCAATTAATTTGCGATTAATCCAAATCTGTTATAAATTCTGGAGATATTACGCAAAAAAATATCAACATACGTTCATCCTTTTCTGAATTTTTCAACGCTAAAATTGTGTTTTTTTGTAAGAAGAGGTCATGAAAGATGAAAATCTGCAAAAACCCTACCGTTCAAAATAACGTCTCGTTTACCGTACTTTCCCTTATATAATTTACTGTATAGAGCTGCACGTCAAAATAAAAATGATAATTGAAATAAATTAAATTATCAGAATTTTTTTATTTCATGTGTTGGCGGTAGCAACCGATCAACAATTAAGGCTATGTAATTTTTAAGAATAATTTTTATTATACGTAATTTGAGACGATTCTTTGTGTCAATCTCAACGGTTCTTTTTTTATTACCGATGCTTTCAGGACTACAGTACTTGTATTGCAATCGGTTCCAGAGAGGCTAGGAATGTAGTTTATGCATAATAGTGCACCGGCTCATTTCCTTCGTAATGTTAAGAGATAATTTAAATATACATACGGTAACCAACGGATCAGTCGAAACGGATTAATAAAATGACCACAACGATCTTGCGATCTCACGACATCAGACCGTTTCCTTTCTGGTTGAATGAAGTCAATCGGTTTATTCTACATATATTGACTGACAAGAAAAAACTAAGAAATTGCATCTTACAAGCTACAACGACTATTAGGAATATTCCTGATGATAAGACATGCTCGAGAAGCGTAGATTCGTCGCGCTGCATTTAACGAAATATTGACCACATCAAACAACTGCTTTGAATGTATATACATATCTTTTATCGTAAATAAATATTTCAGTAATAAATCATTTTCAGATAAACGTTATTATTAATGTAACTTAACATTTTTTATTTTTTCATTTACCTTATATATATCTCCCACGCACTCGGAAATCTTCTATCAAATCTTTTAAACGAAAAATGTAGAATTGTGGTACATCTTTTTAAAGAACATTGAAAAACAACAATTTTGATTTGATAAAATCGGATTGAAACATTAACCAAAATGGCGGATAGGCAGGCATCTAAAAGTTTTAACAGCTAGTTTCAAAAGTAATTTTTACATAAATAACTGCACGACAGTGAAATAATAAAAAAAATAAAATTTTACTGTTAAATATACATTAAGGCGATATTTTTTTGGGAGGGTAAGCACCCACACATACACACACGGCCCTGTCCCCCGCACTTTTGCAGAAAAGAGATATTCTACGGCCGGTACGGTACGTCTACGTTCTCCAAATTCTCGGTATGCGACTATTTTCTCTGGGGTTATCATAAGTATAGAAGTTCATTAGTAAACTTACGGACATTAAAGAACTCCATATATGAAGAATTCACAGTCGTACCGAATAACATGGTGCAAACAGCGATGCGTAATCTGCGGGACAGATTGCAACTGTGCATAAGAAATGATGGTAGCTATCTGGCAGATGTATTATTTTAAAAAATCTGATGTGGACACCACATGACTTCCTTGTATGCCTATTAAATTAAATTACATACACACTTCATTAAAACTTATTTCATTTGAAAGTGAGATATGGTCCTCCAATTCTTTAATAAAGCGGACAGTTACACAATTGTAGTATGGTGGACACCACATTGCATCACATTTTTTTTTGTCCGTATGAGCATTTTATATACTAATTTTGTTTCACGCCGCTGAAGTAGTTATGTAGTGTAAGTGAAAACATATAGGATCCGTAACCGTGCGCACATCGGTTACAATCCGACTTAATACATATATTATTTTTTATTTATTTAAATATATTGATTTATTAATAATATTAACCTCTGTAAAAAATTTTGAATTAAAATGAAAGTAGATAAAATTTTATTTCACTAATAACTTCTGAATTTTTTTTTATTGTTATTATTTGTTGTAAAAGTTTTTAACAATCGAAGGTTAATAATTATTAATAAATCAGTGTATTTAAATAAGAAAAAAAGTTAAAAGAAGAAGATGAAGTTTGATTCGAACCGATGTGACTTCCCCTTGTAAGATCCAAATATTTCATTTTGTAACTCTGGAATCGATGAAAATAAGTACCACTTATGATATATCGTTGAAAAGT
The DNA here is from genome assembly GCF_047948215.1 of Lycorma delicatula. Taxonomy (NCBI): domain Eukaryota; kingdom Metazoa; phylum Arthropoda; class Insecta; order Hemiptera; family Fulgoridae; genus Lycorma; species Lycorma delicatula. Next base: position 138,479,914 of record NC_134456.1, read on the forward strand.
TCTCGATAAGGGCTTATCACTGCAGTTAAGAGAAATCCAAAATTCAATTTTTTTGGATTTTGGGCATTTTTGAACATTGATTGATTTTTTGATTTTTTATTTTTTTTTGATTGATTTGATTTTTGGACATTATTGATTTTTTAGTCGATTACAATCAAAAGGGGTAATGCACAAATAGATGTTACAACAGTACTAAATCCAAAATTTTAAAATGCTACGGCTAATCGTTTTTGAGTTATGCAAGATACCTTAAGTACGTACAGACGTCACACCGGAACTAGAAAATATGGGTATTTCCGTTGAAATCGGAAAACAGAAATTTTCGCGTTCATAATACTTCTTTTACTTCGTACCAGAAAGTGAAAATGAAGTTAAGCCCTTAAACGCATCATATTTTCTACAATTACTCGTACATAAAAAGAAATAAATAAGTCTGTTTTAGAATTTAAGAATATTTTTTTTTTGTTTTAAAAATCATCAGGTTCCCATGACTCATTCTGTGTTAACGTTCCAAATCAGCCCCTGAAGGATTGATATGAAATTTTGAACGTTCTGTAAATATTGTATGTATTTTTTATAAAATAATTTACCCGCAACATTTATAACGGATAATTTTATTTGTAACTGATAATTTTCTAACATTAATTAAGAGAAATCTTTTCAACGTATATTTTCTCTTGTAAAACATTAAAAAAAACATTCAGATTATATTTCATGCAATAATTATTAATCTGTTTTGTAGTTGTACTGATGGAATAGGTGGTATACGAAAATAGTAATAGAGTTGAATATTAAATAGTATTATTACTTTTCATTAGATATCATAAATTTTTATTGTTAGAATGTCGTTAGACGACCGTCCTTTACTCCATTAACCTTCTATTTTATTAACTTAAATGTCTTCGAAAAAAATCATAATTTATTATCAGGTCTTAATTTAGCTTATCGTTCAATAAATTTATGTATTTCTCAGCTTTGTGGTGATCTCCATGGTGGAGTAGTAGGTAGCGTCTTTGCCTTTCATCCGTAAATTCCGGGTTTGAGTTCCAGTCAGGTATGTTTTTTCCACAGCTATTAAAATTTATTATCCTAATTGAGCGTCAGTCTATTGTTGTTCTGTACGTAAATAAAGAAATAAAAAAATAAAATAAAAGTAGGTTAATTTTTAGTCATATATATATATATATATATATATATATATATATATATATATATATATATATATATATATATATATATATATATATAATTGTTTTTACATGCTAAACCGGTTATTATTATTGTAAAATTTTTTAATCGCTTTAATGAAATGAACATTTTAGTTTTTTTTTGTTATTTTAATGAAGATCTATTAATGGATCTCTTTTCTGTAATTATCGTTAGATCTAATTGTTTCGTCTTAATTGACTAACTGGGTTACTGTTAAGTCATCGATTATTATTATTATAACTAAGATTCTAAGTTTGAGTCCTGGTTTGGTATTTTTTCTCAAATGTTGTAAAAAACCTTCTTTTTTTTAAATTTTTTTATATATTTTTTTTAAATTCTAATTAATAAATAGGTCTGTTATTGATTTTCTAGAAGTTTATAACATAAAAAAGTGAAAATAATGCAAAAATTCGATTACAAAATTTCTATTGATCTAACTTACTTGGATATTGTGGTAAAACCGAGGGTTTTTAACAGCGGTGACAAAGCCTTTCTACTTTTCATCCTGAAAGAACCCGAGTACGAATCCTGGTCGAGATGACATTTTTTACACGCTACAAAATTTCCAATATGTTATTTATACTGATAAAAAGAACAGCTTCTAGTGGTTTGGTTACCTTTGAAGCGGGCTCATTTGAGCACAAACGACCCTGATCGGACGGCCTGTTTAGGTTATAGCTGCGGAGAATGAGAATTTTGAGAAAATCCATGATTTTGTGATGTAGAATAGAAAATTGAAATCGATAAGACGAAGGCATGTCAAATGAAAGGGTGGATAATTTTTTCCATGAATATTTACACGTGCAAAAACTTTCCGCAAGAAAATTTGGCGTTGCGTTTCCTAATCTATCAAAAACGTGACTAGTTAACATTTCTAGACAGTGGTAATCGATAAGAAGGTTTGCGTCTTTTCGTAATAGTCAAGGGAACTTGGAAACATCATTACCGACCTGAAATTGAGGAACAGTCAAAACTGGGTTGTAATCGGGGACCTCCTCCAAAGAAGACAAAAACCGGAAAGGTAAGAAAGATTATGCCCATTATCTTTGCCAGATCTCATGGTATAATCTTTATTAGCGCTCTGAAGGAGGTAAAACGATAATTGAACGATATTACGCAAACCTACCGGGTTGGTCTAGTGGTGAATTCGTCTTCCAAAATCAGCTGATTTGGAAGTCGAGAGTTCCAGCATTCAAGTCCTAGTAGACAGTTATTTTTATACGGATTTGAATACTAGATCGTTGATACCGGTTTTCCCGGTTCGTGGAAACCCAACCGGTGGTTGGGTTTCTATTAACCACACATCTCAGGAATAGTCGGACTGAGACTGTACAAGACTACACTCATACATATCGTCCTCGTTCATCCTCTGAAGTATTATCTCAAAGGTAATTACCGGAGGCTAAACAGCAAAAAGAAAGAAGGACAATATTACGCATTTGTGCTGGATTGTACAAAGGAGGAAATAAAGAAAAAACACCGCTTTTGTTGAAAAATAAAGTTATTTTGCACCGAGACAGTGCCTGAGCTCTTTTCCGATTTCGACAGGTAAGTTGTTCGAATTATGCTATAAAATTCTTCCGTATAGCCCTTAATCGCTAGATTTAGCACTTCCGGACTGTCGTCTGCTTTCAAATATGAAGTGACTTGTTGAAAAGAGATTTAAATGAAAGGCTGAAGTTATCGCCTCTGGCTGTCTTGAAATTTTGGAAAATTGTACAATAAAGATGGGATTGAAAACCTTGAGCAACATTGGACTAATTATACACACTCGAAAGGAGATTATGTTGAGAAATAGAATAAATTTGTGCCCCCCAAAAAAATTCATTTTTGCACGTATTTATCAAACACTCCAAGTACATGTAATTTCAGAGCATGTATTCGTACTCCCCCAGAATCCTGATTTCGGTAGGGGAAGACACCCCTACGGTGTGACGATCCCGGTCGCCACTCTATCCTCTCCGTTCCTAGCCCTGATGGGCTTTGCTTTAAGTCGTCTTTTAGTCCCTCTGGATAACACAAGATAATCATCAGTTTGACTTCTGTCAGGATGCCAGGATGCAAATGCCTCGACAGACATCTCCATCAGTGTATTTGCACAACCTACTCTTTCAAACACGACTACCTACAATAACTTACAACCCTCAACTACAAAATTAACCGATTCGCGGAAGCGCGATCACCGCGTCTTCCTCTAACACCGAAGGTTTCACACAAAAACTCTTCCCATGTTTTACTTCAATTAGACTTCTTTCTTTTCTTTTCCTGTTTAGCCTCCGGTAACTACCGTTTAGATAATACTTCAGAGGATGAATGAGGATGATATGTATGAGTGTGAATGAAGTGTAGTCTTGTACATTCTCAGTTCGACCATACCTGAGATGTGTGGTTAATTGAAACTCAATCACCAAAGAATACCGGTAGCCACGATCTAGCATTCAAATCCGTGTAAAAATAGCTGGCTTTACTAGGACTTGAACGCTGGAACTCTCGACTTCCAAATCAGCTGATTTGGGAAGACGCGTTCACCACTAGACCAATCCGGTGGGTACTTCAATTAGACTATGCACTCGGATCGTTACTTGACCGAGTCTTTAAACACCAAAAGTAGAACCCCACTACGTATAAAAAAAAATGAGCTAAATAGTTTGTTTTCATAATTCTTGACATCTTTTATTCTTTTTTTGGTATGATGCCATTTTGATCACGCATTCGTAGTCTTGACTTCTTTCTTTTCCAAAATTCTTTCATTCTTTCCTTTAACTTTTTTCTCCTTTCTACGGTCCATTCATTCTTTTTCTGTTTCTCTGAAAATTTAGATTCATCCACTATTTTTCTGAAAAATTGTCAGTCAAAATTTTTTTTTGGAAGTATTTAATAATTTTAGGTGTTTTTTAATTTCTTTTTTCGAAAAAGTTAAATGTTTGTTTTATTAGTATTAGTTTCGTCCATTCTATGTAAGTGAACATTATATTTGAGTTTTCATTTTCTCATTTAATGATTTTTTAAAAATTTTGGTAAATTTCCTATGATTTTCTTAATTTATAAATATTCCAGTTTTGGGCTGTGGATTTTTCTTAATGATATTTTTTCAATTTTTTACTAAATTTTTCGTAAGAAATTCTATAGGCCTTCCGTACTGTATAACGTTTCCGGTAAAATTTCGATTTTATGGTTTCTTAATTTTGCGTCTTTGGATTTTTTTTATTGTAAATGTTTCTTCTAAGATGATAAGCTACTTCAATTATTTGTTTTGGCTTTTATTCCTTCTTTTTCTAAAATATTCCGGTTAATTATTTTACCTAAATATTTACATTTTTGAAGTCTTTTGATCGATTCTTCTACTGAGATTTTCTTTTTTTGTATTCTGTTTTTATTATCGGAAAATCTTTTCATTTTTTCGCATGAAATTTGTAAGTCCATTTTTGTTTGCCCATTTTTCTAATTCTTAAACTTTAATTTTAGCCTTTTTAATGTCTTTTGCCAAAAATACCAGATCGTCAGCAATTGCTAAAACGTTAAAATATGAAGATTTAAATTTTTTCCCCGTTTTTATATTTTCGTTTATTTTAAGTATTTTGTTTCTCCTATTCTATTCTCAAATTAATTTTTCCAGAGCAAAAATAAATAATATCGATGAGAAATGATTACCTTGTCTGACACCGGTTTATATTTCAAAGGATTTAAAAATTTTGTCGAAGAATTTACGTTTTGAATATGTTTCTGTTAACATTTTTTATATAATTCTTATCGTTTAGTTTTATTCTTATAAATAAAAAAACCATTTTAGTGTTATTTAGTTGGATTTTGTGTAATAGAATTTAAACAGATTAAATTTTTTGAAACGAACTAAGAAATCGTATTTTAGTGGATGTCTAAGGAAGTGAACGGGAGCGTAAATCTTTTCCCCTGGGGAATTAAGGTCGGTACTAGTGCACGCATTATATGTAGGTAATAATTAATCGTGTCTTTCATTCCCCCCTTCTTAAAAAGCGGACTTGTAATTCCCTCTGGCATTGAATTGAAAGCGGTAAAAGTGAAACGGTTATAATGAAAACTTTATACGGAAATAAACACTACTACTATTAAACAAAAAATAAAAAAATTAAATTGACATAATCGGCTGAAAGCTACCTAACCGGAATTAATACGATATATTTATATTTTTAAAATTCATATTTATTTAGAATGCTGTGGGCTATTTCTTTGCCGATTAGTTCAAAGTTAAATAATTCGATTTATAACAGCGGTAAAAAAAATTAAAAATTGTCTTTTTTTTTTACTACACAAGTTATGTCAAAGAATGTTATATTTGTTGTTTAAATTAAAAATTTCCCGTCGTATATGTAAATGCCACAATATATCCGTTTAACCAAGGTATTTTTAGTTTTAGAATGATTAAAAACTACAACGCACTTAGAAAATATATAAATGCACTATGGTCGCGCCTATTTATTTATTTATTATAACAAAGAATACAAAAATCTGAATATTCAAGAGTAAAGCTGACAAGTTAGCACTATATCTCCGGGTTACAAGGATCCGTGTAGGTGGATAAAAAAGAAGCTATTTGTCATCACATTCCTGTAAGACGAGGCGTTAATTTCTGATTTCTTATCGGTAAGATCTGACTAGTGTTAAGCTGTTATTAATCAAAAGAATTTTTTAATCGATTACATAAACATGATGTTACTTTTTTCTGTTAATTTTAAGATTATTGTTTAATTTTAGAACACCTCGTATATGAGTTATTACATTATTCCAGTTATCTACTTCCCCCCCCTCTATAGTTAAAAAAATATTAGAGTACCCGTAATTTTAAATAATACTGCTTGCAAAAATTGTAATGAATTTTTGCTAGTCAGCAATTTAATAAACTACCTCCACAAAAAAAAAAATTAAAAAAGGGGAAGAGGCTAGCGTCTTTGTTCTAGAATTTTGAAAATATTCCATTGAAAGAGTAATATTGTTGTTTGACTTTTTCGTTCAAATATTATTCTCAACTGAATGTGTAATAAAAAAGTTCATAATCGCAAAATAAAAAAAAAAACGAATACTTTATTAGTTTTTTCATTTTGTCGGGACTTATAAATCTTTTATTGTGATCGGTACATAATTACTCGCTCATTATTTGGCGCTAAAGCCCATGTAGGGCTTGGCCTCCATCAAGATGCCACATTCTCGCCAAATCATCCTCCACATCCTCGATCCATCGCTTCCTTGGTCTCCCTCTCAAACTGAAGAATAACATTCGCACATTATTTACAATTTTTTTTGTTAAAACATTTTTAAAAAATGTTTTCTCAAGGCACAAAACGTAAAAAAGACTGATTTTTTTTAGTTTTTTTTTTACCGATCTGTATACTTTGCCATTTAGTTACAGTTGCTTTAGCAGAATATATCGCTTTAACGGGAAAAGTAACAGTTATGATTTCAGTCCATATTGATTAATTAAAATATAAACATATAAAATAATATAAATACATATATACATATATTAATGTAAAAATCTGATTTGGACACCACATGACTTCCTTGTAAATATGTGTATATATACACATTCTTTTAAAATGAAAAGTAAATAAAATTTAATTTCATAAATAACTTCTGATATTTTTTCAGAATTTTTTTTATTGTTATTGAATTATGTATTGCAAATTTTTTTTTACAATTAGAGGTTAATAATTATTAGTAAATCAGTATATTAAATTAAACAGATAAATTAGATAGGTAGGGAATCTTGGAAAGCTGCATGAAACCAGTCAAATGACTGAAGACAAAAAAAAATTTAATTAAAAAAAAATTTTAAAAAGGGAGATGAAGTCCGATTAGAACCGATGTGCCTTCCCCTTGTAATATCCAAATATTTCATTAATTAACATTTTATTTGGCTATAACTCTGGAACCAACGAAAATAAGTACCGCTTATGATATATCGTTGAAAAGCTCTCGGTGAGGGCTTATTACTGCAGTTAAGAAAAATTCAAAATCCAAATTTTTTCGATTTTGGAGACTTTTGGTTCAATCGATTACAATGAAAAGGGGAGGTGCACAACTAGATGTTACAACAGTCCTAAAATCAAAATGTCAACATCCTACGGCTAATTGTTTTTCAGTTATGCGAAATACGTACGTACAAACTCGCCGAAACTAGTCATAATGAATTTAGGGATGGTTAAAATGGATATTTCCGTTGAAATCGGAAAACAGAAGAATTTTTTAGCGATCACAATACTTCCTTTACTTCGTACAAGGAATTAAAAAATAATTATTAAATAGATTACAATTAAGAAAGAGACATTAATGAAACTATTAGAGCAGATATTTATACTCATCACAAATCTTAAATTCTGCATCTCGTTTCAATAGAGAAAATTCAGGGTTTTTTTTTTAAATTATTATTGTTTAAAAATTCATCGATAAAGGAATATGTTCTTGTAAAGAACATTTTTTAATCGTATTTTAAATAAATTGGTGGGAAGAATTTTTTAATAGTTTGGTAATTATTAAAAATATCGACGGAAGCTTAATAAAACTGTTTTCAGTAAACCGAATTATTGTATCGAGTTACATAAAACCAATTAATAATTTGGGGCTCATGTGCAGTTACACGCTTGTTCGAACAACAATAAACTTGTATTTGTAAATCGCTTGGTCAAGTTTAATTAAAAACCCGACAAGCAGAATGGTGACTGGGAGGCAGTATCGAAAAAGTGATTTTTTTTTCATTAGTTAGTGAATTTAAATATAACTACTCTGGTTTGTGCCTTCTCGGCTGTTACCCTGCAGACGTTTTTTTTCAGATTCTGTTCTTTTTTTTTTTTTTCTTAAAACATTTTGTTGGAACGTAACTGTATCGAAAAAAAATCTCTGCATATTTAAGAATTTAAAAAATAAATTCTTAATGTTAAAACTTATTTAAATAAAGTTTCTTATTTTTTATTACATTTTTATGATTATATTGTAAGCAAAGTACATGAAAAATAAATTAGAGTTGATTTCTCTGATAGTAATGATGTTTAATATACTCCCTATAATCCCTGTGATGAAAAATTAAAGTTTAATTTTGTAGGGCTAAATATCAACTCTATTTCTTTGAAGTTGTTATGATGAATATTGTAAGAATATATTAACCTTAATGAAGGAGGCAACGGGAAACCACTTTTCTTATTAAGCCTGGTGTGGGATGCTTGTTATCCTTGAGAATGATCATACCATTTTTGGTTAGTTATTTATGTTTGATATCAAGTCGCATACGAATATTACAAATTTTATACTTGTAGCAATTACTTATCCTGTACGGGTTTAAAATTTTTATTCCTTATGAAATTCATACCTAATATATACTGTTAATTAAAAAAATCTGATGTGGACAACACATGACCACCTTTTACGCCTATTAAGTTACATTTACACATTTCTTTAAAATGAAAAGAACATAAAATTTTATTTCATTAAAAACTTCTGATTTTTTACTTTTTATTGATTTATTATTCACCGTAAAATATTTTTTACGAGGTTAATAATTATTAATATATTTAAGTAAAAAAAGGAGATGAAGTGTGATGTGCCTTCCCCCTAAGATCAAAATATTTCATTAATTAAAATACTTTTTTATTTGGCTATAACTCTGGAATCGATAAAATAAGTACCACTTATGATATATCGTTGTAAGGCTGCAAATGATGGCTTATTACTGCAGTTAAGAAAAAGTCAAAAATCCATTTTTTTTGGATTTTGGGCTTTTATGGACGCTTTTGGTTCAGTCGATTACAATCAAAAGGGAAGGTGCGCAACTAGATGTTACAACAGTCCTAAACTCAAAATTTCAACATTTTACGGCTAATAGTTTTTGAGCTATGCGAGATACGTACAATTTAGGGTTGGTCAAAATGGATATTTCCGTTGAAATCTGGAAACCGAAATTTTTCATGATCGCAATACTTCCTTTACTTCGTACAAGGGACTAAAAACAAACAAAAAGTAGAATTCGATTACCTTTAAATTATTTACTTTTATTGCTGTTAAAAATAAATCATTTTTACTTTACCGGCTGTGTAGTTATACTGTTTAAGGGAAACTTAGCGAACGGGGTAAACTAAGCAAATTTTGTAATGTTATTGTTTCGTGTCCACCTCTAAAAAAAATTAGTATTGAAAAATTCCGGCGGGATGTATATTTTTATTCGATGCTTCAGATTGCATGGACCCATCGGAGTGTCGATGTCATTTAATTTTAATCACAATCGGGTCAAGAAGACAGGACCTTACAGGTCCTGTATCTCGAGATTTTTCTAAAAGGGTAATGAATTTTTTCATGTAATTTATTACCCCCCAGGTAGACCCAAGACAGCTTTTTGATGTTATTCAAACCCCTGTGAAGGAGTGGAAGAAATAACAGTTTTTTTTTGTTTTTTTTTGTCGTATTTGGACCCAAATTCATACTCTTATAAAATTACTAACCGATTCCATTACATTAGTATGACACTGTAGTTATGATTTGAGCAGTTTTAATTCAGGGGGTCTAGTCTTTTTGGTTTTTCCTCGTCAATTATGATTTTACGTGATATCTTTAGATTGGATTAAGTTTTTTTTTTTTTTTTTAATCAAGTTTTGTACAATTATCTCAGAACACGGGTCATTGAAACCATTTAATTTTGGTTACAGTCGGTCCAGAGGATGGTTGGGAGAGATTTGGTCATCATGGGTATATTAACTTCGCTGATAAAGTTATGCAACTTTTTACCGGATGTTTTATCTTGATTTCTAAATTGGTTATGTATTTATATATCTCGCGTTATACAAGAACACCCGAATAAATTTTAACAAATGTTGGTCTATATACTTTGCTTACCTTAAATACATTTAAATTTTATACAATCCTAATCTTATCATAACTTGATAAACTTCAGTTATTTTTACGTGTTTTTCTTTAACTTACAATGGTACAACCTTGTCCTCAAATCTTGCAACCTTAATTAATTTCATTTCCCTTCGTCATACAGTGGTGAAATTTTACTCAGCGATAAGTCGGATGACAATACAATATCCCATTGTTAATTTCATATATTATATAAACACATCTATATACAGGTTTCCTTCAAAGGTGAGGCCAAACTCTACGAAGTGATTCTACTTAACATACTGAAGAAAAAAATGTCCGGTGAACATATGTTCACATGTTGAACATGTTTTTTAAAAAAATAATATTTTTTAAAAACGGTTGGAGATAACGCAATAAAATGTTTAGTTTTTTTTTAAACTAACATTTTTTAATAGGAAAAAGAATAACGATACTCTTCGTTGAGAAATTTCAAAATGGCGGTCGTTTCAATTTTTCATTATTAAATATCTTAGGAATTATTAGATTTATCAAAATGTGTTGTTTATAAAAATTATGAAGAATTTTTTGTGAACAAAATGACCTCTTAGTCGTAAAAATCAGAAAACAAACTACAGATTTATTGCAAAAGATAGGCCTAATAAATCGATATGGCGGCGATCTTGTTTTCTTATCATTGTGGTTTCAGATTAAAAATTTGATTTAGTTATCGAGCGAGTCACGATAATAAAAAAACAAGATGGCCGCCACATCGGTTTAGACCAACTTTTTGCAATAATTCTGTTGTTTGTCGTCGGATTTTTACGACTAAGGTGTCGTTTTGTTAATTTAATATATTTCCTGACATTGCAAATTTTGTACAGTTACTAAGGCCGGGTGACAATACAGTATTCAACCATTACTTTTGCAACCGTTCCCCTGTACGGGGGTAAATTAAGGGTGCATTTGTAATAATTTAACGTATTTCCTGACATTACCTATTGATGAAATTTTACACGTTACTATAGGGTCGGGTGACAATACAATATTTTACCATTTCTTTTGCAAACATCCTTCCCTACGAGGGCAAAATTTGTAAAATGTATATGCGACAAAAAAACGTTTTATTAATTTACAATTGTATTTCAATAATCAAAATCTTCACTATTTCGTTACTTTGTGTAGTAATTGTTTGATTGAAAATTTGTTTGATATTTTATAAATATATTAGAAATTTCAATATACGATGTTATCTTTTGATATCCAAATTAACCTACTAATTAAACTCAACCAATGTATGATAATAATTTGATTATATTACGATTAAAAAGTATAAAGCAAGTTTTTAAAATTTTTGTAATATTATTTAAACTTTTCTTCACGTTAAGTTCTCGTTACATATAGATTTTTTCGCATTTAAATCTTCTTCATTTTTTTACTGGTAATCTAATAACTCTAAAAAAATTGGGTTTTGTGATATCAATTTTTTGCGTTTTATGATAATTTTGTAGAAAATTACTAGAGTTACAAGTGCCGAAAACTGTTTTATTCAATTTTTTTTTAGGTTAAAAATCTTAATATGAAAACATAAAATTTAAGTTGCAAGAATTACACACCGCTTCGTTTTGGTAATTATGAGCAATTACTTGATCAAATTGAATTTGTTTCATACTTTAATATATCATAGTAGATATAATTAGGATCAAGAAAACACAAGATCAAAATGTTGGACAGCGGATGGGTGTGACCCGTGTAACGTCTAAGTCCGTGCCGCGTTATCAGTACCCTGCTCAGTTAGCAATCAGTTTTATTAGTTATAGCGACCTCTCTCCGTTCTGTGGAGAGAGATTAGGGGTAAAGTACGAAATTGCGGCGGTACTAAACGCTATTTCATAGGATATTTGGCCAAATTTTACGGTTTAACGGAAATATAGTTACCGAGAGACACCAGAGAAACTTCATCGCACTTCCGTGATAAAAGTCACGTGTACGATGGAGAATCACTTTACGAAGAGCACCGTCAGTCATCTTCAATGAGCGATTCTAAGTCCGACTTTGAGGAATATTAAGACTAGTTTACGGTTTATTTTGCATTTCCGACGCTTAGTTTACGTCGATCTTTTCACACTTTTTCTGCCGTTAAAACAATCATATGTCGGTATGAAAAATTTTGACTTCGATAAAGTAATCGCTCAGTATTATCTTCATTTTATTGTCGGAGCAGAAACCAGGACGAAATATTTCGCAAGCTATAATTGAAAAACAAAGCGTTTTGGATCCTTCTGTATTTTTCCCTTGTAGAACGCGTTCTGAAATTCGTATCTTCGGAAGACCTTATACAGATTGTCCCGCAATGAAACGGAGAAACCTTCAGGATATTTTCTACCGGTGAAAATAATGAAAAAAAGTTCAGTATAAATATAAGTCTGGAAACGCTTTGTTTTTTAGTAACGGCTGCCGAAAGATTTTTCCCGGATTTCAATTCTTGTAATAAAAGGAAGCTTTGTTGTGATTTTTGGGATCCAAATTAAGGAGTAAAGTTTGTTACTTCTTATGTAATATGAGGTGGGAAATAGGATAAAACTGGTCCCACAACTGTAACTCCAGTAATTTTTAAGATATCCGATGTAAAACACAAATTTCGGTGTCGAAAAACAAGTTTTTTTAGGTTTGTAATACAATAGTTTGTTAAATGACTAATAAATGCGGAAGATTTAACTAGATAACTTGTAGATAATTAATGTAAATACAGCCAATTAAAAGTAAATAAAAACTTTTAAACATCGTTGTATTATAGAAGCAAAACAGACAAAAATAGACAGAAAATCGTATTATTATTTCTATACCTAATATATGAGGTGCGACAATAAAGTAATGAAACTGATTTTTCTTTGGAAGATGTGGCAACCCTGCAGCTTGCGTAGGCACACCATCTTTTACCTTGGTCTATAAGCTACTTCTAGTCCAAGCGGCACATTGATGCAACTGCTCAGTCGTGAGTTGTGCTGTAATAAGTGAACACGTGTTTGTGTTTCTCGTCACAGAAATGAAACCGCAAAATATTGCGCAACGGTATGCCATTTCTTTTTGCGTTAAATCGGGTGTAAACGCGACGACAACTTACGGTAAGTTTCAGAAGGCTTTTGGAGAGGAGTTTATGTCAAGAGCTCAAGTTTATCGGTGGCATAAAATTTTTAGTGAAGGCAGAACGAATGTTGAAGATGAAGACCGCAGTGGACGACCATCAACCTCACGGACAGATGTCAACTTGACCAGGGTGCGTGAAATCGTACGATCTGATCGAAGATTATCCGTGAAAATGATTGCAAAAGAACTCAACATCAATCGAGAAACGGTTCGTCTAATATTAACTGAAGATCTTGGTATGAGAAAGATTTGTGCAAAAATGGTCCCCAAAATCTCACACAACAACAGCGAGAAACACGGAAAAATGTGGCAGCCGATCTGTTAGAGCGAACGGAAATCAAGTTAGAGCAGCCGTGTTATCACTAGTGATGAAGGTTGGTTTTTTCAATACGATCCAAAGACAAACGCTAAAGTTCGCAATGGTGCTCAAAAAAAGACCAAAAAAGCTCGCATGTCAAAGTCAAAAGTGAAATGCATGCTTATGTGCTTCTTCGATTCCAAGGGAATTGTTCATAAAGAGTGGGTGCTTCCTGGACAAACAGTTAACCGATATTTCTACAAAAAATTTTTAGAAAGACTTCGTAAACGAGTTCTTCGTGTCCGTTGCTGATAATTGCCAACATTGCTGATAATTGGATTCTGCATCACGATAATGCGCCATCCCATACTGCTCTGTCAGTACAGCAATTTTTAACCTCAAAACAAATTTCAGTACTACCACAGCCACCTTATTCACTAGATATCGCTCCGTGCGACTTTTTTTCTATTTCCAAGAGTTAAAATGGCGGTCAATGGACACAATTTTTAAACAACACAAGATGTCCAAAAAGCTGTGACGAGAGACACAAACACGTGTTCACTTATTACAGCACAACTCACGACTGAGCAGTTGCATCAATGTGCCGCTTGGACTAGAAGTAGCATATAGACCAAGGTCAAAGATGGTGTGCCTACGCAAGCTGCAGGGTTGCCACATCTTGCAAAGAAAAATCAGTCTCATTACTTTATTGTCGCACCTCGTACATTCTTCTTTAAAACAAATACACTAATTTAGTGAAAATAATTTTAAAAGAAATCCAAAATTTTAAAACAGTATTTTAGCTCTGCATATTCAATAATTTACACCGGTTAAACGAAGTAATTATGTAAAGAACTAAATTGAAACGTATGTAATAAAAAAAAAGAAATATATATATATATAATTTAAAAAAATGTATTACATAGGTTGCCAACATTAAACAGCTGGTTAACAATGAAAATTGTGAACTTCGTTTAAATCTGTTATAATGAGAACATGTCCTGAAAGTTTCTTCGTGGGACACTGTATACAATTCTCTTGTACCTATTTGTTTTATATGTATATATATATATATATATATATATATATATATATATATATATACAGACTGGGATGAAAGTATGAGTGAGGACCCACGCTCTTTTCCTAATGTGTACGTTGCAATCTGTTCAACTAGGGAACAATACAAGCAACCCCCCACGGCCAATTGAAATGAGGATGATGTGCATGACATGAAAATGATGTTAGTCTTGTACAGACTCAGGCCGACATTTCTGAGGTGTGTGGTTAAACCACCGAAGTACACCGGTATCTACTGTCTGATTTTAAAATCCGTATAAAAGCAACTAATCTTTACTAGGATGTACCTTCGACTTTGAAAATCAGCTGTTAAACAACTGATTTGCGACGAGTTAACCGGTAGACTAGCTCGGTGGACTTTTGAAGGTTTTTTTCCACCACAAACTTTAAAAGCTTGTGAGTAATAAAACGTTATGTACATTTTTGGTTGCGTATGAAAATAGAAAAGAAAACGTGAAAAATAATTAAGAATAAACAAAAAATTATTATGAAAACCATTCAAAATTTGTTGATTTTCTTTGAAACGATTCTTAATTTAGTCTTGCTTTTTAATGGTCTTAAAAAGCATATTTTGCTAATAATTTCTTTTTTCATATTGTTATTTAAGATTACTTAAAAGTTTACTTATCGTTACAAATGTGAAACTTAAGTATGTTGTAGATGTAGCGTATGTATATATATATATATATATATATATAGAGCTGTTCTGTAGTCTGGTATTTTTATTTAAACAAAGAGTGTACATTCTTGTATGAGTTTGCTTTCTGTATGTATACGAGCGTATATACCTTAGTTGATAACATTTATTTTTTACTTTGTTGCTGTCACATTGTAATACAGTATGTACAGTCTTGTTACGAAGCCGTTTTGACCAAACCGGTTGTATTACGTTATTTATATATGATTGGAATCATACTGTGTGTGTATATATATATATATATATATATATATATATATATATATATATATGGTCGAGTGTTTGTGAATTTATTTTCTAATATAATGAAGTAACCTACAACGTGTAGATTTAACTGTCAATAAGGTATTATTATTATTATTTTTATCTTACTGTACTTACATACTATTATACATTCCATTTTAAGTGCTTGTCCAGTTTATTATTCTTAATGTAAATTCTATTCTATAATATTTTTTTTTTTTTTTACTAAATTTCAGTTGCTAATGGTTATGGATTACAATAAAATACGTGTTATTATAAATATGATGAAGAGGTAAATGTTTATTTAAATAAACTGGAAAACAGGATTACGCTTCAAAAACGGTTAATATAAATAAAAATTAAAACTAGATGGGTTGTTTCGATTTTTAAACGGTCATCATCAATACTTTTAAATAAAAGTATACGTAAAAGAAGTTAACAAAATAATAACTTGAAAATAATGAAACATATATTATATGGTAAACGAACAGTACTTAGAAAATACTTTTTTATTCCTGTTTCAATAGTTATGAAAGAGGTACTGCGGGCTACATTTGTAACTAGATGTAAAAGAAAAATTTAACGATTTCGGTTTGGTTTGTTGTAGCCTAATATTTTTTACATTAACATTTACGTCTTTTTCAATACTGTTTTAATTGTTTTTCTCAACAGTATCCTTTCCGTAAAAAACCTTTTGAGTTACCCTCCTCTATGAAGCCCCTATGACTGCTTTGTATGCGGTTGTCTTTTACCGAAAAATAGATATTTTTTTGAGATAATAATATTTACTAAATTTCATTTTTTATGCCTGATTGTAAAGTTATTTAAGGTTTAACGCATTTTATTAACGTCTGATATATACAGGTGTTCCGGAAGTTGTTAGCCAAATTTAAGTATTCATCCATTTTTTTAAGTTCGGATAAACAGATTGAAAATTAAAGAGAATATGATTTCTTAACTTATACGAGTGTTAATTGATGACGCAGAGATTCGTGAAAACCGTAAATCGAGCCTAATAAAATGTTAATAAAGCTAGAGGGCATTCTGAAAAAGGCCACTAGGAAAGTTTTGCAATAGGACGGAACGGAACATCACAGGCGGTTAAAAGTTAGCGCGTGTTTATACAGGTCCCAACTTGCACTGTAGCGATTCTTATGTCAGTGCCATTTACATTTTAGTTGTTAGTGAAAAAGAGGTAGTGATGTCGTTACGGTCGAAAACCGAATAGAATAAATTTGTGTTACAATTTGGTCTGCGGGTTAAGTGTTGATCAATGTTTAGAGGGGTGCCGGCCTCCGTGACGCGAGTGGTTGCGTCTCGGCCTTTCATCCGGTGGTCCCGGGTTCAAATCCCGGTCAGGCATGGCATTTTCACACGCTACAAAAATTGTCATTCATCTTATCCTCTGAAGCAATACCTAACAGCGGTCTCGGAGGTTAAAAAAAATATTTAGGGGAATCTGTGCTTGGAGAGGATTATCCTCACCTTACAACAATATTTAGCTAGTACCGAGAATTTTAAAAGAGAGGTGAGCATTAATGCACCAGCAGTTTGTGCTGTTTTGCGAGATCACCGTCAAGTTAGTAAGCTTTGTACCCGTCGGGTACCGCGTAACTTGATCGATGATCAGATACCACCTCGTGTTTCCTGGTCCCATGAAATGCTGAAAAAGTTTGAAAATAAGAAATCTCTCTTGTGCGAACAGTATTGTGACTTTGCTATGCTATTATAATGTCCCGTTCAAAGCTCAGAACAAAGTGCGGGTGTTCGATGATGACGAGATCTCCGTGGGTATTCGAAAATCAAGATCAGCGAAGAATAGAATGATGGCAATATTTTTTAATGCGAGAATAGTTTTAGACCGAGTTGTGTTGGAAACTCGGTAGACGATTACAGAAAAGTGGTATACCGAGAAATGCCTGCCTATATTTGTCGAAGCGTTCAAGAAGCTTCGCCCAAACTCAGGAATGGACATTTTCTTCATAACGATAACGCTCCAAGTATTTGGCCAGCACCGGAGTAAAACTGTTGGAGTACCCAGTCTTGTCTTTGCGCTGTTCCCCCGCCTGAAACGCAGATGAAAGGGAGGCATCTTACGACCGATGATGATCTACTAAGGGCTTGGGATAATGAATGCGCCCAGATTTCCGGTAAACATGGCAGGGTTTCTTCGAACGATAGAGAAGTGTGTGATGCGAGGTGGAAGTTATTATGAAAATTATAAAATTAAGTTTTATCGGAAAACTTTCTTAGTATCCTTTGTATACCTACAGGGTCGGTCTAGTAGTGAACGCGTCTTCCGAAATCAGCAGATTTGGAACTCCTAGTAGAGGCAGTTACTTTTATTCGGATTTGAATACTACTAGATCGTGGATACCGGCGTTCTTTGGCGGTTGGGTTTCAATTAACCACACATCTCACGAACGGTTGAACCGAGACTGTTCAAGACTACACTATGTTTACTTTACACTCATACATATTCTCATTCATCCTCTGAAGTAATACCTGAAGGGTAATTCGCGGAGGCTAAACAGAAAAAAGAAAAAAAAAGAAAGTGTCCTTTGCATAATCTTAATATAATTTATTTTATTTGTTTAGTTGTTACAGATAAATCAACATTTTCATTAAAAATATAATCTTTCAGTTAATTTGCGTAACTGTGTATTTTCCTTTGCTTGTGTGGTGTAATGTGAAGGTAGTAATAGATGTTAGAAAGTAATAGATATGGTGATTGATTGTTAAAAAAAAAAATGTGTTGAATGAAAAACAGAAATTTTAAGAAGATTAGTGTATTTAAAAAAAAGCTACTAAAAAGTATTTTGGTATGCGTGGTATTTCCAGTAAATTTTTGTTTGTTGGCTATTAACAGATACGGTGTTTATATTTTACGTAAATCAATATGTTTTGAATGTACTTTAAAAACGAAAGAATTAGAGCAGGCGAAGTATGCGTGTATATGTTATTGTTACTGTTAATAGACGTAATCTGTTTACATTAGCTGTCAATTCTAATTATCCTTAAAAAATCTATGAAAGTAAACATTTTATTTTTTTCAATGATCGAGTGATTGCTCTCTTTGTTATTATTAAACATATATTTTTGTTAACTTTCTCATTCATAATTTATTTGTCTCTGCATGTACGTGTGTGTTCCCCCCTTTTTATCGTTACTTCCTTATGAATGTCTTAAGCGGTATATATTAGCTAAAAAAATGTTTATATATTACACTAGCAGACCCGGGAATGCTTTGCTATTGCTAGATTTCAGTATATATATATATATATATATATATATATATATATATATATATATAGATTAAATGAACATAATAGAAAGATAAAACTTAAAAAAGCTGAGTATTACGGAACTTGGCAAAATTTAACCTTTCACTTCATCACTTTTTCCCTTCTTCCTCTCTTCACTATTTCTCTTTCCCCGCTATCTCCTCGGCTGGCTTTTCCCCGGCTATCTCGACACCAGCGCCACCTAGCGGGTATAATATTTGTTACAATTTTTCTTTCCACGTTTTTTTTTTTTGTCTTCAGTCATTTGACTGGTTTGATGCAGTTCTCCAAGATTCCTATCTAGTGCTAGTCGTTTCATTTCAGTATAGCCTCTACATCCTACATCCCTAACAATTTGTTTTTCATATTCCAAACGTGGCCTGCCTACACAATTTTTCCCTTGTACCTGTCCTTCCAATATTAAAGCGACTATTCCAGGATGCCTTAGTATGTGGCCTATAAGTCTGTCTCTTCTTTTAACTATATTTTTCCAAATGCTTCTTTCTTCATCTATTTGCCGCAATACCTCTTCATTTGTCACTTTATCCACCCATCTGATTTTTAACATTCTCCTATAGCACCGCATTTCAAAAGCTTCTAATCTTTTCTTCTCAGATACACCGATTGCCAAGTTTCACTTCCATCTTTCCACATAACTGATATATACTCTGAATATGAGCCAAACCGGACCATAAATGAAATTTTTCGAAATATTTCGACCCCAACGCCATATATATATATATATATATATATATATATATATATATATATATATATATATATAAAATCGGTGAAATGTATTACACATGTTTCGGTTAATACAGGTGATTCACGTAGAATGTAACAGATTTTCTGGATAAATTCTGCTGATGAAAATAAAGAAAAAAGTTGATAAAAAAACAGGTTAAGAAACGCTTTGTTAGCGAATATCGGCTGGCGAAAGATTTCGCTATGATTTCAGCATTTTCGGTAAAATTAAACCGGACTATATATAATTCTTCCAACTCAAATTAAGGAGTAAATTTAGTGGTTTTTCATGAAATCTGATCTGAAAAATAGTATTCCGGAACGTAATTTTTAGTAATTTTTATTAGAAATCTAATAAAAGACAAAACATTGGGGAGAGGGTCGAAAGACTCACTATTTTATGTTTGCCGTAAAATAACTTTGTTAAATGGGTAATAAACCCAAAAACGTTTTAAACAAAACTTATACTAAATTTGATTCTGAGTAAAATAGTATCAATAAAGCCCGAAGAATATAAATACAAACGTAAGAATTTCGAAATTAATTAAAAACAAATCATATCAAAATACGGCAGGTATTAAACGAGAGAAAATTACGTTGTTCTGCTGCGAACTAGTGATAAAGACGGAAGAATTAGCTATCACTTGGTCTGTTCATATTGACCTTGTATATTATAGTCTCAGTAAAATATATACTTTGCCGGAAACTTTGTAATCGCAAACTTGCAACTTTTGGATCGCTGGACTTTATGAACGCTGTGATATAATCGGGTTTATATCTGAGTTATTTTTTAATTTAAAATAATTAAATTTTGCGGGATAACTTATTTATTAGTAGTTAAATTATTATTTTTTAACGTTTTTGAAAACATCAGATGAAGGTTTTACGTATGATCCACTGACGTATTTCTATATTTCGATGAGGGTTGGACTTACAGATAATTTGATTTGATCTTGTTTTTTTTGTTTGTAAGTATTTAAAATTTATTTTAATAATAATATAAAAGCATTTGAATTTAAAAAAACTAAATTAAAAAACAACTACATAAAAATGCACCTTCTCCTACTTATTTTTATAATTAAAAAAAATGATATTCCTCTAAACAAAACATTGTGAATCGGGTTTAGTTTCAACGATTCATCAGAAATTTAGGGGTTAACATACCCTGAACCTGAAAAATATAATTTTTATGATTAAAAATAATGTACTTTTCTATCCTACCAACTTGTAAAGTTCTTATTATATTTTTACATCCTTGTACGAAGTAAAGGAAATTTTGTGATCGCGAGAAATTTCGGTTTTCAGATTTCAGCGGAAATATTCATTTTGACCATCCCTGAATCCATTTTGACTAGTTTCGGCGTGACGTCTCTACTTACGTATTTGCGTATGTATCCCGCGCATAACTCAAAAACGATTAGCCGTAGGATGTTGAAATTTTGGATTTAGGACTGTTGTAACATCTGTTTGGGCACCTCTTCTTTTGATTACAATTGACTGGACCAAAAGTGTCCAAAAAAAAAACACAAAATCCAAAATATTAGGATTTTGGACTTTTTCTTAATCGCAGTAATAAGCCGACATTGAGAGCTTTTTAACGATATATCATAAGTGATACGTATTTTCATCGGTTCCAGAGTTATAACCTAATTTTATTTAATGAAATATTTGGATCTTACAAGGGGAAGGCAGATCGGTTCGAATTCTACTTCATCTCCTTCCTTTATTTTTTAACTTTTTTATTTAATTTAAAACTATTGATTTATTAATAATTATTAACCTCCGATTGTAAAATATTTTTTCAATAAATAATAATAATTCAATAATAAAAAAAAGAAAAAAATATTTGAAGTTATTAATGAAAGTAAATTTTATGTACTTTTCATTTTAGAAACATGTGTACATGTAATTTAATAGGAGTACAAGGAAGTCATGTAAGGTCCACATCAGATTTTTTGTAAAGATTTCTAAAATTAGTTTTACGAACGTGCTGAAGGTTAACAGTTCGATATGCGGTAGGGTCTGTAATATTTTATTAGCGTTTGATACCGTACTCGGTTACAGTTTTGTTGTTGAATATAATTAACTTTCACATCTTTGCCTGGTAATCCAGAGGTGAAACAAGTTAATACGCTACACTTAACAAGCGAAGCAGATATCAGCTGCTCTTGAATCAACAAAGTTGCATCAGATGTTTAAACAATTTCGAGATTTCATAGAATAAAACCAAAAAAGAGAGTGAGAGGGAAGTAAATCTATCCCACCCTATGAAATGGGGATTTTATATGTTTTTTAACATTTTCAATTGAAAATTTAATTCTTTTTGTAAATTAGTTATTAGGACGGAAATAATTTTCAAAATTTTTACATTAGTAATGTGAATAATACAAAATGATACATTTTTTTAACGTACTACTTAACGAAGAGTTTTTACGTAGAAAAAAGTTAGTTTGTGTTGACCTTTATTGCGAAGAAAGTTTGACATTTTAATCCGTATGAAAATTCTACAAAGGTTATAAAAAAATTATCAATTTTTTTTAAAACTAATTTCTAATTATCTTAATTAACTTTTACATTTTTAATTGCTGACCTTCGTGGCTGAGTAGATAGCGTCTCCGCATTTTGTGCGGAAGCCGCGGGTTCAAATTCCGTTCAGAGACGGCATCTTTTCATACAACTTCCTTCGAGCTAATGACCATAGCTGTTGATGCCCGCCCTTTCGTAATAAAAAATCTGATGTGGACACCACATTACTTCCTTGTACGCCTATTAAATTACAATACACATTTTTTTACAATGAAAAGTACATAAAATTTTATTTCATTAATAACGTTTGATATTTTTTTAATTTTTTATTTATTATTGAATTATTATTTATTGTAAATTTTTTTTACAATCAGAGGATAATAATTATTAATAAATCAATATATTTAAATTTAAAAAAAATTGAGATGAAGTTGGATTTGAACCGATGTGCCTCCTCCCCCTTGTAAGATTTAAATATTTCATTAATTAAAATTTGATTTGGCTATAACTATTTTATTTTATTATTATTTTATTTGGAACCGATGAAAAAGAGTACCACTTATGATATATCGTTGAAAAGCTCTCAGTGAGGGCTTGTTACTGCAATTAAGAAAAAGTCCAAAATCCAAATATTTTGGATTTTGGGCTTTTTTGGACACTTTTGGTCCAGTCGATTGCAATCTAAAGGGAAGGTGCACAACTAGATGTTATAACAGTCGTCCTAAATCCAAAATTTCAACATCCTACGGCTAATCGTTTTTAAGTTATGCGAGATACGTATATACGTACGTACGATCATACAGACGTCACGCCGAAACTAGTCAAATTGGATCAGGGATGGTCAAAATGAATATTTCCGTTGAAATCCGAAAACCGACATTTTTCGCGATCACAATACTTCCTTTAATTCGTGCAAGGAAGTAAAAAGACTAAAAAAAATTATATATATTAAATAGATTTGGTACCGTGTTTTTCATACCTTCGTTCATAAAATGTTTTGCAAATTTTGAATTTCTTTTATGGAAGCAGAACATTTTAATGTTTTTGTAGGTTGACTCTCAATAGAGGATTTAAGTCCAATAAAATTAGAATAGTTTAACTTTTCCAGACACGATGTTGTTAATTGTATCTCGTCGAACAAATACCATATTAAAAATGGAGTAAAAAATCCGGTACTTACTTGAATCCGATAAAATCGCAAAACGTAATCGATACTAATCGAATACAGCCGACGGGATTTTGATTTTACGAGTAAATCACAATTTATTCGTTCACTAGAATTTTATCCTCTTTGTTTAACGTTCTTCGAGGCCGCCTTCTTTTTTGTAGATCTATCAGATATACTTCATGCACGGTGGCCTTTCCGTTTCGGTGCATTTATTCATCTTTATTTATCTTTGTTTTGTTTTGTATCAGTCTGTTATTTATTACTGTATCCGTTCAGATGTTTTCTTTCCCTTAAATAATTTTGAATAAACTTTATTGTTACGTTTAAATATTCGTAATTAATTTCAACGTTGTATATTAGTCGGCCAGTAAGTATACTAGTGAACTTGCCGGGTACTTTTTTTACAATATTTTATATTTTCGGAAGGTTTATCATAATTGATTTGTGTGTTATTTTTTTCCTTTGCTAGCATTGTCGCTAATATTCGTAGTTAACGTGTTTCGGAGTACCTACATTCTCAAATCTACTTTTAGCACTTGAATGCATGTTCTATATACAATATTCTAGAAAACATGGAAATACTGGTATTAAAGCTAAAATTAAAAGAATAGGAGATAATTATTGAACAAATAAACACTCAGTCCGATGTAATATTTCAAAATCTAAAAATGGAAAAAAAACGGATTATTTTTCAAGAAATTATAGAACCGTTAGAGCGGAAGGGTCAAAGCAGAAAATACCTTGACAGTACGGATGAGGAGTGGGAAAGAGCTTTACACCACCATTTATTCGATGATCCCATCTCAAGAAGATTCGGTGCAAAAAGTAGTTTTGAGAGTGGAGGTACTCTGAAACGGATTAACTACGAATATTAGGACAATCCTAGGAAAAGCAGAAAATAACACTCAAATCAATTACTGGCTTGCCATTTTTTTTCCATTATTTTATCTACATTTTAATATAAAGGATTATTTAAAAATAATTTCTGTTACTGATTTTTGGGTAGATTTCATAATAAAGCAAGCTACCTATTGTAATGGGTACCATGATTCGACTCCCGGAAATTTCGACATATCCTCGCGTTTCGCATCCCCCAGACTCTAAAACCATAATCGGCTCAAAAGTTTATATATACATTTAAATATATATATATATATATATATATATTTCACTTTCTTGTGGACACGATAACTTCTGTAATTTTGCGCCAATCACTTTAAAATTGATACATAAAATACAGCGACCCAAAATCTCGGTCGAGTTCTGTTAATGGGAAAAATCGGATCACGGGGTGGCAACGGGGACTTTTTCGAAAAAAAATATATATCGCTATAACTTTCTTATTAAGTAAAATATCGAATTCGTTTAAAATTTCTAATGTTCTTTGGATAAGGACCTAAAACATGTCAGTAAAGTTTTTTGATATCACCAACTATTGGTCCAGGGGACGGAAAAAATGGGGTCTTGAAGGCAAAAAAAATCATACCTCCCTTAATAGGCACAGTATCGAATCTGTTCAAAATGTTCGTTAGTCCTCTAAACATTATCTAAAACTATTGTCTGAAACAATTTCTGATATGACCGACCCTTACGTTAAGGTTTGACCAAAATGTTGCTGAAATTGTAAGATGATGGGGCGTGTCTTATGCTAAACATGTGAAACTTTTTTCACATGCAACCGTTGTCGTATCGAGTAAATTTAAAGTTTTTCTTAACTTTAAGGTGGAAATCTTTTTTAACCCCTACTTAGCACCGGGGAAATCTACCTTCGCCTTCGGGCGTGCCGAAAGGGATTTTTTTAACTACTGAGTGAATCATTAAATAAATAAAGCATTTTTGCATTGAAAAAAAGAATATGTCCGTAAAATAATATGAAATTTTAAAAATTATAATTTTGAACAGACATAAACCTGAAGTACGAATATATCAAAATTAAGAGAAGCTCTTTAAGAATTTAAGCTATTCAGTAGATTTCGATGTGCGATCCTTTAGTTGCTTTACAGACATCAAGACGATGTTCATCCTCTTCCCATATACGTTGAGAAATCCGGTGTGATAAAAACAGCTTCATTGTTCCGTTCTTTTAAATGGTCTAATTTTTTATTTCAAGAGACACACTTTTGTCTTTACATAATCCTGCAAATAAAAATCCGTAGGGATAAGATTTGGAGATCATGAAGTCCGGAATATCATACACCCTTCTCACCCGACCAATCCTGAGAATCAAATTTTCTGTTATTTGCGTACTGCATACCTTTTTTTATGATACATTCAGAAAGTTATTTCTCGTTATATATATTTTTTCAATAAAAAAGAAGGAACGTCATATGAATATTAAGGAACATTATATCGATGTACTCGTGCTGAAATATGAAACGTAAATTTATATATGAAAAGGTAAACTCATTTAAAAATTCCTCGTGATCTACCCTATCCAAAACGTCTGAAGATGATTAAACAATTTAAATTTTTTATTAAGGATAAATTTTATGCAACATATGAATTTTGTAACTGATAAAACAAAATCTTTTTAAAACAAAGTATTTTAATCGCGAAAAACTTCGGTTTTCAGATTTAAACGGAAATATCCATTTTGACCATCCCTGAATCCATTTTGACTAGGTTCGGCGTGACGTCTGTACGTACGTATGTACGAGGTCTGTAAATAAAGTAATTAGACTGGTTCAGAAAAAAGTTATTTTTACATTCCAATTATACAAGGACTCTAGCACCTTCAAAATAGTTCCCTTGGGAAGCTGCGCAACACTTCAAAAGGATTTCTCCATTCTTTATAGTAGTGTTGGAACTCAATGTTGGATTACTTTTCAGACGGTCGGTTACATTTTTTAATTTATTTTATGTTTTCTATTGTTCCAAAATGGTCCGTTAAAGCCCAACAAGGCTTGGAACGAGGGGCGGGGTGACCGGAGCGTGTCACTGGGCGGGTGTCTTCCCGTACGGCGTTGGGATGTTCCAAAATGGTGCCCTTTGAAGTGATTTTTAAAGTTGGAAAACAGGAAAAAGTTGTAGGGACTCATGTCAGGTGAATAAGGTGGTTGAGAAACAACAAGAATGTTTTTCTTTGGCAAAAATTCATGATGCAGCATCCAGTTGTTTTTTATGGCTGGTCTTACGCGGGCAACTCTTTTCCGCAGTCTTTCAAGAATTTCTCGGTAAACATATTAATTTACAGTCTGTACTATAGGCAAAAACTTCTTATGGGCAATGCTATTACTATCGAAGAAACAAATTAGCATGGTTTTGATTTACTCTTTCGGGACGTGGTGAGTTTGAAGTGTGCCACTCCTTGCTCTGGCGTTTTGTTTCTAGGTCGTACCCAAATATCCAAGAGTCATCACCAGTAATAGCATTTTTTATAAAATCAGGATAAGCTTCAATTCGCCCTAGAAGATCGCGGGACACTTCCATCCTGTTGTTTTTCTGTTCAACAGTGAGGTTTTTTGGGACCAGCTTTGCACAAACCTTTTTCACGACTTATTCGCTCGTCAAAATTTGATGGACTGCGGCATGGTTCAAATTCAATTGTACTGCAACCACTCGGACAGTTATTCGCGGACGTACCGTATCAAGTCTCTGATTCGCTCACCATTATCGTCACATTTTGATGTTAACGGTCTTCCAGAGCGTGAATCGTCCAGAACTGATTCCCAGCCATCTGAAAATGCTTTAAACCACCTAAAAACTTGGGCTAATGACAGAGCGTCATTTTCATACGCCCTTTTCAGTTTTGAAAAAGTTTCAGTAGCATTCTCACCGTAACAGAAAAATTGATTGCCCAACGTTGTTCTTAATTGGTATCACTCATTTTTGTAACGCTCAAGAAAATCTCGTTTCACGAAAAGTTTGTTTACGTCTCACGTGGCAACAATAGACTAAAAATATTAATACCTAATATAAATCAGGTGTTCATATAACCATATGTTTACTAGTAACTTTACAGTGGTGCAACTTTGGCTGCCAAAATATCTAGTCTCATTACTTTATTTACAGACCTCGTACGGATGTATCTCGCATAACTAAAAACGATTAGCTGTAGGATGTTGAAATTTTAGATTTAGGACCAGACTGGACCAGAAGTGTCAAAAAAAGCGCAAAATTCAAAAAAAAAAAAAATAATAGGATTTTGGACTTTATCTTAACTGCAGTAATAAGCTGTCATTGAGAGTTTTTCAACGATATATCATAAGTGCTACGTAAAGTTTAAAGTGATATTTTGAAAAGTTTCTGTGAACGTTTTAATACTTAATACTTAAACACGTTGCACTCAAATAACAGTAATACGAAAGCTATATGAGATATCAGCAATCCAAGAACATGTAGTTACACAGGAAGTTATGCGGGACACAACCGCACGCATGCTGTCAACTGCACGTTACTAATTATCTCCGTTGGCGCGTATTTAAAAACGTTCGGTTATTTTTTGAACAGACTTCGTATGTATTTTTGTAATAATGAAGAATAATATAACTGTGAAAAAATAAGCAGGTTGTAGATAGATGACTTAACTATTACTGATAATTTTACTATGACAGATGTTTTCATAAGTCTTTTTCAGGGATTGCTTAAAACCTGAAAGAGTATCAGGAGACGTGTTCGGATATTTATGGTGCTGAATGTAGTATAGTAAGTAATTCCTAACTATTCGTGGTGATTACGTTCCGCGAATATGGAAACCTAACCTTAATGGAGAAAAGTGGGTTACGTTCTTAAATCTTAGAAAACTGGTTTGTTACATATTAAAAAAAAAGCTGTAATATGCGATAAATGCTTCTTACTAGAAATATGTGCAGATTGAATAAAATATTTACTCTTGTAATTTTAATATTTTCATCCAATTTTATTGTGAAATATTGATAATGTTCAGTAAAACTAACTTTAACATTTTGTTCAATAACAAAAAAAAAAATTAATAAATAACTAAAAATAAACTGGACTTTCTAATTTTTTTGCTAAAAAAAGTTCATTATTTGTGTGTTTTTATTTCTCTTGTTGTTTAAAGTGTTCCATGTCAAGTTGACGTCTAAAATTCATGGACGTTCTAGAAAATGATCAATTTCAGAAAAGTCAGTTGTTAACTGTGCCCGAAGTAAACATTTCATTTACTTCCTCTTCATCATCCTCTTCCACGTGGATAGTTTAGGGCTTTGTTATCGGCTCTTTTAATTCTTTCACTGTAATTTATTCCTTTTTAGTTTGCCGAACGTCTGATGTTTCAAGTTCCTTTAATCTCATGTGCTTTTGACACAATTTACAATACTACCTCATCAGAACAAAAGGCAATGACTTCTAAAACTTCTAGTCTGGCCTCCAGTAAGCATTGACGGTCGATGTTTTAATTTCGTCTACCGATTCCTTTATGTTGGCATAGCGTTCTACATGTTGTAATTTTTCCAGCATCGAATAATAGACAATGAAATATCGTCTTCCATTGTCCGTAACAATTTGGTGAAAGTACTCCTAGATTAATAAGCTTTGAAAATAGCGATGATCTCTTGATTATTTTATTTATTTATTTCCCCCCTCCCTAAAAGCCATGCGATGAGCCCAGACAGGCGCAGCGTACAGCATAATAGCTTCGCTACACTCCTGGACCGGATCTGCAGTCAAGCACGACTCGGCCGAGGGGCGTGTCTTTGTGACTCTGACGGGCCTCTCCGCCTGCCGGCAGTAGGTCTGGCATGGCAGGTCGGCCCGCCGGTTCTGGATCTTCTTATTTTAATTTGCTTGCCTCTAACTTCAGAGGCGAGGGTAACCGGGTCCGGCTATGCCGTTCCCGGTACTCGGTCTTTACTCCAATTTTTTTTTTTTTTCGGGGGTTTGGGAGACCATGTGCCTCCTCAGTGCCATCCAGCCGTGCAAGCATGGACGAACGGCAGCTCAGCATGGGGCTGTCTCCCCCCACGTCTTCGACTCGGGCTTCAGTGTGTCTCCCATTCTCTGTAATCCTTTTCCTTCCTCTTTAGCACGTCTGAAATTAGCTTCTCCTGTTTAGCCGCTTCCTTAAACCCTTTAATATGTACGGTACAGCGGTTTCAGGTGTCACCCGTTCGAGATTGCAATTTAACTTGGCCCTATCCCACCGAGGAGATTCAATGAAGGTATGGCAGGGGGTATCTTGCAACCCGCAATATATGCAATTCTGGAAGATCCTTCTACCAAATCGGTAGAGATATTTCCCAAATTCGCCGTGACCGGAGAGGAACTGTGATCTCTTGATCAAATGGCTGATATTGTGCTGTCGTATTTGGCGGCAGAAATAACACTTCTATAATAGGATGTCTGTTTTTAATGTCCAAAATGATTATGTATGAGAGCTCTTTAAAAAATAAGTAAGTTTGACTTCGAATAAAGTTTCGTAGTTTTTATTACGTCGAACTTCTTTCATTACAGTACAGTGCAGCGTAAAATGCAAATACTGTACTGTATGTGCAGTACATAATTTTTTTAAATCCTATTGAAACATCGTATTTTTCAAGAAATTCTTTTTAGTTTTGCGACCGCTAATAGCTGTGTTTAGTCATTATGAGGATTCATTATCGGGTTGTAAACTACGGTATTTTTCTTAATCTGAAAAAAAAAGTTCTATATAATTTTTCAATTAGCGTACAAATACCACTTAGTATTAAACATCACACCTTGGGATGTGATAACGAATTCATTTTTTATTATGATTTTTATCGTTATATATTTACTAACTAATAAATATCTATACGAAGAAACAGAAAGAATTCCAGAACCTGATGTCAAATGAAAATAATGAAAAAATAATCATATAATCATGAGTCTGGAAGCCCTTCGTTTTATAGCTTGCCAAACATTTAGGCCGTGATTTCTGCTCCCAAGGGTAAAATGAAGCCGTATAAAATTCTTCGAACATAAATTAAAGTATAAATTTTTACGGTTTCATTCGTTTCTGACGTGAAAAATTGAATAAAACTTGTCTCCCGACTACATCTCTAGAAATTTTTTATAAATGATTATCAAAAACAAAAAATTGTCGTTTTTAAAAGAAATTTTAGGTTTGACGTATAATTTCGTCAAATTGACTGTAAGTAAATAACATTTTTCAATAAATTTTATAAAGAATTTAATTAAAAAACAAATCTCTGCAAAAAAAAAGTCGACTGAAGATGAAGAAATTTGATTTTTGCTTAAAGTCATAACAAACTTTCCGAAACTGTAAAGAAATATATTATAATTTAAAAACTCGAAACAAGAATCATTTCAATATTGGAAAATACTGAATCAGTTATTGCTGACTTCCGTGGCCGAGTAGGTAGCGTATCGGCATTCATGCGGAGGTCTCGGGTTCGAATCCTGGCCAGGCATCTTTTCTTTCATACGCTACCAATTTCCACCGGGTTAATGACTGTAGCTGTTGATTCCCGCTTTTTCATAAAAAAAGGAAAAAATTGAACGAGATAAATATTAAAAATACGACCGCGAAAAAAACCATGTTGTTCTATAATATAGGATAATTAAAGAGCGTGCGGGTGACAATTTTTATATAGTATAATTTTTTCTAATTTTTTAAATTTATTTAAACATATATATATATATATATATATATATATATATATATATATATACATACATTTTTATGTAGCCTGTGACACTCCCGGTAACGTAAGCATTCCAACGCGGGGGTCATAAATCTAAATCGATTCAGCCGTTAAGCTGCTACAGTGGTACAAACATTCATACGTACATACATCCTAAATATATTACACTCCGTTTGAGCTGCGTAGAAGTTCCTGCGATTAAGATGTGCTCCTTAAATTACTGACGGACGTATAAAGTTTTACAAAAACTAAGTTTCATATTTATTATTTTTATATTCGGTGCAATACATTAATAATTCTAGAAAAAAATGTTTAGTCTATCTTTTTCATTTTGGAGGGAAATTTTCAGGTACCACCGAAGAAAACCTGCAAGTTTGTAGGTATTAATGCTTAAATACTGCACATTCAATCATAACTAGCAAGTAAAAAGAGATAATCAAATAAAACAAATACGTTGTAAAAATACATTTTATTTACTATAAAAACTTACATTTATTGTTTCATCGTAGTCACCATTTACAGCTGCACATTTTTCCCAATTGTGAATCGGATTTCTAATTCCGTCAATGAAGAATATTGGCGGTCTTTTCTTGATCCATAACCTCACTACGTCCTTCAGTTCATAATCTGTGTTGAAATGAATTCCCTTAATAAAACCCTTTCTAATTGCTGAGAGAAATGCAAATCGCAGTATAAACCTGTAATTATGAAAGGTGTGAAATAGGTTCAAATTTCAATTTCATAAGTCTCAGGGATTGTCGCGATGTGTGTGGCAAAACACTATCGTGTTACAGAATTATCGACTCTATGGTTTGTCAAACACGATACGCAGGTCTCCTAAAGTGTTTTAATTCTGTAAGTATCGTAAAGAACTTAGGATCGACCCGGTTTCCAAGTCCCTTAGCGTGTTTGGAATACCAGAACACTGTCGAGAGGTTTTTTTGCAGATGGTTGTTTTGTTTTTTTTTATTGTGGTGAATTATACTGTCGGTATTCCATGCTCCACCGTTCCTCTTCTGGATCGTAATGATGCACACGAGTTTTGTCTCGGTCACAATATTGAAAAGGAATTCATCTCCCTCGTAAACTCTCAGAAGCTGTTCACAATATTTTGTTCTTATCTTTGAGTTTGGTTGGCACCCTATGCGAACGGATTTTACGGTAGCCCGGGTTTGCAATAATGTATCGTATTCGTTCTTTCGATATCCTTATCCGGATGGCAATGAATCGTTCTGATGCGAAAGTCACTTTGATTCGATCCATCCGCTTCCTTTGATTCTTTTCATCGATCGTAGAAATTAGTCCACAACTTCGAGGTTCATCTTTAATATTCGTTTTACCGGCTTGTGAAGCATAAAGTTTTACCTCCCACCTACTCACAGTATTTCGATAACAGTTTTATCATCATAGATGGCTCTATGATGATGAACGATGATGAATTTCTATTCACAACGTGAATATCAATAGCGTTCACTTTTTGCGCTGTTAAAAATTCAATCGCTGCATGTTGTTTTAGATGCGTTTACATAGCAGACGTATTCGCCTACATTTCAATCGTTACTGTCAGAAATTGAGAATACGGAAGTCACCGAGTTTTGGAATGCTATTAAGGGAACCTACCGGGTTGATCTTGAGGTAAACTCGTTATCGCAAATCAGCTGATTTCGAAGTCGAGTGTTCTAAGGTTAAAATCCTAATAAAGGCATTTACTTTTATAAGGATTTGAATATTAGATCGTGGATACCGGTGTTCTTTGGTGGTTAGATTTCAATTAACCACACATCTCGCTAATGGTCGACCTGAGACTGTACCAGACTACATTTCATTTACATTCATACATATCATTCTCATTCATCCTCTGAAGTAATATTACGGTGGTTCCAGAGGCTAAACAGAAAAAGAAGGGGGAATGGAATTACACATATAAGGTGACAGTACTGGTCGCTTTTTGCAACATCTTGCTCTTACGTTACGTTCCAGCTTGGGTTACATTTCAACCGCCTCTCGTATATTTAATTAGGCATTCGTAGAGTAGAAATATTTTTATTTTTTATAACTCAATGGTTGGATAAATTAAAAAAAAGAATATTAATTTTTATTAGCTTAAAATATTATCGTTTGAGAGATGTTTAAAGTACATTTTGTTTTAAAAGAAACTTAATAGATAGCTACATTTATTTTAGTTATGTTTAGTGATTTAATAAATCAGTTTAATTTTTTTTTTTTTAATTATTTGTGTTTGGTTAATGGAAAAAAGACACAAATTCAGCAATATTTTTGCCACCTTTCTTTTTTCGCTCAGGATGCAATTTACCGTAAAAAAGTCGAATATTGCTAAATGTTTTGCATTAAAAAAATAATAAATAATAATAAAATACCATGTTTTGAGGCTGTTATTATTTATAATTTAGTTATTTCGTAAAAAAAAAGAAAAAGCAAAAAAAACGCGGATATGTAAAAGTGATGGTTTAGTTTAGATAGGCTGTGTATATTGAAAAGGAAGGGATATTATAAATGAGAAGTGGTGAGCATGTTTTTATGAAAGTAGGTTAAAAAACTGACCTCCTCTTGTCACTATCACCTTCGTTTATTTATTTTTTATTATATTGTATTTTTGTCATTGTGTTAGTAAAATTGTAACTGGTTATAATTTAGTACAATTGACATATTTTTTCTACACCAGAAAATTAACTTGTCTTGTAATTTTTATTTTATTTTACCATTATTTAACTATTAACGCAGTTTTATCAAGCATTTTTTATTTTTAATATATCTACTATAAAGATAAAATTGTAATTTTTTTCTCTGTATGTATATATGATGTATTTCGATAAAACCGTTCCACTCTGTTTCTCAGGTAGACACAACATTGCTTATCGCGAGGAATATAATTCCCATTAATGATAACGATGGTAGTATTTCTATTGCCCGTAAAGCAAAATTTTTTATGTTTTTATATACCATTCTTATATTAACTCGTTCTTGGACTATGTATGCGAGATTAACGGTACGGAATTTCAGTCGATTTTGAAGCACTTCCTCTTATCCATTTGCTCTGCAATTTCGCATACAGGTTTGCTCCTGACGATAACACATTTTAGGGACATTTTCAAGTCGCTAAGATGCGTTAATTAGTGAAAAAAATGCCCCTTAATAAAGCGAAAAAGTGCCCCTTGAACTTTGCAACCTCGTTTATATGCATATTTTCTTATACAGTCAATTTGTATTTTTATTTGAAAATCCTTACCTACCGATTGATGTTTTTTCCATATGTTAGGAGTGATGAGGGAAGCTTATCTCCAGATTTTTAACATCCCCCTCCCGCAGATTTTTGAAAAACTCAAAACGTTTTTGAAATTCATTTTTCTCTGAATCTGTGCATTTTAGAGAAAAGTTTTTTAAACAAAAAATGTAGAGGACATTCTCCTCTACAATTAATGTCTTTGAAGCTATGCCGTATAATTTGAAATTGAAATACTAGGTGGCGCTGAAATTGTAAAAAACGTGTTTTTCGTCTGTATTGCATTTAGAAAAGTTGGTAATCTCAAAAAACAGACAACGTTTATTTAAAAAAGTTTCTTGTACGACTTACCGTTTTGGAGCTGTAGCTTGTGAAAGTGTGAAAATGTTGTGAATTGTTCGAAATCGTCTACTCGTTTACAACGTTTTTTACAACTTCAGCGCCACCTAGTATTTCAATTTCAAATTATACGGCATAACTTCAAAGACATTAATTGTAGAGGAGAATGTCCTCTACATTTTTGTTTGAAAAACGTTTCTCTAAAATGCACAGATTCAGAGAAAAACTCATTCAAAAACATTTTGAGTTTATCAAAAATCTATAGGAGGGGGATGTTAAAAATCTGGAGTTAAGCTTCCCTCATCACCCCTAACATATGGAAAAAACATCAATCGGTAGGTAAGGATTTTCAAATACAGCCTATTTTGATGACAAATTGACTGTACTAGAATTATCCATGTTTGCGATATTGTCTCAATTGATTAAATTGAACGAAATTATTTTTTCTACGGCCGAGGCAAAAATTCAAATTTTATATAACCGTTACATTTAATATTTATTTCTGATGATTCATGATGCTTATGAGCTAGTAAATAGAAGTCATTATTACTCTTCGATCATAAGTGAGAAGTGCGCATTTTACCGGTGTGGATTACAAATTAAGATCAAAATCACCTTAAAATTGCAACAAAAAAAAAACATCAAAAAGGTCCTAAATATTACAAAAAAAAAATCAAAAAAATAATTTTGCTGCCGCAGAACTTGAACACGCGATTGCACACACGGTGAAAAAATTAATTTTATTAAATCATGGCTGGAGTTTGGAGATCCGGAATTTCCTTTGGTGTATTGAATAACATTATTGACCGGTTCAGTGTATGAATGGATGAGAGATTTTAATATGCGAGACTAGAGACCTAACATTTGTGATGTTCAAAGCGTATATGTGTATACTTTAATATTTTAAAATATATGAACTTTTAAAGCTGCCTATAGTTTTGTCTGAGGTGTTGGAAATTGGAGGCATGAAAACTTCGAAAGATCGCTCAAAACTGTGCGCTAGCGCAGCGTATAAACTTATGAATACTAAAAAGTAGAAAAAAAAATAAATAAAAAAAACTTTTTAAAAACCATCTTATATTAAATGTACTAAAAAGTGCAAAATAAAAAATATGTAAAAAGAATTTTTAAAACACCACTCTTAAATTAAACGCATTAAAGGTAAAAAATAATTTTAGGACTGTATCCAGATTGGATTTGACAACAAGCTTTGATGGTGATATGTAAGATTATGTAAAAGTACAAATCTTTGCTCCCCAGTCTTTAGGCCATTCATCACACACATGAAAAAATTGGCAAAAACATCAGATTTTTAATTTGAAGCTATGACTTTTACATAATCTTACGTATCACTATCAAAGCTTGTTGCCAATCCATTCTTAGATACCGTCCTAAAATTATTTTTTATTTTTTAGTGCGTTTAATTTAAGAGTGGTGTTTTAAAAAAATATTTTTTTTTAAATTAGAAGTTCATCAAGCTTGTCATCATTGTTAAATATTTATTATGCTTTCGTACATTCCCATCTAAGTATCATATTGTCTTTTGGGGCTGCGTTAATAATTATTCATAAATAAACTGTCAAATTGTTTGCCGCCGATAAATATGAAAAATGCAGATAGATTTTTAATAAATTAAAAACGGTTAACCAGGTATTTATTTATAACTCATACATCCTTGTACCAAGCGCACCATTTACTTCGGAATGACGATTGCAAAAATAGCCTATGCGTCGTACTAGATTTTACTAATATATATTAATCCATGCAGAATTGTAATACAAACTGCTTTGTTTCGACTACGAACTTGCATCCGGTGAAATAAAACGATTTAGATAAAACAAATAACTTTGCTACGAGTAATTACCGGTATTAGAAAATTAAACTCTTATCTACGACGAGAAGCCAGATTTCGCGGAAGGCTGTCCTTTGCATTTTTCAAGCATGTAGGTTATTCTTATTTCATACGAAATCATTTTTATCGATCATTTTGTAGTCGTTTTACGATCGGTTTTCATTGTGCGGTACGTAAACGTTTCGTGCGCAGTAGAACTATAAAATTAGTTAAAAAAATCCCTTTCGGCGCGCCGGAAGGCGGAGGTAAATTTCACCGGTGGTAAGTAGGGGATAAAAAAGATTTCCATCTTAAAGTTAAGAAAAACTTCAAATTTACTCAGTACGACATTGGTTGCATGTGAAAAAAGTTTCACGTGTGTAGCATACGACAAACCCCCATCTTCTTACAATTCCAGCAATATTTTGATCTTCCTTGTGGCAAGGGTTGTTCATATAAAAAATTGCTTCAGATAAACGTTTTAGGTAATGTTTAGAGGATTAACGATTAAAACGACCGATGATTGATGATATCAAAAAACTGTACTTAGGTTTTTAGTCCTTATCCAAACAATAGTAGGAAACGAATTCGATATTTTCATATTCGATATGAAAGTTATAGCGATATTTATTTTTTTTCGAAAATGCCCCTCCCTATTTCCACCCCCATTGTCCAATTTTTCCAATTACCGAAATCGACCTAGATTTGGGGTCGTTGTATTTTATGTATCAACTTTAAAGTGATTGGTGCAAAATTACAGCAGTTATCGTGTCCACAAGAAAGTGAAATACATATATATATATATATAAACTTTTGAGCTGACGGTGGTTTTGGGGTCTGGGGGATGCGAAAAGCGAAGATATGTCGAAATTTTCCGGGAGTCGAATCATGGTACCCATTACAATAGGTAGCTTTCTTTTGAAGTCTACCAAAAAAGAAACTGCATTCATTCACTGTTGCGGAATAGTTACCTGTTTATTTGCTTAAGCAAAGGAGCATAGAAATCGGTTGCAGGCAGAAAATTTGGTATAACAATATTATAGTCGTGAGTTGCCAAAGAAATAAAACGAGTTTCTCGTAGCCGATAAAATCAATAGAGCATTTAGTCGGAAAAATGCTAAATACCCGGAAATAGAAGAAAAACTTGCAGCGCCGCATATATGGAATGTTTGTTGGTTTGGATACGTAATTTCTACAGAAATGTTTCGGATGAAATCCCTGTAAATCGCGGATGAATCGTTAGGGATAAATTTGAAGCTAGTCTTAACTGGATTTGCCGATTTCTTTGTCGATACAGTTCTATTATTCGAAGGACAACAATAGTACTGCGGCTGTCAGAAGCGTACGAAGTTAAACTGATAATTTCAAAGATATGCATAAATTTATGCAAAAGAACAGTTTTTCCCTAGATCAAATCGAGAGTGCGGACCCGACACCGTTGACTTGGAAATCCCACCGATAAAAACAGTTGAAGGTGTAAGTACAAAGGGTGTTCAGATATGAACTATGAAAAACAACGTCATTCAGTGATGATGACAGTACTTTCGATGGGAAAAAATCACCCCCGTATGTAATTTAAAAAAAAAATCTATCGAAATGGTGAAAATTTTCATCCGATATTGTGATACGAGCACAAGAAAAGGGATGGATGAATAATTAATTAGTACTAGATCGGATTAAGTGCGTCTGGGTGCATTGACCAGGAGTTTTATTACGAAAATCTTCCTACTTGTAACGAACATAAAACTTAAAAAGAGGTCATATGATGTAAAACGAAGATTGATTGCTGGAAAGTATGATCAGCCTATTATTACCGGTAGAATTACATCTATTCTTCAACTTGTAGATATCGGCGTAAACCGACCG
This sequence comes from Lycorma delicatula, assembly GCF_047948215.1. Taxonomy (NCBI): domain Eukaryota; kingdom Metazoa; phylum Arthropoda; class Insecta; order Hemiptera; family Fulgoridae; genus Lycorma; species Lycorma delicatula. The sequence continues at coordinate 138,517,993 of NC_134456.1, forward strand.
TCCTTGATCACTGCACAAACCAGATGGCCAATGAGAACCACGAAACTACATAATCTGGTAAAATTAAGAAACCGTGTTTGATAAAACTTGTGAGTTGATTATTGCGGCTCGATCAGAAATCCCGGATGATTTGATTAAAGATCGTTCAAGAAATGTTTTATTTCGAAGGCTCTCGATGGAATTGAGGAAGATTATTTGTGGGTAAGTGATTACGAAGATAATCGCAATTTTACGGCTGACGGAAACTCAAGGCACTGATGACAGTAATTAAGGTAAATATTTAATATAATTTCTAAACTTTTAATTAAATATATATATGTTTAATCATGGCCTATTAAACTATTTCCTGAGGTTATGCAAAAAAAATAAAAAATACTATTATACATTCATTCTTATATTTGATTTTGTTAATAAAATACGAAAAAGAACTTTTTTTTTCTTTTTTCAAACCTGGGTCGCGTTTTACGTGGATGTAATTTATGAATGTTCGTTCAGCCTTAGCTAAAATCACTTTTTCTTAAAAAATAATTTAGCCCTCTGTATCTCTAATAAATTTGAGAATAAAACTGTTTTCTTGTAACTCAACATAATACTTAGGTTTACAAAAAGACCTTAATTATTCTTCCAGTGTAATATTTTAATAAATTACGAACCGTTTAAAAAATGTTCATACCGGTTATTTTTTCAAATGTAAAATTAAAAGATTTTCTTTTACAGAAAAAATATTATTCTGTCAATGAATTAAAATAATTTAAAAAAATACCATAATTTCTACCTTCCGTTCAACATTACATAAATGTGATTAGGTGCTCTAATAATTTTTTTTAACGATTTCCAACAATCTTTTTCAATATTTAGAATCTTCATGTGCTTATCTTAATATTATTTCATGTCTTTATGTTTAAAAAATTAAGATGGAGTTTATATATTTTTTTTTTATTTTTTTAATTTTGTGATGCTGCTCTGATCAAGGCTTTAGTATGGTTTCGCTTAATACCTCCAGGCAAATACAGTTACTTTTATTCATCCCCACAGTGACTTATGTACTCATTCCATTTGTGAATTATTTAATTTATTATTATGTACCGATCTGAATAAAAAATTTATTTGTTAAATTTATTTTTAAGATTTTTAAATCTTTTTCTCGATTTGAATCTGTTTGTTTAATATACCAAACTAACAAACTTGGGTGTGAGCACATATTGAACGGATGCAGAAATTTCAGATTTAAAAAAAAAAATTAAATAAAAATATAATTATTTTTAAAAAATTCGTTCACAGAATAATATTTGTTGTATAGAAAAACTCATAATTTATTTTGTTACGCAAAAATAATTGGGTTGTTATAGAGACGAATATATATAAGTATATATATTTTTTTTAATGGCTTCTTTTTAACAAAGATCTCACATTTGTTAATATAAATACATTTTTACTACCTTGTACGAAGTAAAGGAAGTATTGTGTTCGCGAATTATTTCGGTTTTCAGATTTAAACGGAAATATCGATTTTCACCATCCTTTGAATCCATTTTGACTAGTTTCGGAGTGACATCTGTACGTACGTACGTTTGTTTCTCGCATAACTCAAAAACGATTAGCCGTAGGATTCTGAAATTTTGGATTAAGGACTGTTGTAACGTCTAGTTGTGCACCTCCCCTTTTGACTGCAATCGATTGGACCAAAAGTGTCCAAAAAAATCAATAAAATTTGTATTTTTTTTTAACTGCAGTAATAAGCCGTCATTGAGACCTTTTCAGCGATATATATCATAAGTGGTACTTATTTTCTTTGGTTTCAGAGTTATAGCCAAATAAAATGTTAATTAATGAAGTATTTGGATCTTACAAGGGGAAGGCACATCGGTTCGAATACGACTTCATCTCCTTTTCTTTTTTCTAATTTAAATATATTGATTTATTAATTATAATATTAACCTTTAAATTCAATAATAATATTAATAATAAAAAAATATGAAAAAAATCAGAAGTTATTAATGAAATAAAATTTTATGTACTTTTCATTTAAAAAAAAAAAATGTGTATATAATTTAATATAGTCGTGTATGGAAGTCTTATGGTGTCCACATCAGATTTTTTGTTTACAATAATATTTAAAAAATTTTTAAATAAAATTTTTTTTTAATATTACTTTTAATAAAAAGAAACCTTTTAAACGAGGTTGTATAAAAACATCATTATAATAAAAAAAAATACGAGTAGAAAAAATGAATACTGTATTAATTATAATATTTTATTGCGAGAGGGGGTTTGTTTACATTCCAGATACGTATATGAACTGTTTGTAGAAAAGAAACTTTTGATTATTTAGCTCATTATTATTATTATTATTATGTAAAATTTAATGTTTTGCATATGAATATATATCTAAATATATATCTAAAAATTATTTTTTCTTAATTCGATTTCTCTTGTAACTGATATATTCAGATGTCGAATTATTTCTGTAAATCGTTAGCTGTTATATTTTCTCACAGTTTAATTAATTACTTAAGTATAAATAACGAATTGGGTGTTATTAATAGAATAATTATAATAATAAAGTAGAAAATTTTTGTATTAAAAATAAACCAGTGACTTAAAATTATACATATATATATTTTTTAACTACGAATGATTGTATTAGAATAGTTAATTGTATATTATTATATTTATAATAATTATCGATTGACTGATTAATTTGATATTACGAAAGTCTTTATTATATTTTTCAGCGTTGTACACTGGATGTTGCCGTGAGGGAACCTAGCTAGCTTCCTGGTAGACATTAAGTCAAAAAAAAAGTTATTACTACCATTCAAAACGCAATAACACACACACACACACACACACACACACAAACGTTACTTGCCACAGTGAAGGAGCTTGTGTGAGATAACCATGGTGCCCTCACTGTGAGAATTAGTGAATAAAACAGGGATTAGGTATATAAAACCGGCAGCAACGTCGTAGGCCTGTCTAGCCCTTTACCAGCCATTCTGAAATATGCAGGTGCAGATATCTAGTACAGTTTTGTGGTTGATTCGGGTTCCATTGAGAAGTTTTCCCTTTATGTAATGGATGTATCTGTAGGTTATTTCATCTATGATTTGTCAGGCCAGGATGTGTAGTTTAGTAGAACCTAACAATAGAATGGTGTCCGGGAGATAGTCTTCTCTTATAGGAAGCCTGACGCTAACCTGTATTCCTTTCACGCTATAATATTTGATTACTTAATTGTATTCAAGAACGGTGTCCTAAAATTATGAATTTTAGTAAATAACTTGTGAATTATACTTTGTTAATGTTTATTTAATTTTTTTTTACTGTGTTTTTGGGTTGAGAGATAATTGAAGAAATGATACATCTCGAATTTAAAAGTATTGAAGTATTCGTTGTCATATAAAACAAAGTTCATCGAATATATTTCGATTAGATTAGTTACATTAATTCTTCGGATGATCATTGAATAGGCACAAGAGTTATCAGCGGATTATGATATGAAAAATATGAGACAAATAGTTAGTTATTTTATAACAGAGTATTTTATAAAAAAAATTGTTTTTGGTAAATTTAAAATTATTTATGTAAAATCAAGAATTTATCTGATGTATACTATTTTATGTGTCATTAAAAAATATAATTTTACACATAAATATAACCTCAAAACTTAATACAGAATTTTCACAAAAAAATATGTATATATACACACTGCAATATAAATAAAGTTTTATGAATATGAACAATAATATTCACAGCTTAAAATATCCGTCTTCAGAAATCCGTGTATATAAATATATATTTATTACGACTCAATATCTGTTATGTTTACAACACGTGATAATCACTTAATTGCATTGAACGACTGACTGAATTAGACACTATACGCATGTGCGTGCAAACTGATCCACTTGGGCCTGCGCAAATCTTCATGGTGTGTTACATCGGCGCGCGCAACTTTCGTAACTTGCTAAAAATACACTCTGATGTTTTCCCTTACGCGCTAAAAGAAGTATAACTTCAAAAATAATAACTGACAAATAAATCACTATTCAGAAGACATTAATGAAAATTATTTGGAGCACATAATTATGTACACGTTGTATGGGATGTAGAAAATTTGGGGTATTTTTAAAATTAATTATTTAAAATTTCGTTAACAGAAAAATATTGTTTCTATAAAAAAAATTATTTTTTTTGAATGAAAAGTTTTTTTGTGATTTATTAAAGAATATAACGTAAGCATACATAACGGAACCTTTTTTCTTAGTGGTAATATTGTGTGGAATTTTACACGATGAACAGTTCTGTTACCTGGTTTGATAAAAGTTATTTTCTTCCTTTTTTCCTTTTATAATAAGCAATTATTTATTTTAGGAAATATTGCACATTCATAAATAATATTTTCATTATAACATTCAATATTTTTGAGTTTAGATTTACATTGATCATACTTATGGGTCGCCAAGTAATGATCTGATAAATAATGTGAAAATATTAAGATACCAATCAAATAAAACAGAGATAAATATTAAAAATCTGATGTGGAGACCGCATGACATCCTTGTACACCTACTAAATTACATATACACTTTTTTTTTAAAATGGAAAGTACATAAAATTTGATTTCATTAATAACGTCTAATACTTTTTACATAAGCTCATTACATACGTACGTATGCAATGAATATTTCCTTATGTATGAATATCAAAATGGATATTTCCGAAAATCTGAAAACCGAAATTTTTTGCGATCCAATACTTCCTTTGTACAAAGAAAAAAAAAAAAAACACGACTGTCAACAAAAAACATTGCTCTTTAATAGAGGATAATTAAATAGCTTGCGGATGACAATTTTGTGTATAGTATAATCTATTTTTCGAATTTTTTAATTTTATTTAAACACACACACACACACACACATATATATATATATATATGTACAACTAAAGTGAAGCAGATGTTGGCGTTAGGGCGGGTGGAACACCATTCCCTGACGTACGGGCTTTGGATCCCGTAGATATAGACCGAGTGGTTTCTCGAATAGCACTGAGAAAGGCACCGGGGATTGACCAACTTGACCCAGATATTTTATATCATCTGCTGCCTTTCTTAAGTGAGCCGCTTGGCAGACTGTTCTCGGGTTGCCTAAGCTGGGGTTGCTTTCTGACTTGTTGGAAGGTGGCTTTAGTGAGGGTGCTCTTAAAATCAGGAAATGATCCGAGTGAGGTCAGCAGTTATCGATCCATCAGCCTCTTCCCGGTAATCGGCAAGTTGCTTGAAAGGCTGGCTGTGGAACGGCTCTGGGAAAGCATCGATATGAACTCCTTCTAAATCGAGGCCAGTATGGCTTCATGAAAGGGGTTGGCACCGAGGATTGCATCTTAAATGAACTTGCCGAGGTGGAAAGCACCAACTGTAAATATGTTTTGGCAATTTTTATTGACATAGAGGCAGCATTTCCTTCCTTGTGTTGGAGTTCTGTCCTCTATGAATTGGAACGCCGCAATATTCCCGTAGCCCTGCAGGCCGTAGTACGTGACTACTTGTCTGATCGTACGGTTCTGTTTAAGGATGCGTACCTAGTTGTGGAAAAGTCCGTCACCATGGCCGGACGGAGCCCGCAGGGCTCCGTTCTCGGTCCCTTGCTGTGGAACCTGGTATGCGACGGATTTTTGGGACTGACATTCCTGGAAGGAATCACAGCGCAGGCTTTCGCCGATGACTGACTCCTGTTAGTTCGTGGAAACTCACGACCGCAGCTAGAAGATCGGACGCAAGCGGCCTTGTCAATTGCAGAAGGCTGGATGGACAATCAAAATTTAAAGACTTCTGTGCCCAAAACGAAGTTTATGCTTCTCAAGGGTGCAGACAAATTATCATACATTCGTATCCCCAGTATTAAGTATATATAGGCTGTGTGATCAGCCGAGTTACGGTTCATAAGTACCTAGGTGTTTTGTTTGATGAGAAGTTGCTGTTTAGCAACCACATTAGGTAAGTAGTGGCGGACGCCGTCTCTGTGATGCACAAGCACAAGCTTAGGAGGATAGTATGCACTAGTGTTTTTAAAACAACCTCCTACGAGGCTACCACCGTATTGCGAAAGGCTCTCCCAATCGATTAGTGGTGAAAGTTCGGGCGGTCTTGTGGAAATTGCAAAGAGGCAGGGAGACCAAGGTATTTGGGATGCGGTTTCGAGCCGGACCTGTACGGGAGCGGAACGGTTATCTCAATGCACCGGTTTTAAATTTCGTTCAGTTGCCCATCTCCCGCCTGAGGAGGAGGATTTACAGCCTCGCGATGGATGCATGGCAGCAAGAATGGCACATCACGACTAAGGGAAGGCTCTTGTGTAGATTTATACAGAACTTGGGGGATGGTATGCCTCTCCTTCGTTTTTAAGGGCAGCGGGTGACCAGGTGATCTCTAACCACGTGAACTTAAACCGATATCTGTTTCGGTTCCGCCTGGCAGCTGATGAGCTGTGCGTCTGCGGTCCAGTCGAGCGAACATATGATGTTCGACTGCCCAGCTCTCGTTGGGGGGGGGGGGGGGGGCAGAACTCAGGCCACCCTGAAACTTAGAGGTCAAGGGGAAAATTGACCACTCATAAGCAGCGAGTAAAAGTGGCGTGATCCGCATCGTCGGACCTTGTGGGTGTTCCTTGATGCCGTTGCTTTGTTCAACCGGCATCAGTAGTTTACTTAAGGGAAAGATTCCTACCTCACTGCTGCGGGAAGCTACCCGAACGTTATGACTGGCCATAAGCCAATTAAAGCTCCAAGCGCTTAATATTGGTAGACAGGTACTTGTTGGCATTCAGCGACCTAGGCGTGGCAGCGAATTGCTGTCTTGACGAGATAAATTTAATTTATTGAATGTCATATATGTTTTGGTAGTTGACGGGGTGCGCCTATCCATTTCAGTAAATATATGACAAGTGGGCGGTGGGACACGAAGCAAGTGGTATGTGGCACCATGCTTAGTTCGTTCACGCAATTAGGTTAGCTCTAGGAGCTAGTTAGGACACTGATCGCTAAACTGATTCAAGGCTCTGTAGCCGTTTGTGGCACAGACATTCGGTTTTATGCTTTATGGTGACCGAATGGGGTGGTGGCGAGAGAAATGCCATGCAAATCAATCAATTTATATACATATATATATATATATATATATATATTTATTTATTTAGCCTATGACTCCCAGTAACGTAAGGATTCCAACACGAGGTCATATATCTAAATCGGTTCAGCCGTTGAGTTTCTACGGTGGAACAAACATACATATATACAAACACATTACACTCCTTTTTGTGCAGTCGTGTAAAAAAGTACAAAGTAATTCATAATTCAAGTGTTAATGAAAATTGTATTTGGACATATTTTTACATGTAAATAAAGGTACAAAAGACTTTGTTTTTTAAAAAATATTTAAATTAGTATTATTTAAAAATTTATCAGCTAAATAATTTTGTTTCTTTAAAAGAAAAATTTTAATTGTATTTAAATAAAACGGTAGGAAAATCTTTTTAAATGGTTTGGTAATTTTATTAAAAATAATAAGTGATGCGTAATAAGACCCTTTCTCGTAAGCCGAAGTATTGTGGTAAGTTATACGAAAAAAGTTTTGTTGTTTAGTTGTATAGAGAAAGATATCGATAATCATACTTTTGATCGTTTTTTGGAGAAAGAAATTAAGGAATTTTAATGAATATAATTATAACTAATCTTATATATATATATATACAGCCAGAAGTCACCTACGGAAGCGAGACCCTTTTCAAAATTACTCAGAAAAACCGAATTGAAAAAATTCTGAAAATAGAGAGGAGAATTGTCAGAACGTGTATCGATAAAAAACACCAAAAAGAAGGCCAATGGTGGATTGTGCCAAATGAGGTGGTGTATCGTGAAATAGAGCCTGTTACTGATACTATGCGGAAAAAAAGAATCTCTTTCTTCGGTCATCTCATAAGGACACCGGAAATAAGACTGTCAAGAAATATCATTGAAAAGCTCTGGTTCCAAAAGCTAGAAGTAGGATGGATCAAAGAAATTAGAGAAGATATGAAAGAATTGGGAATTTCCCTGACTGACCTACAGAATAAAACTGGAAAAATTACAAAGCTAAAAGATAAAAGCATTAGATTTGAACAAAAGACAGACAAACGATAAAATACAACGAAGAGGGTGTTTACGGATGAAGAAAAGAAAGCAAGATCTGAACGTATGAAGAAATACTGGGCAGCTCGAAAGAGTAAAATAACACGCTTTTCTCAGAAAAGATCCAACTAAAATTGACTTAAGTGGTCCCATGTTGGCCGTAAAAGCATAATAATAATATATTATATATATATATATATATATAGACATGAATGTTTGTTTGTTTCTTATGCATTCCTTTACCATTCATCCGATTGCGATGAAACTTCCGTGAGTTGTGCGCACGCTCGTGAAGGTTTCTGAATTAGTTTGGACCCGCTAGGTGGTGCGGGGGTCGAGATGTAAAAAAAAGTGTATTTGTGTTGCGATCTGGCTTATATTAAGAATATACACTAGTTACATGAAAAGAAATGTTTTTGCGAATAATTAAAGAGGGGAAGGGGGGATGATCGGTAGAGGGAAAAAAGGAAAGGTTATTAAATTTTATGATGTTCCGTAATGTTCACTTTATTAATATTTTATAAAACTTTCATTTGTGTTCGTTTAATCTATGTATATACTCAAATCTAGCGATAGAGAAGCGTTGCCGGGTCAGCTAGTATATAAATAAACTGTTGAATTTTTCAAACGTTTTAATTTTTGATGACCCTACGAATTAAAAGGCATCTTCCTTTATAGATAGAGGTGGTATTTAAAAATTAAAATAACGATAATAACAAATGTAAGAAGGGTGTTTCAGTAGCGAGTAGGTGTTTCGTGGTTCATGAGCGCACTACTTGTTGAACACACTTTTGTGGTTAAACGTTAGCTTGAGGGCGAGATATAAGAAATACAAGCAGAAGTTAGAAGCATTTAAATCTGAAATTAATTATGTATACGGCGAACGAATCGGGTTATACCGACGAATTATCATATTATATTTTTTATTTTTATAATTTATTTTACGTATCTGTACTGTACTTTAATTAAGTTTTTCGTCTCATCGCGTGCTTTATTATGCATATCTCTTTGTAGCCTAATACCGCTGAGTTGTTTGTACTTTTTTTTCGACTAATATTATTTCCTCTACCGTTAAATTGACGTTGTGTTATTTATACCGACGTTTATCTTACACGGGGCATCACAGATGGATGAACATCTGTATTTAATGTAATCTATCCTCGTTAATTTATCTTAATTACTCATTACATCAATTAACATAATTATTATATTAACAGTGCCGTGTTTTTTTTTTATTGTAATTTATCTTAATTTTCTTTGAACATTATTACAATTTTTTTAGCTTTTATTTGTTTAAAAAGAGTAGGAAATATTTACTTTTCACTGCTTTGCTAGAAACTATTTTTAGAATTGTTACGTAGAATTAAAATTATTAACCCCTTAGCTTTAATAACTTTGTGGTTTCACTTCGGTATTCTTCTGCTTTAACTTAATTACGTATTATTCTCTTATAAAAAACCATTGATCACTATTTTTTTTCTTTATGAAGTAAAATTTCAAGATTCGTAACGTTAAAATCCTTATCTCCTTACCCCCCCCCCCCCCTCTTTAGCGATTATGACGAAAATTAAATACTATCAGTATCTTGAAACACAGAAATCATCCTATATTCCTTCCAGAATTTTTTAGTCGTCGAATTATACTCTTCTTTTTTTTTTTGCTATTAGAAGAGTCATGAGACGTCAAGATTTGCATCACTTGGTTTGATTACACTACTTTTCCTTTCATATTGTACGATATAACTATATAACCGGGAAAATAAAAATAAAACTCCCATTCCTTGAGATTAGATTAAACAAATATCTTTATTTTTCTAACAAAAATATGTGTTATCTCGGTGTGTATTTTGTTAATCGCTTGTCAGAATAAAAGGAAATTCATGTCTAACGTTAACTAGGCCTTTTTTTTGACAATTCATAATTGTTTCTTTTCGTAATCCTGTGTCAAACTGTTTTCAGATGTTATTAAAGTATTATTGGGTTAATAATTTACTCAAAATTCGTAGTTCTTTTAATTTTTTTTACTTCTTTAAAAACGAAAAATAAAAATGATTTATTTTGGTTGAGATATATCTGAACTAGAGATATATCTATACTGCATTAGAGATGTTTTAAAATAAAACATAACTACATTTAGAATAAATAAATATTTTATATTTGCCGATCTCCGTGATTATGTACGTTGCATCTCGGTATTTCTTACGAAAGTCCCGGTTCCGAACCCCGGTCAGGCAGGGCATCTTTTCATACGATACCAATTTCCACCGGTCTAATGACCATTAACTGTTGATGCCCGCTTTTTCAGAAAAAAAAAAAAAAAAAATCATCTGATCTGTACCTAATAATAATATATTATTATATAAATTACATCGTTGTAAGATAAATTATAAATTTAAAATGTAAATTATAAAATATAAAAAATATATGTGATTGAATCATATTAATTACTTAAAATAGAAATACTTGAAACAATGTTAAGAAATACACTAAATTACTACAAAATGCATCACACAATTCAAAATATGTTGAAAATTATTTTGAGCGCATATTTATACACACGCTGACTTTTCTGCATCCGATGGAATGCAGAAAAGTCGAGGGTTTTTTTTTAAGTTGTTTAATATAGTGTTATTTTTATAAGTAAAGCCGAAAGTTTGTCTGTTTTTATACTTGAAGTAGCCGGTCGGGGCTCGCTTCGCTTGCCCAGTTGTCTAGCCGACGGGTGGAGCTCCTTCAAACTCTGTGGCTCAGGAGCCCCGGGGCTGACACAAGACCTGCCCAGAGCCGCAGAGCTCGCTTCGCTCATCATTACCGTTTAGCCAGGACGTCCGCAGTGTTATTTACCGTCATGGTTGTGAGAATAATACTGATAAATAACGATTAAAGTATTCAGGCTATATAGAAACACGAATAAGAAACTAAATTAAAAAAAGACAAAATCGTTGTAACTATGGTAACTAAATTACACGCATCTTTCACGACGAAAAATTCATAACTTATTTTTGTTTCTATGGTGACAGAAATATAATAGTGAAGTAAAAAGATTAATTTTTTTTTTTTTAATGAATATCTTTAATTGATAACTTCACCCTCAAGGAAACTAGGGCCTCGGTATATGGCTTTTTAAAACGAATGTATCCTGCAACTTTGAAAGCAATCGGTCGGCTCTCGCGTCTGTCATAGTTACCGCTATTCATATAGTTTAGTCTCTTCTTGAGGTTTCTATAAAGTCTGAATACTTTGTTATGCATCAGTATTATTCTTACAACCGTGACGCTAATGAACTGATTTGGAGTTCCGGAGACGGAGTCCTCTGACAAGACGGGAATGGAGGCTCTGCGGCTCTGGGGAGCCTCTTGATCGGCTCCGAGATTCATCAGGACCCCGGGGTTCCAGGGATGGAGCCCTCTGGCTAGATGGTCGGGCGAGCTACCGGCTAGTAAATAGTATAAATTTATTAACAGAATAAATAGTATTATCTTTTGAATAAAAAAGAATTAATTTGATAAAAAAAAACTGTTAAAAGAAAACTTTTTAATAAGTTAATGGGAAGAATTTTAGAATGATTCAGTAATTTAGTAAAAATGATAAAAGAAGTATAGTAAAATTTTCTCTTATTTCACCCGATTTACGGTGCAGTGTTTTGTTGAGTTACACGAAAATAGTTCCGTGGTTTGGTTTTGTGGAAGTGGATATCTCTTAAAACTGTGTAATTTTTACCTGGTTTACCAACGTTATTAAGTTTTTTTTTTTAATTATTCTTCTTAATAAAACGTTAAGTTTGTCATTATTTTTAAATATTCATTATACTTACGTAACTTGCAATTCTGAAATATTATATCATCTCTTGTACCTTCCCAAAAAGTTAGAACGGGTTGAGTAGGCATCACGTTGACCGATGTTTAAAAAATTAAATATATTAACATTAACATATTTTTGTATTTATAAATGTACAGACTTTACTAAAAATAACAATTTTTTTTCTTTTCAATTAGAGTAATCAGAAATTGCATCGGTAATTGATCGATTAAGCATACACGATTATAAAGATAACGGATATTATTTTCTGCTTAATAATTTAACCGAGACAAGTCGTTTACATAAGTTTAAGTAATAAGTTAATAAGTTAGAGAAACTTCAGTCCAGCTACCGGGACAGGAAACGATATGAAACAACCGTAAAAAAAAAACTTTCACAAACAAGGTAATTACAGAATATAATGGCCAGATAACAAATACTACTTTGTATCGAACTATTCATTTTATTTTTTATTTTTTATATTTTATTTTTATTTTTTTGTTTTCTGGAGGTATTACTTAAAACAGATTAATTATTACAATTATGTTATTCCCCCGAATTCTGTGGCAGAGCGTTGTTAGCGTCAGAGTGTTTTTCATTTGAAAAGTTTTGGCTTTTGTCATACATAATATTTTTTCATACATTGCCGTAACGTGATACAAATAACTCCATCCGTACTCCCTGCCCTTCAAGATATTACAGACAGCGGGGCCTGAGTACCCTGGATATTTTTATCCAGGTGGGTGCACGTTTATAAAGTACGTTGATTGTCAATTAACTTGCAATATATACTGCAAAATTAGTGATTTTCCTTTAAATATTAAATAGCCATTTTGCAAAAGATCCTTTTTTACTTCCTTATACGAAGTAAATTGTGATCGAGAAAAATTTCGGTTTTAAAATTTCAACGGAAATATCCATTTTGACCATCCGTGAATTCATTTTGACTAGTTTCGGCGTGACTTCTGTACGTACGTATGTATCTCGCATAACTCTAAAACGATTAACCGTAGATGTCGAAATCTTGGATATAGGACTGTTGTAACATCTAGTTGTGCACCTTCCCTTTTGATTGCAATAGACTGGACCAGAAGTGTCCAAAAAAGCACAAAATCCCAAAAAATTGGATTTTGGACTTTTTTGTAACTGCAGTAATAAGCCCTTGTTGAGGGATATTCAGCGATATATCATAAGCGGTACTTATTTTCATCGGTTCCAGAGTTATTGCCAAATGAAATTTTAATTAATGAAATATATGGATCTTACAAGGGGAAGGCACATCGGTTCGAATCAGACTTCATCTCCTTTTTTAAAACTTTTTTTTTTAATTTAAATATATTGATTTATTAATAATTATTAACCTCTGTTTGTAAAAAAAAAATTACAATAATTATTGAATAACAATAAAAAAATTAAAAAATATCAGAATTATTGTTTATTATTATTTTAATAACTAGATGTTGTAACATCTAGTTATTATTATTTTAATAACTAGATGTTGTAACATCTAGTTATTATTATTTTAATAACTAGATGTTGTAACATCTAGTTGTGCACCTACACTTTTGATTACAATTGATGAACCAAAAGTATCCAAAGAAGCCCCAAAAAATTGTATTTTGGACTTTTTCCTAACTGCAGTAATAAGTCTTCATTGAGAGCTTTTCAACGATGTATCATAAGTGGTACTTATTTTCATCGGTTTCAGAGTTATAGCTAAATGAAACTTTAATAATTGAAATATTTGGATCTTATATGGGGAAGGTACATCGGTTTGAATCAGATTTCATCTCCTTTTTTTAACTTTTTTTTTTTTTCAATTTCAATATATTAATTTATTAATAATTATCAACCTCTGATTGTAAAAAAAAAATCTTTACAATAGATAATAATTCAAAAATAACGATGAAAAAATATATGAAAAAATATCAGAATTTATTAATGAAATAAAATTTTATGTACTTTTCATTTAAAAAATATGTGTATATGTAATTTAATAGGCGTACAAGGAAGTCATGTTTTGTAAAAATTAGTTTTTTTTTAAATGTTGAAGAGCCATACTGCAAACAGAATTTTTCTTTTAATTATTAAACTGCAGTACTGCAAAAAAAGCTTTTTTTTTAAATATATTAAAGGACCATTAGTAAAATATTACAATCATAATGTCTTTTAATAAAAAAAAAATCTGGTTGATCTACGGAGTCGAGTGCCATATGGAAGTATTTAATTGAACTATAAAGCATTCATCAACCAGACCTCCTAACGGAAGGAGTACTTTAGGTAATAAAAGAAGTAATTGTTATTAAAAAACGATTACTTTAGTATCTGTATCCTTTTCTCGTTGAAATACCGTAATAATAAATGATACGGATCGTTTTATCAAGTCGTATCGTTTCTAGTAACAGCAAAAAGGAAAAGAATACGTAATACAAATAACACTCAAGATATCTTTTTAAAAGGAGTACGTAAAATATTCAATTTTTTTTTGCAATCAGTCTTCTTCAAATAGAAAGACTAGAAATTAAATCATTAATCAATAACGTACGTATAAGCTATATAGCGTAATGTTTTCATTATACTGTTATTTTAATTTTGTTTTGTAATTATTTATAGCTTTACGGTTTACCAAATAACAAGTCACTGAAATTAACTGGTTTGCAGTAATAAATTTCATACGGTTAACCGAGTGTTTATTATGCGTAGCAAGGACTAGTAACAAAGACTTAAATAGACGTTAATTTATTTATCAATGTTACGAGTTTAATCATCAGTCGTTAAAATACTCGTAATTATAATAATGAAACATTCAAATAACGATAATAACCAAATTTAAGTTTTGTATTTAAAAAAAAAATCGAAACGATGTTTCTGAACTTTCCTATCATTGTGTACAGTGCTTAAACTTTAACCTTTCGTCCGTTAAGAAAATTGAAAATTATTATTTTCCTTACTACCTCACTCAGATATGTTACGTTACTGTCCCGGCTTTGACTAGATGAATCAAGGAAAATAAATTTTGTTTTAAAATCTTGATCAATATAGAATAATTACGAATAATTATAAGATAAAAAGTAGTTGCGATTAAAAATCGTATTAATTATTTAAAATATAAACATACTAGCACCTCATCGCGGCTTCGCCAGCGCTTTATGGTTATATATGATTAATTGTGTGTCGACCAATATTTTATAGTTTTGGACAAGTATAAGTCAAATCGGATCGTAAATATAATTTTTCGAAATATCTCGACCCCAGCGCCATATAGCGGGTCCAAACTAATTCAGAAACTTCGCGGACGTGCGCACAACGCACCAAAGTTTCATCGCAATAGCATGAATGGTATAGGAACGCATACGGGACAAACAAACATTCATTATTATATATCTAGAAGGTGATATATTATTAAGGTAAATGAATAAAGACTTAATTATAAATAAAAACAATTTCAAAAGAAATCACACTTTAGAAGACTTTAATAATAATTATTTGAACACATATATATGTACACATTAAATGGATGCATTTAGACTATTTTTCAATAAGTATTATTTTAAAGGCAAGGAAAACTTTCCTTGAGAGATTTTTTATTTCAAATACGCCATAAGGTTTTTAACTAACAATGACTCGGTTATGAAATTTTTTAGAGGATTATCTAAAAAATTGAAATGTTGATTTAAAAGATTCGTGTCCCTTGATCAAATGACTATAAGTCTTCTACTATGTTTAATCTACTTAATACTATGTTTTTTTTAAATTATTAGGATGTGTTTGTCTCATTTATACCCCAATAAAGCAATTTCACTTTATTCAAGTTTTTTTTTACCTTAATGAATTCGGTTTAAAACCGTTGTACCATCAACAAAAACCAACAATCAGATTTTTCATCAAATCTAATGTGGACACCACATGACTTACTTGTACTCCTATTAAATTACATTTACACACTTTTTTAAAATTGAAAAGTACATAAAATCTTATTTCATTAATAATTCTGATATTTTTTAATTTTTTTTTTGTTATTCAATAATTATTGTAATTTTTTTTTACAAACAGAGGTTAATAATTATTAATAAATCAATATATTTAAATTAAAAAAAAAGTTTTAAAAAAGGAGATGAAGTCTGATTCGAACCGATATGCCTTCCCCTTGTAAGATCATTAATTAAAATTTCATTTGGCAATAACTCTGGAACCGATGAAAATAAGTACCGCTTATGATATATCGCTGAATATCCCTCAACAAGGGCTTATTACTGCAGTTACAAAAAAGTCCAAAATCCAATTTTTTGGGATTTTGTGCTTTTTTGGACACTTCTGGTCCAGTCTATTGCAATCAAAAGGGGAGGTGCACAACTAGATGTTACAACAGTCCTATATCCAAGATTTCAACATCTACGGCTAATTGTTTTTGAGTTATGCGAGATACATACATAAGTACAGACGTCACGTCGAAACTAGTCAAAATGGATTCAAGGATGGTAAAAATAGATACTTCCGTTGAAATAAAAAAACCGAAATTTTTCGCGATCACAATATTTCTTTTACTTCGTACAAGGAAGTAAAGGAATGGCTCTATTATCCCATGACTTGAGATAGCGGCCCGTACCGTAATTCTTGGAGCGTATTGCATCTTTTCATGAAGCACATGTGGATTTTTGGAAGCCGAAAAACGCACATTTTGGTTATTAACAACCTCGTTTAGGTGAAAATGTGCCTCATCTGAAAATCAGTCGTTGTTCAACAATACGTCTTGGTACACAGCCCGTTAATTTACGCAAAACTGTTATTTTTTACGGATACAAACGCGAAACGGTTTTTAAAATTCGTTGCACAGATCGCCTAGAAGTCCCAAGTCGCGGTGGTGCTTTTTTTATTGATTTATCCGAGCTCCTCGACAACGCTGCTCTGACAGCTTCGACATTATGTGGAGAACGAACATCGGCAGGCTGTTCGCGCTTACTCTCAAATACTGAACCGTCGCTATTAAATTTTTCGTAAGATCTACGTATTGTTTTAAACCACCGAGTTGGAAAAGGGGAACGAAACCTTCTTTTTGTAAGCACTCGCTTTTCGTTTCATTTCAAAACAACACAGGCTGTACTCGCTCTTCAGCAGTCAGTCTTCCTTTGTCAGCCATCTTCGAACGATACACAAACAGCGCACTCGGAAAGAGAAGAAATTAATATTTATGAGTTGCTGTCACTTCTGCCATCATAAAACACATTAATAAATTAACCTAAATAATTGCTAGCCTCCGTAGCGCGAGTGGTAGCTTCTCGGGCTTTAATCTCGGTCAGACATGGCATTTTCACACGCTACAAAAATTGTCATTCATATCATCCTCTGCAGCAATATCTGACGGTGGTTCCGGAGGTTAAAAAAAACCTAAACGATTAATGCTAAAACAAATATTGATCATTTTGTGCCCCGCCTTGTATATAAGTATCAGTTTTATGAATCAAGTGTAAGACCCCAAAATGGCGGAAAAATTAACTTTTTAATAATTGAAAAAAAAACCATAGAACCGCCAAAATATGTGATAAATAAAGTATATTAACCTAGCGTATGTGGCGTAAGTAGAAGTTAGATGTAGTAATTTTATTTTAAATGAATTAATAATTACGGTATAGTTATTTAATAATTAAGAGAACAGTAATAACAATTAGAATGTTCATTCGGGAAAGTCTTATTTAATTTTTCATTGATAACTGATTTTTATTTTGACAACTGAATTAATAGTTTAAAGTATCTGTTACAGTATAAGAACCTTCGACACAGTTGATTGTAAAAATGTTATTTTTGAAGTCTTAAACGAATCTTTACCAAGTCTCTCTCTCACCCTTCCTCCTCTCTTACGTCTTGTCCTATCGTTCGTGCGCGTGCGCGCGTGTGTGATCTATTTCTATTTCTGTTAATATGTTTCTGAATCGTCAATTTGGTTTATAAAGAGAAAGGAAACTTTATTTAAATAGTACTTCAGTACCGCATTGAAGTTGGTTATTTGCGTTGAAGGAATTAATTATATTGTACAGAGGAACTAGGCAGGTTCTCTATTGTTTATAGATAGGGCTTCAAGACGAGAGAAATTAGACGTCGAATCAGATAGTCTGTTAAATTCAGTATATTAGTTTTCAACCCTCGTCTTAATTATCGTTGTGCTATTTCTCTAGACCCTGTCTTTTCCAGTTCCGAATGAATATTTTCGTAATTAATTTAATTATTAATCGGGGAGTTATATGTCAGTGTTCGTTGCACACACATTTATACGTAATTTAATTTAAGTTTTCTATTTTACAAGATTATATTGTTAACCGGTATTACTTCCTCGTTATGATATATATATATATAAAAGGCAAAGTACTGTGATCGGATCAAATGATGAATAACGGACTTTTTTCTAAGACCTTCATATTTCATGATTACCTCTAACCAAAAATTTCCGGAAGGATGTACGTACGTACGTTGTCCAGTTTTTTAAGAATCACAAACTTTTAGAGGATTTTTTAATTTTAGAATTATAAATTTTAGAGGATTACAAAAACACACGAACGGACGCGATCGGCTGTCGGGTTCATCTCAAAATGCCGCCAAAATTAAAATTCTGTAATAATCATTACGCAATAACGGTAATAGCGTACATCGTAGTCGGAAAAATTTGATTCAAACGCATTTATGTAAGGTTTACTATACTGCATAAAAAATTTCACTATAAATATCAGTTTTTTAAATCATATGTAAGAACTCAAAATGGCTCCTTTGATATCTGTACGTGTGGTATTGATAGTATTTAATCTTGATCAGAATCGGCCAAGGGGAAGGGAGATATGGATTTTATTGGTCCCGGATCTCAAAATTTTACTCAAAGGGTAAGTACATTTTTTATATGATTTATACCCTTTAGGTAACTAAGATACTTTCTAAGGATGTTCAGTTTATTCAAATCCCCATAAAGAGATGGGACAAAAAAGCTTTCTTCTTTTTTGTCGTTTCTCGATGAAAAGTCATATTTTTATATAGTAAGATCATTGATTTTCAAAATTTTTCGCTTACCACCCACATTTAGAATCAAAAATTTTCTAGCGCTCCCAAAATTTTTAAACTTATCATCTGTTAAAAATAATAATAATTGCAATTGCTGTTTTTAAGTTGCGCTCTGTTTTTAAGAGCGCATCTAAAAAACAGCAATTGCAGTTATTGTTTTTAAACGTGGCATATCCTATTTCTGAGTTGAAACTTACATTTTAGTTTTAAATATCGGTAAAACATAATTTTTGTCCTTTTTTAATCAGTCATCACCTTCCTAGACCGTCTGAACGCCCCTAATTTTCTGTGGCCTTTTACCCCCCCCCCCCCACCTGAAGCCCCACAAGGGGGTGTTATCGCACATTTTGAGAACGAATGACTTAGGTGTTTCTATGATTTTGTTTTTTTTTTCAATAAAAATGTATATTTTAAAAATCGATTGAGGTAATGTAATGAAATTTGGTGTACGTATACTCAGTAAGACTCTGCTACAAAATAATTAAGTTTGAATATATTACTTAATTGCAAATTGAAAAATGGCAGCCAGTAACATTTTTTAATCATTAATATTTCGGTAAATATTAATTTTATTAAATTATGTTTTAAATAAGAAACATATTTTTTCAATTTTTCAGGTCAGATTTTCATATAAAACCGCTAAATTTGGGGTCTAAGAATTAAAGTTGGTTTAATTTTACTGAAGGCACAGAAATCAGAGCGGAATCATTCGCTTGCCGATACTCGAAAATGAAGCGTATCAGAACCTATGTTTATATGAACTTTCTTCTTTCATCAGTAGTACACGTTCTGAAATTTGTACATATCATAAATCACTCATCACACATATATATATATATATATATATATATATATATATATATATATATGTGTGTGTGTGTGTGTGTGTGTGTGTGTGTGTGTGTGTGTGTGTGTGTGTGTGTGTGTGTGTGTGTGTGTGTGTGTGTGTGGTGTTGGATCTATTTATATTTAATGTTTTTTGTTGGTTTGAAATTGTTTTATAATTTATTTTATGTGTAACAATAGATTATATATAATTTCTATGCAGGTGACCAATATAAAACCGAACCCATAATGAAACAGCTACCCAACACTATTTATGAAAGAATGTTATTCCCGTTTGTCAGGTAGTTACGAGTCAGTGCAGTATACATTTTGTTGCAGTGCAGTATAGTAATACAATTGTGTTTGTGAGAAATGTCTTATTCAATCCAGGAGAGGATAGCTACAGTTGAGGCCTACAATCGTTTTGGATCGTTTGTAGAATCACGTCGAGTATTCGTAGAATCATTTCCTTGCCGTATCCCAGCGAAGAGTAACATATACGATTTAGTTAAAAAAATGGCGTACAACAGGTTCGGTTTCAAATGCAAAACGAAATAGGCAATTTTCCGTTAGGACTCCATACGCCATTTCCGATGTTGAAAGCGGAATTACTACCGGTCCAAAAAAATCACTTCGCAAGTTATCCGAACAATTTGGTGTTAAATACTCATCTTGTCGTAAAATTCTTCACGAATAAAATTGAAACCGTACCGCGTTACAACTGAAGTAGACAGACAAATCGAAACGACTTAATTATGGCGACTGGCTTCTCAAAACTTGCGTTTTTTTCCTTTGGGGCTGCTTAAAGAAGAGAGTTTATACATCTAATCCCCACAATATTGATGAACTGAAGGGGAACATTCAACGAGAAATGAACGCAATTGACAACAACGTTTTGGGTCAGACGATTCTCAATATGAACAGTCAAGCATAAAAGTGCATCGATACCCACGATGGTAATTTTGAACATCTTTTGTAACAATAAGGTAAATGAATGCAACGTTTAAATTACGTTTTATGTTTTTCCTATTTAATTTATCCGTATCATTCATAAAATTTCATTCCAACATAACCTACCGATTCTGCAGCGGTTACGTTATGGTTCGGTTTTATGTTGCTCACCCTGTATATCATATCGGTTTTTTCTATTTTCATATATTAAATCTTTGAAATTCTTGTACCGTTTTCCGGAACACTCTTTTTTTTCTCTCTGCTCCCCTGGGTCGGATCAACAGTCAAGTATTTCTCATTTCAGGGAAGTGACTCTAACGGGCCTTTCCACCCGCCGGCAGTACGTTCGGCAAGACAGGTCGGCCCGCCGGTTCTGGATTCTTTTTTTTCATATTTTGCCTGTCTCAAACCGGCCAGACAGGGATAAACCGGTCCCGACTATGCCATTCCCGGGGTCTCTGCCCAGCAGCCGGTACTCGGTCTTTCTCTTTAATTTTTATTGCCTGCCTCAAACCGTGAGGCGAGAGGGTCGGATCCGGCTATGTCGTTCCCGGATCCCACCCCAACGGCCGGGACTCGGCCCTCAATCTTTTTTTTATTTATTCTTTTTTCGAGTAGCATCAGATACTTTTCCAATCACGGACGTCTTCCGCTTTCTGTTTCAAGATATATCACCAAGTTCTCGATGGCCCTCCATTCTTCTGAGTCGCGTAACGTATATCCAATCGTGTTCTCCGGGGTAATCCAGCTCAGGCGTGCTCTTTCCTTAATATCATCCCATTTCGGGCACTCATAGAAAGTATGTAGTGACAAATCCAGAGCTCCACAATATACACAGTTTGGAAACTTTCGACTGTTTAAGACGAAAAACTCTGTATAACACTTAAGATTCGCCGATCCGTATAATTAGAATTAAACAATTATTGCTAAGTTTGATATTTTTCTTCTTCTCTAATTAAAGAGAACAAACAACACCTTTAGCGGTCATTGTAAAGTAATATTCCCGTAATCTTTTATGTAATAAAAAGTAGGCTAATTACAGATATACCAACATTAAGATAATTAAATGGCAGATTATATACACCTGTAGAGATATATTACTATTGTTATCAGCATCATCAGCTTTGTAATTTATTATTGTGATGTGATTACCGCATAACATCTTGCATAATATTAGAATACAATAAAATTTGTGGGAAATTGTAAAGAAGAATTCTTACTACAATAAATAAGGCGGGAATATAGCTATAGACATACTATAAAATGTATAAAAAAAAAAAAAAACTTCAACAGGGCAGGAGGCCAGGGTAGGCGCTTGTGTCTACTCGACGGTTACCCATACACACGAACGTAAAACCTCATTGTGAAATTCAATACGGCTACCACTCGCGTGTGAATAATTCTTTGGATAGTCCCACAGTATAAAATAAAAAAATAAACAATGCGACACACACACACACACACAGAGGGAGTGAGAGAGGGGTATTCTAACCTAACTTATTGGACTATAATCTAATCTAACACTAGAAGCGGTTGTTTATGTATCTTAGTAGTTGGTAGCGTTGTTCATTGTACTGGACATTTTTACTCTTCTTTCAGGATTTCTCAGGGGGGTCCAATTTCTTTGGAGTACAACATATATATTTGTTGTTTTATTAATAAATTATACTCTTATTTGGACCAATTTTTATATTATAAATAAATAAAAATTTTTCTGATCAATAAAAAGTAATAAATTATATAGATCATAGGAATGCAACTCCATGGTTACCATGGAGTGGTTTTTTCTGGATGAATCAAGGAAAACTGGGATAAAACTTTGATTAGAGCAGGATCACAAAAAGCACAATTAATTACAATGTAAAAAAAAATCCCTCTCGGTATACCGGAAGGCGGAGTTATATTTCACCGGTGCTAAGTAGGGGATAAAAAAGATTTCCACCTTAAAGTTAAGAAAAACTTCAAATTTACTCAATACGACAATGATTGCACCTGAAAAAAGTTTCACATGTTTAGCATACGGCAAGCTCCCATCTTCTTACAATTCCAGCAAAATTTTGGTCATCCCTTGCCGTAAGGGTTGGTCATATCAAAAATCGTTTCAGACGAAAATTATAGGTAATGTTTAGAGGACTAACTACCTCTTTAAACCGTTTCGATACTGTGCCTATTTAGGGAGGTATGATATTTTTTGGTCTTCGAAACCCCATCCATCCCATTGGCCGATGGTTTGTGATATCAAAAAACTTTACTTAGATAAGTTTTAGGCCCTCATCCAAAGAATAGTAGGAACTTCAAATGAATTCGATATTTTACTTAAGAAGAAAGTTATAGCGATTTTGTTTCTCGAAAAAGCCCCCCCTCATTTTCACCTCCATAGTCCGATTTTTCCCATAACGAACTCGACCGAGATTTTGGGTCATTATATTTTATGTATCAATTTGAAATTGATTGGCGCAAAATTACGACAGTTATCGTGTCCACAAGTAAGTGAAATATATATATAAAAACCTTTGAACTGACGGTGGTTTTGGGGTCTGGAAGATGTGAAACGCGAAGATATGTCGAAATTTTTCGGAAGTTGAATCATGGTACCCATTACAATAGATAGATTTTTTATGAAATCTATCTAAATATAACTGAAAACGATTCACAGTTTAGAAGGCGTTAGTGAAAATTATTTGAACTAATCTATTTAGATGCTGAACAGAAATACATAAAATTTACGATTTTTAAAGATCCCTCCAATTAAATTTTTGGGTTTAATAGGTTAATAGGTTTGGGTTTAAAGCATTATTAGAGTAACTATTATGTTTCTGTAAAAACATTCTTTAATTTGATTTTCAATAAATTGGTTTGATGATTTTTTAAACGGTTCGACCACAATAATAATAATTGCTATCGGATGCACGACGAGACCCTTTCTCGGATCCCGAAGTATTGAGTTGTCTGTTTATTAAAGGTGGATATTCTTACTTTTTCTTTCGCGGCTTCAAGAAGCTACAACAAGGAAAGTATGGTAATCAGCCAAAAAAAGAGGTATGGGGTAACTTTTGACTGGTTAAACCGATTTTGATGAAATTTTATGCCGAGACTTATATTTTTGGGATAATATCTCCAGGAGGTAGGATAGATTTTTTTTTGGTGTCAATTTTCTAAAAAATTTGCAAACATAACTTCAATTTATATTAAGCTCACTATATGTTTGCATCCTTGTCTGACCATTTTTAAAAAACTTTTTCTCCCAAAATTTCCTTCTCCAAAACTCGAAAAAAACTGTTTTTATTTATTCCATAATTTTTAACTGATGTTTTGTCTTCCTAAGCTAGTAATAGTACAAGTTACTTGATTTCTTAAAACATTTTTTTGGTTTATTTTTGTCATTATTTTTCAATTATATACGAATAAATAACCAATGCCAGGAAACTATTACAACCTTGTTGTCAGCTTTTTACTTCCTTGTACGAAATAAAGGAAGTATTTTAATCGCGAAAAATGTCGGGTTTTAGATTTCAACGGAATTATCCATTTTGACTAGTTTCGGCGTGGCGTCTGCACGTACGTACGTATGTATCTCGCTTAACTCAAAGACGATTGCCCGTAGGATGTTGAAATTTTGGGTTTAGGACTGTTGTAACATCTAGTTGTGCACGTCCCCTTTTGATTTCAATAGACTGGACCAGGAGTGTCCAAAAAAGCACAAAATCCCTAAAAATTGGATTTTGGACTTTTATGTTACTGCAGTAATAAGCCCTCATTGAGAGATTTCAACGATATATCATATAAGTGGTACTTATTTTCATTGGTTCCGGAGTTATAGCCTAATGAAATATTTGGATCTTACAAGGGAAAGGCACATCGCTTCAAATCCGACTTCATCTCTTCTTTTTTTAACTTTTTTTTTAATTTAAAATATTGATTTATTAATATTAACCTCTGATTGTAAAATAAAATTTACAATAAATAATAATTCAGTAATAACAATTCAAAAATTTGAAAAAATCAGAGGTTAATAATGAAATAAAACTTCATGTTTTCATTTTTTTTTTTAATTTGTATATGTATTTTAATGGATGTACAAGTAAGTCATGTACGGGTAGGCAGAATGCTAGATTAAGGGATGCTGCGCGTGAGGTTTACGTGAAGCAAGGAATGCATATAATGCATCAATTAAAAGGGCTAAAGCCAGTTGCTGGAAGCGACTGTGTCAAGATATAGATGCTGATCCATGGGGCAGGGGTTTTAAAATTGTTACCAACAAGTTAGGGAAGAGATTACCTGCCTTAACAGACGATAAGATCCATCGTGTTGTTAAGGAATTATTTCCTCAGCAAGCGGGTCCTATTCGGGAAGAGATTGTGGATAATAAATTTGAACTTCTTGACGCTAGTGAGCTATTAATGGCGGTGAAAAGACTGAAGCTACATAAGGGACTCGGGCCAGATGGTATTCCAGCCGAGATAATCAGAATATTAGCAGAGAGGATGCCTGCAGAGCTTCTTAATATCATGAATAAGATCCTGAGAGATGGTTGTATTCCAATGCAATGGAAAGAGTCCAGGTTGGCCCTTATCAAGAAACCGGGGATCGATGACTTACAAGTAGCATATAGACCTATATGCATGATCAGTAACATCTGCAAACTCCTAGAGAGATTGTTGGAATTGCGGCTGAAAAATGCGATTGAAGAACATGGTGGCCTTTCTAACGCACAATTTGGTTTCCGTAAGGGGCGTTCTACGGTGGGTGCTGTTAAGACAGTTATGCGTCTGGTGGACGAAGCGGCATCGGGTACTTGGCGCACCAGGAAGATACCAATTGTGATATTGCTTGATGTCAGCAATGCTTTTAATTCGCTGAAATGGGATGCGATCCTACAAGCGTTGAGAGATAAGGATATTCCTGGATACCTAAGAAGAATTATCCAGAATTACCTGCAGGATAGGTTTGTTGTTTGTCACCAGGGTAGATCCTGCTTCCGCTTCAAAGTGACGTGTGGAGTGCCTCAAGGCTCTGTCTTGGGGCCACTCCTTTGGAATCTGGTCTATGACGGAATTCTCGGGCTGAGTTATCCTCTGGGTGTTTTCCCAGTGGCTTTTGCTGACGACCTGGCCTTGGTTGTTACTGGAAAAACTGAAGTAGAGGTATCGGAGAAGGCAAACGTAGCGATACGAATGGCAGAAGTCTGGATGTCCACTAAAGGCTTAAAACTTTCGCATGGTAAAACAAAATACGTAGTCATGACAGGCCGTAGGAGAATATCTGACATCCTAATCCGAGTAGGGGGTAATCTTGTCCAGCAACAGACTTCAGCCAAATATTTAGGGATCTGGCTTGACGAGAGGAGGAGTTTTACGGCACACGTGAATGAAATACGTAAACGAGCTGAATGCACGGTCAAAAATCTTAGCAGATTACTCGGTAATATGACAGGATCCAGAACTGCGAAGCGTAAGATTTACGCTCACGTAGTTAATTCCATCTTACTTTACGGTATACAAGTCTGGGAAAGAGCTCTGCGTGCCGACAAGAACAGAAGAGCCCTTGAAGGAATTCAACGGCGCATGGGCTTAAGAGTGATATGTGCATATTCTTCAGTCTCCACCGAGGCAGTACTCGTAATTGCAGGAGTTCCTCCGCTTAAACAACTGGCGGAGATGCGAGTGAATATAGCACGTGGACAACCTTCTAAAGAAGCATATGAAGAGATGCTGCGTAATTGGCAACATCGTTGGGATGTAGCCAACACGGGACGATGGACACATCGTTTGATACCTTTGATCCGACCATGGATAGAAAGGAAGTTCGGGGACATAAATTACTGGATAACGCAATTTTTTACAGGGCATGGGTCGTTCAGGTCCTATTTATGTACAAGACTAAGGGTACTGTGGGGCATATGATTCCCCTGAACATGTAGTATTTGAATGTAACCGTTGGACTGAAAGCAGGCAATCCTGTGTAAGAAGTATAGGGCCATTATCTACGGAGAATGTGGTGGATAAAATGCTACTTAACGAGGATAACGTTAATGTGATCTCGTCGTTTATAACCGCAGTTATAAAGAAGAAAGATGAGGAAGCTCGTCAAGAAGAAACCGCTCGCTGATGACGGCTTGTCGTAGGTGGAATTTCCGTTTGTCAATATTTGAGAGAATGGGCAATATTGAGATATAGCTTTGAGTGTTGTTTACACACCAAAAAATAAAAAAAAAACAATTTATAAAATATGTATTAATATACTGAAAACTTACAAGAGGAAATTGTTTGTTGTTGAGGGGAAGCTGATGATGGAGCTCTGGTTTGTAGGTTTTATCGGATAAGTGGTGAAGGAACTTATAGATTCTTAAACTTTGTGTTTCTTATATTATAAGTTTATAAAAATTTGTTAAAAGATACTGAAAACAGTCATAAGGTAACTGTTTGTTGTTGACGGGTAATTTAAGGTGGTGCTCTTGCTCGATTGTGATGACGGACAGCCGAAGGTGGAGCTCATGCTCGTTCGTGCTTGCGTGGATGGGCAGAGAGGTGAAGAAACTTGAGGACTCCGTGGCTTAAGTTTTAAACTAATTGGTTGGGTTGGTATGATATCATATAAAAAAAAGAGAGAGATTAAAGAATAGGGGTGACTGTTGCTGAGAGAACAAGGGTGGTGGACTCTCAGTAATCAGTGTATGATGAATATCTATAAAAGAAATAAAAGAGCTAACCGGTGAACCGACCTGCCGTGCCGGACATACAGCCGGCGGGCGGGGAGGCGAGCTAGAGTAAAGGACACTCCTCTGGCGCGAGTCAAACTTGATTGTAGATCCGTTCCAGAGTAGTAGGTGGGAATATATAAAAAAAAAAGAAAAAGTAAGTCATGTTGTGTCCACATCAGATTTTTTAAAGAATAAATGATTATTCTTTTGAGCAAATATTGCATTTATAAGTATAAACACTTGGATAAGTTAAAATTTAAATTTTGTTTTTTTAAATATTAAAGATGATACATTTTTTCACAGAATGTAATATATGTATGTGTGTTATCGTTGATGGTGTCTCTATAAAAATATTTGAAAATATATCTTAAGATCCATTTTTTTCGGTTTGCTTTTTGAAATGCAATTTGTGAAGTTCTATTTTATTTCTTTGGGAAAGGTAGGAGTAAAAAATATTTATTTATTATCAATTATTGACTTAAATTAATTCAGAAGTGAACTCAGGACCGTAGTGTTTTGCTTCTTACATTCAACCTTTAAAACATTATTAACAGTTGGTATATGAAACTTTAAGTATGTTAACAACTTATGTACAGCGATTGAAATTACTAATTATAAAAATAATAATATTAGTAGAAAATTAATTAACGTAATTTTACTAATTACTGCTGTTGACAAATTGAAAATTATTTCAGCAGATGACGAGTTACATCAGTTTAATTTTTAAATAATCTTTCGGATCATTAAATAATATTTTTTGGTACCTATTATCTAATGTTATAGATGAATTTACCTCCAAAAATTTAACTTTGCACGTAATATATTCGTATTTAAATTAAATTTAAACAAACAATTTTTTCCACATTTTTTTAAGACGGAATTGGAATATTATTTCTTTATTACGGGTTCATTTTAATAATTTCAGGATGTCTTTGCTAAAAAAGAATAACCTGTACTTAAAAAGACAGTATTCACCTCTATATAACCGAACTGTTTTCGTATAACAAAAATTCGGCTTAAGAGAAGCAATTTTAATATTTTCATTCCCACTTACGATAGGAAATTTCTCGGCCTGATAAAGAAAACAAAAGATTTTTTATTTTGAAGTGTGGCCGATTGCAAATCGATACGTTTGGACCAACGACTTTCCAACTTTTAATACCGTCAGCATTATAGTATTTTTACACCTGTGTTAAATAAGCAGTCATCTCAGCTTTGACCTCATCATTTGAAGTGAATCTTCATCCAGCGAGCCATTTATTCAGGTTTAGGAAGAGGAACTAATCCTTTGCAATCAAATCCGGGGAATATAGCCCTTGTAGAAGCACTTCAAAGCGTAAGTTATGGAGTTTTGAAGCTACAACCCGAGACGTGCGTGCAGGCGCATTATCGAGGCGAAAGAGAACATTCTTTTTGGCCAGATGTTGATGTTTAACCTTAATAGCATTTTTAATAGGTCCAGTATTGAAGCGTAATACTGTCCGGTGACGATTCTGTATTTTTACAGCTAACCTATGAACGCCACACGAATCCCGTAAGAATCCCAAAACACCGCACTCATAACTTATCCTGCCGATAACCAATTTTACTTTGTTCGCTGTACTTTCACCTGTCCTCACCCGCTTTTTGATTTCTGGGATGTAAGGGAGAATCCATGTTCATCAAATTTTATAAAACGTCGAAGCGGAATCGCGTTTAAATAAGTCGAAATACCCTGGAGAAGTGTTCATTCGAGTGCGTTTTTGGTCGACTGTTAACAAACGCGGATCCTATCGAGCGGAAATCTTTTTCATACCCGTAAATCATGTAATATGTATTAGACACGGTCTGTCGAGAAGTTTGTGATATCAGCAGGCACGTGTACTTTTAATCGCCTGTCATTTAATATACGGCAACGTGGGGTTTTGTAAAAATTTTGTCGGTAGTAGTGATTATTGGGAATCCGGAGCGTTCATCATCTTAAAAGGATGAACGATCACGTTTAAATTCTGAAGCTTAGTTATTTTACCGTCGAAATCGAAAAGGAAGAATCTTTTCTCTCTTTAAGGAAAGAATCCGTTAAAGTGAAATTTAACTCTGTATGTCCGTAAGGTTTTTTTTAAAATAAGAACTTATTAACAGCTGAAATTTCAATTTTATCCATCTTTTAGAAAATATTAAATCTTATTTAATATTGGAAACATTGGCGTCTGAAACTTTGCAGCACTCCATCTAAAGCATTATATTTGATGAATATCATAGTCGTTTGGTCGTACTTGTGAAATCTTTGTGTCAGGCCGATAACTTTACGAATGATCGTGGTAATAAGTAGTCATTTGAAAGATTTTCGAACAAATTTGTCTAAAATAAATAAAAATTTCCTTTTACAGTAGCAATATTATTCTGCCATTTAATGTTTAAATAATACTAATTAATTTTTTTTTAAATTCGAATATTCTGCATCCGTTCTTCCGTGTAAATAAATATGTCCTTTAAAAATGTTTAACGTCTTCTGAATTGCGTATTATTTTGTGTTCATTTTATATCTATATACTTATTTATTATCTTCTTATCCTAATATTATTTCGTGTTTTTATATAATAAATAATTTATCTTATACTCTGTGATGTTGTTCTGATCAAAAGTTATTCTGTGGTTTCCCTTGGGTACATCCAGGAAAATTCTGGAACAATTCAGTAATAATATTACCAAAATGTTTAAAAATTTATAAAAACTTGCTGTATTTTTTTCAGTCTCACTTTAATCAAATTATTATCATACATTGCACGAGTTTAATTAGTAGGTTAATTTGGATTTCAAAGGATAACATCGTATATTGAAATTTCTAATATATTTATAAAATATCAAACAAATTTTCAATCAAACATTTACTATACAAAATAACAAAATGGTGAAGTTTTTATTTCATTTATTTAAATTAACTATCACAATTTTCGAAGAACGTTTTTATAAAAGATTTCTCTCATTCGATCCATCTCTGATAATCCATCATTATTGCAATGTTAACAAATTCGAAACCACAAAAACTCCCCCTCCAACTTTTTATCATTTTTTTTATGTCGAACGGCTACCGGATTTTTCTCATCTGCGACCTCAAAAACCCCGGATAGCCGTTTTGCAGATTTTGCAATTTTTTTTATACCGCACCCTTAATTTACCTCTGTACTAATTTGCTTTACTCGTTTGCAAAACTAATGGTGAAATATTGTATTGTCACCCCATCTTAGTAACTGTGCAAAATTTCATCGATCGGTAATGTGAGGAAGTATGTTAAATTAAGGATGCAAGATTTGAGGATAAACATGAAAAACAAAACATTGTGAGTTAAAGAAAAACAAGTAAAAATAGTCCGACTTCTTGTGAGATTTTTGGTGCGTGGAAACCCCACTCCATGGAGTGGACCTTGAGCTGTCTGTCGAATAGTCGTTTTTATCGTATAATGATTCCTTCTCTGTACTTTTATTTTTCTTCTTCATCCAATTCTTTTCCTTACTTTTGGATCTATTCTTCGTAATTTTATAATCTTTAAACGTAAATATGACCCTGTTAGGGTAAACTGTTAATCCCGAAACCTGTAGAGTTTGTGTAGCTTTGATGTAATTTAGGTATCTGTGGATTAACGTAGGGACTTTTTTCGAATTCAAAGGCTGTACAATAAAAGGTCTACCAGATTAAAAACATTTGTTCATAAATATGCCCTCATCTTTTTCTGAGGTTGAAATTGGTGTACTTTTTTGGTTGTAGTTCAATTAACCACACGTCTTAGGAATGATCGGGTCGGTCTACGACTGAACACGACCTCACTACAGTTACATGCTATAATATGATCCACATCTTATTGGGCTGTGGGGAGGGGTGATGATTGTTCACTAATTGAACAGATTGTAACGTATAGTACAGGCAATTTGTCATCAAAATAGGCTGTATTTGAAAATCCTTACCTACCGATTGATCTTTTGTCCATGCGTTAGAGGTGATGAGGGAAACTTAACCCCAGATTTTTAACATCCCTCCTCCCATATATTTTTGAAAAACTCAAAAAGTTTTTAAAATGCGTTTATCTCTGAATCTATGCATTTTAGAGAAAAGTTTTTCAAACAAAAAATTTAGAGGACATTCTCCTCTACAATTAATATCCTTGAAGTTAGCCGTATAATTTGAAATTGAAATACTAGGTGGCGCTGAAGTTGTAAAAAACGTGTTTTTTCGGTTTTTTCACCGGAAAAATTGTTTTTTGTCTGTATTGCATTTGGAAAAGTTGTTAATCTCAAAAAAACAGACAACTTTTATTAAAAAACTTTTCTTGTACGACTTAGCATTCCAGAGTTATAGGGGTACAATGGCAACGCAGCGGACCTATTGTTACTGTAGCCGGGGAGATCGGCATTGTTCAGCGACTAGACCGGTTTCCAACACGTGCCCAATTCACAACATTTTCACACTTTCACAAGCTACAGCTCCAAAACGGTGAGTCGTACAAGAAAATTGTTTAAATAAAAGTCGTCTGTTTTTTTGAGATTAACAACTTTTCCAAATGCAATACAGACAAAAAACAATTTTTCCGGTGAAAAACCCGAAAAGAACACTTTTTTACAACTTCAGCGCCACCTAGTATTTCAATTTCAAATTATACGGCTAACTTCAAGGATATTAATTGTAGAGGAGAATGTCCTCTAAATTTTTTGTTTGAAAAACTTTTCTCTAAAATGCATAGATTCGGAGAAAAACACATTTCAAAAACTTTTTGAGTTTTTCAAAAATCTATAGGAGGGGAATGTTAAAAATCTGGGGTTAAGCTTCCCTCATCACCCCTAACTTATGGAAAAAACATCAATCGGTAGGTAAGGATTTTCAAATAAAAATACAAATTGACTGTACTAGTACACGTTAAGAAAATAAAAAATTATTTTTAAATAGTAGTATATTTTTAGTATTTTATATATTACTAATTTCACATATTTATCTTAACAATATTTCATACATTTAATTTTTAAATAATAAATGTTATTATTAAATGTTATAATGTTTATAAACGTTATATTTAACTATCCTTCCTTTATTTTCTTCATTCAAGTATTCCTATTTTTCATTCGTAGTATGAACTTAATTAAGTCTATTTTTACATTTTAATAATGTATTTTGTGATGCTGCTTTAATCAAGGTTTTACCACAGCTTTCCTTGACCTACCCAGAAAATTCTGGAACAATTTTCTTTTTATCCACGGGTAGCATATCTAACCGTTCCTATTTTGACCTAAATAATGTGTTATTTATTATATACAGATCAGAAAACATATTTATTTAATTTACATTCTAGGATTTAATTTTAATCGAGGTATATTTGTGAATTGAAATATAAAGTTAAATGTTTTATCATATAATTGTTATATATCATTGTTAATCGTCGGTGTAACTGTTTTAGAAATACTCGAGTGTTATAAATATAATTACCTATAAAAGAATGTCAAATACATTACCCTCTATATTAAGTCGGTATACAATAGTAGGTTATTTAACAAAATTGAAAATTACTTATAAGTGTGAATAATACTACAAAAAAATTGAAGAACGTGACGATAAAAGATACCGCAAATTGTAAAAATCCGTGGAAACGTTTTTAATGTTTTATTAAATAATGTATAAAAGTCATGCACGCTGTCGATAATATAATAATGACTAGTGTTATATGAACATTTTTCACGGTCATTTATTTTTTTATATTTTCAATTAAGTAGACTGTAAATGAAGTATATTTATATATATATATTAAAAAAAATCAGAAAAAATGTAATAAAATCATCTAGTAATTTGTACAGAACTTTAATACTATCCCGAATTGAAAATTGTTTCCCCCCTTACAACCTCTATTATTTTACTTATTTTCCTATTTATTTGCAATAGAGCATTTATTATCCAAACACCCCTATGTTCTGTAGGAAGGCAACTTTGAATGTTTCTGTAGAGCTGAAACTACGTTTAAATAAATTTGGTACCCACCCTTCTGACCTATTGGGAGATGCTGCGAGAATGACAGGATGAAAACTGATTTCTTAATTTTAAAAATCTGATGTGGACACTATATGACTTCCTTGTACGCCTATTAAATTACATACATTTTTTGCTGCACTTCATTCAAACTTATTTCATTTGAAAGTGAGATACGATCCTCCAATTTAATGAAGTGGACAGTTACACAATTGTCTTGTGGTGGACCCCACATTCCATCACTTTTTTTGTGGTGTTCGTATCAGAATTTTATATATTAATTTTGTTTCACGTCGCTCAAGTAGTTATGTGGTGTATGTGAGACGTGTCGATCCGTAACCATGAACATATCGGTTCGAATCCGACTTCAAATACATATATTGTTTTTTAACTTTTTTTTAAAATTTAATATATTGATTTATTAATAACGATTAACCTCTGTAAAACGTTTTGAATTAAAATGAAAAGTATATAAAATTTTATTTCACTAATAATTTTGTTATTAATGTTTGTTTTGTGGACTATATGGTGCTGAAATTGTTGGTTTGTGATTTATGACTGAGCTTGAAACTTCATATTTAACTTTAAGTTTGCTTGCAACTGTTTATTTATTTTAGGGGTTCCTTAAGGACCTTCTTATCGCGTGCTTTTGTCAGGAAACTTAATAATGGCGCCGCAGGAGAGCCGATTGTAATTTTAATTGTTATTGAGGAAAAAAAACCTAATAACTTCTGATTTTTTCATTTTTATTTATTTATTGTTATTGAGTGAATTTATGTATTGTAAAAGTTGTTTTAGAGGTTAATAATTATTAATAAATCAATATATTTAAATTTAAACAAAAAAATATATGCATATGAAGTCGGATTCCAACTGATGTCCCTTCCCGTTGTAAGATCAAAATATTTCATTAATTAAAATTTTATTTGATTATAACTCTGGAACCACTGAAAATAAGTACCACGTATGATATATCGTTGAAAAGCTCTCAATGAGGGCTTATTATTGCAGTTAGGAAAGAGTCCAAAATCCAGATTATTTGGATTTTGGGCTTTTTTGGCCAATTTGGTCTAGTCAATTGCAATCAAAAGGGGAGGTGCCACAGTCCTAAATCCAAATTACAACATCCTACGGCTAATCGTTTTTGAGTTATGCGAGATATATAAGTACGTACAAAAAAAAGTACAACTTTTTTTTTTTGTTACGTACGCCGAAACTAGTCAAAATGGATTCAGGGATGGTCAAAATGAATATTTCCATTGAAATTTGAAAACCGAAATTTATCGCGATCACAATATTTCCTTTACTTCGTACAAGGAAGTAAAAAAGAAAGAAACATGAATTTTTTTCAAAACAATCTTTTAATTTTATATTAATGCTAATTTTTATGTTTTACCTCAAGTTTTCTTAAAGTTTCACGTAAAAATATTTTCAATATGAAAGTTTTTCAGGCCGAACTCTATCATAACATTGGAAAAAAGAATGCAAAGAATAAATAATTTTTACATTTTAATATAACTTTTTTTAAAAGGTCTACCGCAGGAATAGATTTATGTTTTAAAACAAATTATCGAAATCGATATCTGGTTGGAAATAAAGCTTTAACGATGAGAGATGTCCCAATCAATTTCAGGATTTTTATTATAAATTATTTACTAATTTATGATTATTTCAATTCAATAATGTTTTATGTAAAATAAATAATATTTTATCGCCGATTTCCGTAGCTGAAAAGTTAGAGTCTCAGTATCTCGTGTGGAGATCTCGGGTTCGAATCCCGGTCAGGCATGGCATCTTTTCATACGCTACCAATTTCCACCGGATTAATGACAGCTGTTGATGCCCGCTCCATAACGAAAAAGAAAATTATATTTTAACGTTAAAAAAAAAATTGGGAGAAAGCAAGCTTTTTCTTGATAAGCGTACCAATTTGGATTAGCTAGTACAGCGTTTTGGAGCCGGATGGTCGTGTTATACCGGGACCGAGCAGTTATTAAGCGTCAAGAAAAGGAGAAGTTAAAAAAGATTAGGAAATATGAAAAACTTGCAATACAGAGGAGTAAGATATGACGTTTGACAGAATAAGTTATAAGATATGTATATAATGCTGATATATGTTGACATAATGGTGTTAGATAAATTTATTTAATTTCTGATTATCTATAAAAATCCTGATTTCTGTAAAAAAATCAACACTTTATTACTCGACAAAGTTTAGAAAGCTCAGTTTAAAAGCGCAAGATGGAGGATGGATTGCTAGACTGAGAAACAGGTTCTGTAAATGACAAGGAATACAAAAAAACGAGGACAGTATTGAATGTAGATACAGTCTCTGAAATCGATGACCGATTAACTGCCTCGCCAAATCAATTAGACGCTTGTTATCTGAAATTTATTCGTCGAAATCAATCGTTCATCCAGTGACAAAATAGTTAAAGTACGACTATATCAAATTCAAACAGTTTATCCTGACAAAGAAAAACGATTTTGTTAACTAGAATATTGTTCTGTGTTTCGTAGATTTTCGCGTGAGGTGATTCGTTATGAACTCGCTGCTTTTTCACTTGACTAGTTGTTACATTTGGACGGCTACTTAAACACTCAAAACAGTTCGGATTTGGGTGCAGAAACTCCCACGCGTATTTTAAAAAAAAAAAACCCCATTGAAGTCGCAGAAAATGATTATGTGATGTGCGTTATCACGAAAAAAAATTGTTGGTTCTTTTTCCTTTAGTGCACCATTATTGTAGTACAATATCAAAATTTATTTAGCGTATGGCACCAAAACACATCACCAATTACAGTAAAAAATGACAAACAAAGATTTAACAAATTAATATAAGATACTGATTCTGGAGCCGCCATTAGGAAATCTTCAGGATTCCCTTCATAAGTGTGAAAATCAAACAATATCAAAATATTTTACTGAGATAATTGTCCTCTCACAAGAAGAAGATATATACTAACATTACAATATGACGGCGCAAATTCACATTACGCGAATTCAACAGCTGCTTTTATTAAGAAATTCTTTGGTGTTCGCGTCATTGGTCGCGGTTTATGGCCACCGAGAGTTTTATATTTGACACCGTCAGATTGTTTCTTTGGGGTAACCTCAAAGAAAAAGCCAACAGCAACAAAGTACGAACACTAGAACAACTGAAGGTCAATATTAAAGATGCTGTGCTAGACATCTAACGATAAACTCTGAAAACAGTTGCAAAAAATACAATTTTAAAAGGGTGGTAACTCATATTCAAAAGAATGCGGGCTTTCACATAATTTACCCTTGAATTTAAGGTGTTATAAAATTTGATAATAACATATGTTTAATAATTTACTCACGTCTTTTTCATTTAAGTAGACCTTCTGATATAAGGCTGTGGTAGATAGATAGGATGGTGTTTTACACGTATATTGGACATTCTGTTGATACAAAGTATAAGGAATTTCCTGCCTGTAAAACCGCTAAGTAATAGTGTCTATATTTGAAAAAAGAAAATGTTATAAACCATCGAAAGTGTCTATTTCATTTGCAATCACCCTGTAAATACAGTAGTTAATTAATTTTTATTCAGATTAACCCGACGGGATCTTCCCGTTAGAAAGATCGTTCGTCCGCATGCGAAACGGATCGGTTGACGAAAAGTAGATAGCCCCGTAGATTGATCCTGGACTTTCAGAGATGGCTGGCCCCCAAATACAAGGAATTGGGGTACAACCTTACCCGGTTCCTTACCGGTCAAGGATGTTTTAAGGCATGTTTGTGCACCGCAGACGTTGAGATTCTCCGTGGAATGTTTTTCCGGGGAGCAGGATACTGCAAAAGACAGTTTTTTTTTGCGATCCGTTGGGTAAGTTTTGCGATTTGCGTTGGGTAAGACTATCCAAACAAAGATGGCGGAAGAAGTGCAGAAGTAAGGAATTACTCCTTTGGGGCTGTTTTCATATCAAAGCAGATCGGCTCTAAGTCCGAAACAAAAAAAAAATTATCCTTTTTTATTAACATCTATCGATTCAAACCAATAAATATAAAGAGAAATTTCACGATAAGTTCTGAAGCATTTACACGGGAATATGGGATAGAAAAATTGCCATCCCTGACCGGGATTCGAATCCGGAACCCTCCCGATGAAAGGCGAGTGGTGATATATATTCTGATTTATATAGTATAAAACTATATTAAGTAATTTTATTGAATAACCAACTATTGACCTATTTTTTGCGTGGCCAATTATTTGATTACAGATTCGTTTTTTTTCTTGCAAATAATGCGGGTGTTGAAATGTACTGCTGTGTGAATTGTAAATCACAGTCGAATAAATAACTGAAATAATTTAAAAATAATAATAATAAAACGGAAATTATTCTTCCGTTTTACGAATTAGTTTTTTATTCATTTATTGTAAAATGTATGCTATTTAAATTTTATAACTCTTTTTTACGTAAAGAAAAGCTTTATACATCGTAATTATCAGTTTCTTATATATAAAAGTAGAAGTAAAATTACTTTAATTTTTAAATAAGCTGAAAATAATTTTTAACCGATAAAAATACGATGAAATTTATATTTTGTTTATTTTTATTTTTATTTCAGGATATCCTGACTTATCTCCTGACTTTTTAAGTGTCTTAAAAAATTAATCTAAGCATAATTAATAACTGAGTGTTTATATATATAATTCTTCCTTAAGAAGAAAGAGGTTGTACTGTTATTTATTAACTGTATTTTTTTTTTCTGTTTAAATAGAATTAAATAACAGATGTTAAAACTTGTTAACTTAGTTGTATTTATTTATTGCTTTCTTATAAACGTATGTATGTAATACACCAGAAAACTGTTTTAATATTTTCACTGCTATCATTAAATGTCATAAAAAAAGTAGGTAGTACGAACGAGTAATATACACAGAGTATCTCCAGTGTTCTATTATTATTAATAATTAACTTTATTATTAATTTATTTAGGGATAACTGGGCACAAAATTGACTTCATTATTTTTGCGATATTCTTTAACAATCTCAGCCGTATCACAGCTGTTTATCAACCGATTTGAACAAATGAGGTGTCATTTTGTTCATAATAAAAGGTTTAAAATTTTACCTTAAAATAATTTCATAGCTGTTAACGATTAAAAAACTTTAATGGCCGTCATTTTGGAATTTTCGAAGGTAAAATTCCAGACCTATTTATTTTTTAGAATATGTTATCGGGTACATGTCCACCAAATTTCATTAGAATATTTCAATCCGTTCTTCACATATAAATTTTAAAATACAAAATGGCAAACAGAGAAAAAATTAAACATGTAGAGTATTTGTCCATATCAACATTTTTTTAAGGTATTTCATGAGAAAGCTACTTGTTGTATTGGATGCCATGATTAGACTTCCGGAAAATTTCGACATATCTTCGCGTTTCACATCCCACAGACCCCAAAAACCCCGTTAGTTCAAAAGTTTGTGCGCACGCGCGCGTGTATATATATATATATATCACTTGTAGACACGATAACTGCCGTAATTTTTTGCCAGTCACTTTCAAATTGATACATAAAATATAACGACCCAAAATCTCGGTCGAGTTCGTTAATGGGAAAAATCGGACCATGGTGGTGGAAATGGGGGGCTTTTTTGAAGTGAAGGGGTTTGAAGGGTTTAAAGTGTCTACTATTCTTTGGATAAGGGCCTAAAACTTATATAAATAAAGTTTTTTGATATCACCAACCACCGACCCAGGGAATGGAAAAAACGGAGTTACGAAGACAAAAAACTCATACCTCCCTTAATAGGCACAGTATCGAATCGGTTTAAAGTGGTCGTTAGTGCTCTATACCTACTTTACCTAAAATGTTTGTTTGAAACAATTTTTTTTCGGCAAGGGATGATCAAAATATTTCTGGAATTATAAGATGGTGTTTGTCGTATGCTAAACATGTGAAACTTTTCCACACGCAACCGTTGTTGTATGAGTAAATTTGAAGTGTTTGTTAACTTGAAGGTGGAAATCTTTTTATCCCCTACTTTTAGCACCGGCGAAATCTACCTCCGCCTTCTGGCGTTCCGAAAGGGGTTTATTTTGATGTTCTGAATCAGTTTATTAAGTTTGTTTAACAGTTCCTGAAAGCCTGTAAGCAGCGATTTGTAAAATAATGTGGGGGTTTAAACAGCGGCAGTTTAGGAACAATGCATGTTAGACAGATTAAGTATACATCAAAGAGAAGAGAAATTTACCAAAAATCAAAATTATTTCATAGATTTCTGTTAAATGCTTTCCTTTAGTCTCTTCCCGTATACGTCAAGAACATCCAGTGTGATAGACCAACAGCTTTTAATGATTTGTTCTTTTAAATGACCGAAATTCCTTATTTAAACACAGCGTTTACATAATTCCACAAATAAAATTCCATAGGAGTAAGACCAGGACACTGTGGAGGTCAGGCCTATCTACAAAGTCTAGTCCGGTAATGTTTTTTTAGATAATCCCACACGAATGTGGGCAGAATGTGGAGGCTCCGTCTAACTGGAGAATGGAATTCTCCGGTATTCCGAGGTTTCCACATACCTTTCTAACTTATCCAGTAAGTATTTTTACGTTTTTATATGTTTATTTTTTTTTTTCGTATGTTTAGCATACGACAAGCTCCATCTTCTTACAATTCCAGCAACATTTTGGTCATCCCTTGCCGTAAGGGTTGGTCATATCAAAAATTGTTTCAGACTTTACAGAAGTTTTTAAGTGATGTTTAGAGGACTAACGACCACTTTAAACCGATTCGATACTGTGCCTATTAAGAGAGGTATGATTTTTTTTGTCTTCGAAACCTCATTTTTTCCACCCTCTGGGCCAATGGTTGCTGATATCAAAAAAACTTTACTTAGATAAGTTTTAGGCCCTTACCCAGAGAATAGTAGAAACTTGAAACAAATTCAATATTTTATTTAATAAGAAAGTTATAGCGATATTTTGTTTTTTTTTCGAAAAAGAACCCCATTTCCCCCGTGGTCTGATTTTGCCCATTAACGAACTCGACCGAGATTTTGGGTCGTTATATTTCATTTATCAATTTGAAAGTGATTGGCGCACAATTACGGTAGTTATCGTGTCCACAAGAAAGTATATATATAAACTTTTTAAATGACGGCGGTTTTGGGGTGAATTGATGTGAAACGCGAAGATATGTCGAAATTTTCCAGAAGTCGAATCATAGTACCGATTACAATAGGTAGCTTCTTATGAAATCTACCTAAAAAAACGTAAGTGGCATCACTTAACATTAGATACAGAATAGAAGTGCCAGTTAATGCCGTTTAATTTTGGGAACAATCTGTGAAAGGGGCAGGATGATACAGCTCTTTGGGTTCCTCGTCTCAAAATTTACTTAAAGGAGAAATACATTTTTTGATATAACATTTTTTCATTTAATTTAATGCCCCTTAGGTAACTAAAACACTTACGGATGGTATTTGGAGTTATTCAGACCCACATAAAGGGTTTGGATAAAAAAAACGCCTTTTGTCGTTTCTGAATTCAATTGACATTATTTTACCGATTAGATAATTTTATTACATTAGTATGTCCCTTTGGTTGATAAATTTCATTCAAAGTTGAGGGATAATTAAGCTGTTTATTTATTTATTTGTTTTACTTTTCGTTTGTCATCTTCAGACTGGATTAACCGTTTTAATTAAATTTTTACGATTAATTATGATTATAGACCATTTAATGCTATTTAATTTCGGTTAAAGTCAGTCAAGGGGTGGGACTATGGGTCCCGCAACTCAAAGTTTTACTAAGAGAGTAGTATAATTATTGTTACATAATTCTTAACTTAAATATTTTAATGTGCCTTTTAAGTAATACTCTATCGAAAGCGAAACCCTCGGTAAATCGTAAAAAAAATAATAAATATTTTTATCAGAAGAAATCCCGGGCGCTTATAAATGTATTAAATTAATAAATTAACCGGTTCCGAAATTTTTTATTTGACGCTTGAAAAGATAAATTGATAAGATACGAATTGAGTGTAATGTGGTGTTTTATTTTGTTTGTATGTAAAGTGTTTAATGAATAATTTCCATTTTCACTATCAACTAGTGCCGAGTTTTTTTTTTAATTTAAAGCTTTTTATTTATTTGAAGTTGTGTTATTATTCTGTTGACTTTACCGACAGTTATTATTGTTTTTTTTTTATTTAACTATAATTCTTCTTCGCTTATAATCTATCCGGTATTAATTAAGATTGTGACGTAACATATTAATTATAATGTTAATGAGAGAAAGATATACACAAATTATTACGTCCGAGTTAGAGTTGTCGGTTATTGTTTTCGATTTGTATGATGTCGGGTTATTGTCTGGAGTCTGGCTGGAGCGCTAGAGTAAAGCGACGGAGATAGTGGATACGAACGGAGCGAGACAGGTTGATGATAGAGGAGTGCGGTCGAGTAAGGCTGCTGGGCAGGCGGCGCGGCTGCCGTTGCTGCCTCGGTATAGCGTTTATACGGCAGCGACGGCAAGTAGAGGTTATTGATCGGATATGGTGACGTCACCGCCCTCAACCACTCTGCCTCACCGCACCCCTGATCTCTTGTTCACTCTGTACACACCGTGGTCCAGCCCACTTCTTAGACTTCACTTTCCCACTTCGCTACTAATACATACGCACTTTTATACATATACACACGTTGTACATATACCGACGAACTCTCCACCTGGCTAGGACTCTAGACCGCCTTGCATCCATCGACGCAGAGTAGTGTTCTGTAGTTTGCCATAACTTGCTTGGTCAGCTAGTTCGGCTGGAATGACCGACACGCGGACACGCTGTTAAGCTCTATACAATGTTATACCTCCCATATTTCTTACACATACATACATACATACATACACACACACACACACACACATCCGTACAGTTAATATTAACTGTAGTGATCGGTTCTTCGTTGTATATGAAATTCATTTCCACTCGCTTTGGTATCTGTGTATCTGCGTAACTCACTCGCTCCCTACTGACCGACACACACATATATTTACACCAAGACTGTGTGTGTCTGTAATGCCTTTCACATTTTTAACTAGGAAAAGAATTATGTACGTTTAAGTGAGTGTTCGGCTATACTACGTTATACATTGTTTTAACTTTGGTTGATTTACTTGGCTATTAAAACTACTCCAAGGGTAAATTAAACAGATAGCGTTTTTTTAAATTCCTATACACTGTTACTTTAATAAGTAGTTATTTAATTACGAGTATAATTATAAAATGTAATCGTTTTTATTAATTTTTATTCTTAAATCTTGAGACTATTTTATTATATACATATATATATGTGTGTGTGTGTCACATGAAAGAACTTCAGGACATGTTCTAAAATGAAAAATAGTACACATAAAAAAAATTCCTTTCGGCACGCCGGAAGGCGGAGGAAGATTTCACCGGGGCAAAATAGGGGTAAGCGAACTCGGGATTTTACGAGCTCATATCAAACAGTAATTTCCATATTTTACGGACACTACGTTTTCTTATTAGAATACCAGCTATTGCTAAATTTATCAAAACTTCCTTATGATTCCTGTGCCTATTAAGGGAGATATACTTTTTTTTGCCCTTGAAACCCCATTTTTTCTACCCCTTGGCCCTTCTCTAAAGAATAGTAGAAACTTTAAAAGAATTCTGTATTTTACTTAATAAGAAAGTTACAGCCATATTTTGTTTTTACTATTTTTTTTTTTTGTTTTGGTCATCTCTTGCTGTAAGAGTTGGTCATATCAAGAATTGTTTCAGACTAAAGTTTTAGGTAATGTTTAGTGGACTAACGACCACTTTAAACCGATCTGATACTGTGCCTAGTAAGGGAGGTATGCTGTTTTTTGTCTTCGAAACCACTTTTTTCCACCCCTTGGGCCAACGGTTGAGGATATCAAAAAAATTTACTTAAGTAAGAATAGTAGGTACTTAACGAATTCGATATTTTACTTAATAAGAAAGTTATAGCGATATTTTGTTTTTTCAAAAAAGTCCCTCATTTCAGCCTGCATGCTCCGCTTTTTCCCATTAAAAAATTCGACCGAGAATTTGGGTCGTTATATTTTATGTATCAATTTGAAAGTGAGTGGCGCAAAATTACGGCAGTT
This sequence comes from Lycorma delicatula, assembly GCF_047948215.1. Taxonomy (NCBI): domain Eukaryota; kingdom Metazoa; phylum Arthropoda; class Insecta; order Hemiptera; family Fulgoridae; genus Lycorma; species Lycorma delicatula. The sequence continues at coordinate 138,561,599 of NC_134456.1, forward strand.
ATCGTGTCCACAAGAAAGTGAAATATATATATATATATATATATATATATATATATATATATATATATATATATATATACACACACACACGAGTACATATACGGTACATATATAGTTGTATTGTACAGAGTGATTTTTTAGTCCTGTTACCCAATTTAAAATGTAATTTAAGAAAGGGAAATTTAGGTGAAATAAAAAATGTATTTGTTACTTACAAAAGAGATTTAATAAAAAGCTATTACTTACATAATTTTTAAAGAATATACTCAAAATGCCCACCCCTTGCGGTTATACACCCACGAACTCTTTTCAGCATATTAGCAGAAACCTTTTTAAGAGTTGCATTGGAAATGTTTGTGATTAAGTCTGTAATATTGACTTTAAGTTCATCAATAGTGTGAGGATTGTTTTTTAAGGCCACGGACATAATATAGCCCCACAAAAAGTAGTCAGGAGATGTGAGGTATAAGGACCTTAGAGGCCATAAGCCCTTGCTTATTATTCGATCATCAAAGAACTCTTGCAGAAAATCCACGGTTTCTCGAGACGTGTGGCATGTAGCGCCGTCTTGTTGAAACCAGCAATACCGTTCTTGAGGTTCCAGGAGGGACGCAAAATTTGGGAAAGTCGTTGGTCTAAATGTATCGAATTATAAGATGATTACGTTAAAAACACACGATTTTTCACATATCTGTGAAAAATCGTGTGTTTTCTCTATCAGGTTGAGAACTTTCTGAACGCTCTATTCATATGAAATTTTTTCAATGAAAAAATAGTGCCATTTGGTTGTTAGAGTGAACGTCAAGTCGGTAAAACCTATCTCAATAATTTCAGTTATATATACTATACTGTATACCTGCTCTACAGTACACCTATTATATAACCGGGAGAATAAAAATTAGTGTCATTTTTTTAAGAAACCAGAACTTGACGTAAAGTCATTTTTCTTCTTCTAATAATAATTATTTACTTTAATTGACATCCCAATTAATTTAACGTCATTTACAGAAAATGTATATATTTTAATTTCCACCATCACATTCTGAAACGTAGTTATAATTTTTTAAAGTTACAAAAAGTAATCTATATTTTATCAAAGTTGATAAGAACGACGACAGTTATTTGTATCTTTTAACTTGATGTTTTTAAGAACTTTACCTTCTTCAGTTACTTTTTTTTATATGATTTTTATTCTTAGAATTATTTAAGTGCTTCTTAAAAACTTCTTTTGTGAAAACAAATTGACATTTTTTTAATCTTAAAAATTATTTTTTCTTTTTTAATCTTTAAGTAAACATTTTCTTCTTTCGTTAGATATTATTATTTAATTAAAAAGTATAAAGTTATGAGATTTTTTCTTTTAACTAATTCAGTTAATTTGAATAAATCGCTGCCTTACTAGATTTATACGCGTACTGGGGAAAATATTTCATAATATTCTCCGGATAAATGACTTTTAAGATCACATGTAGTAATATTAAACAAATTTGTTACATCAACTCGATACAAAAGGTGACATATCACTAAGTATTCTTAGAAAGATTATGAATATATTATTAGTTAATTTATTTAAACGTTACTGAATCTTTAAAATGAGTGAAACTAAAGAAGAAATTCGATAATTTTGAAAATTTATTACAAAGAAGGGAAGAATGCGACTCAGGCTAAAAGATTTGTAATGTTTGTGACATGATGCGGTATCAGTACATGTGGCTGAGGTTGGTTAAAGCGTTTTCAAGCAGTAGATTTTGACGTCATTGATGAACCTCGCTTTGGCAGCCGATGAGTGTAAAAGTCGATAAAAACATGAAAAACATTCAGCAAGACAGACACATTAGCAAAAGTGATATCAGTAAAGAACTAAAAATCGATCATAAAACAGTTTTAAACAGTTTATGGGTAAAAAAACAATCGATATTTGGCATTCAAATATCGAGTGTTTTAATCATAATTTAACACTATATGATCTAACCGTGAAACATTAAATGGATCGAGTTACCTTGTGCGAATCGTTGCTAAAACAAGAATGAAATCAAAGTATTTTTGAAACGGCCCATTACGGGTGATGAAAAATGTGTTATTTGACAATAATCTACGGAAAAGATAGTGGTCTAAGCTAGGTTTCGCAAACCCCAAGAAGAATCTTTGATGCTGTGTTTGTGATGGGACAGGAAAATAATTAAGTTGCCGCCCGGTCAAACGATTTATTCTAACCTCTACTATCAGTAACTGGAAAGATTACAGGAGATATAGCGAACGGAATTGGTGGATAGTAAATGTATCAACTGCGCCTCGGCTCGGTGACCCGTCAAAAATTGAGAGTTTGGTGTCGAAATTTTGATGCATCCACCGTATAGTTCTGATCTTGGACCTTCGGATCACCTTTTGTTTCGGTTTCTACAGAACTTAACGGTATAAAGTTGGCTTCAAGACAGGCCTGTGAAAATAACTTATCCCAGTTTTTCGTCCAGATAACGCAGAAATTAGTGACGGAATTATGATTTCATCTCAAAAATGGCAAAAGGTGGTAGGTCAAAACGGCACATATTTGGTTTAATAAACTCGTTTAAAAATATTAAAAAAAAGTTTGTTTTAATTTTTTATTCAAATACGAAGTAACTTAAATGTTATAAATAAATATATTCATTTACATAATTTACATGATTGTGTGAAGATTCATTCTGTTTTTATCATTTTTGAGATAAGTTTTATTTAACCCATCTGTAAAAGAGAAATGCACTAAGTTTTGGTTGGGGGGGGGGGGGTTATTGAACGGATATTTATTTGGTTTACATACTTTTAAGAACACCTGGTAGTACCTTGTATTTTTTTTTAAATTCGATTTTGTTTTACATTTTTGCTTATTTCAAATGTTATTTTATGCATATAAAACAATGAAATAAGCAAAAATAATATTTTTAGTGCCAAAATTGGTTTTTTTGTTAAGTACTACTCGCCGATTAATCCGAAGTTTGAAGTTTTTTTTAAAGTTTTTTTTTTTGCACTGTGTAGTTACTGTGAAAGGGAAATTTAATGTTTATATAGGGGAATTTTTTCAGTTTTGGTTAAATTTGAAAATTTGGTCATACTCAGAAGCGGATGCGCGCGCTCATGATTGTAAAATCTCCGCGGAGACCTGAAGAATGTTTTGTTAAAAAACGGTAAAAAAAATTCCAGGAAAAGGTCAACCGACAGATAAACTCATCGATGAAATTCAGGGCCACTATGGTGTTGCTATAACAAAAAAATACACTTAGTATAAAATACATGAAGCGTGCAGTATGGGCTATTTATTTTCATAAAATCTCGCCAGATGAAAAACCCTTCACGTGGGCTATGTCCGTGGAACATCATGAACTATTATCGAATGTGCTGATAAGGCAGCAAAAATAGTTTATTAACATGGAATTAAGAAAAACAGAAAAAGTACTCGACCAGAATATAAGGATGATGAGGAAGAATACTCAGACACTGCAAAATATGGTCCTGGAATGCATTGACATACAGTAAATGAAACTTTTAATTGTTTTCCGAAAATTGCATTTTTAAAAAAATAAAAGATCCGTTATCTCATGAACCACGTGAAGTAGGAAAATGAAATTTTTATAGTGTGTTTGTATATACAAGACACAGCTATTGGGGTTTTTTTTAAAGACCTGATGATTTATATTTTTTAAGATGCATAACATTTTGTGCAAAATATTAGCTTCAAAAAATAGGAAAATTGAATAAAAATTGTAAGTGTAAAACTTTTTGTACTAAAAGTATGAAAAAACTCAGTAGCTAAAAGAAAGATCTTAAAACAACTGTGCAAAATTTCCCTGCTGAATTCCTCTTGTATCCTGAGATAATGGGTCTTAAAGTTAGACAAAATAACATTACCGAGATACAAAGTACCGGGTGCCCTTAAGCTAAATTAACGCTCTGTTGGGTTTGCCTACGGCAATAGTTATTTGTATTTTTTCAAAAGTACCGTTTTTATTTGTTAATTAATATTGCTTATTATTTCTTGTATTTTTTTTTATTCACACACACACACACACACACACACACACACACACACACACACACACACACACACACACACACACACACACACACACACACACACACACACACACACACACACACACACATACATATATATATATATATATATACTGTCACGTGTTCGCGGCTCGATCAGGATATTGAGAGACTGACATTTGAAAATGTTTATATAATTACAGTTTATTGGTTTAAAAACATAATTAAAACAAAATAAATCAATAATATTATTACAGTAATAATAATAATAGTAAACGAAAATAATAAAAATAGTAATCACAACCACAACAATAATAGTATTAAATGTCAATAATAATAAACAGTGATTACATACAAAACAGAATTTAAAGTAATCATCAGGATTTATTCTCAGGTAGTCGAATATTGAAAAGCAGAAATCAGTCCCACTGACAAAAGATATTAGCATGACCTTAACACTTTAACCGCTTGTCTTGTATTAACAACAACAGTACAATAGATAAGACAAGTATAAATTCCTTTCTGTAAATACCTTTGTCGTTCACAAATAAAACTACCCTAACAATTTACGAATGAAATTTAGTACGCTATCTTTCTTTCGTGTACTGGAATCACTTGTGACGTCACCTTAATCGCGTCTGACGTACTAGAAATTCGCCCTCCTTCACTGACCCCCTCGCGGAATACGCTGTAGCAGAATCTCCTCGCAGACTGACATAACGTCTTCCTTAGACTGATTTCAACCGGTCTTCTCCGGAGTATTTATACTTCTATCCTCTTTAACTGCCGGACCGGACCCTCTCGAAACTTGAGAATGATCGACCGCTCTCACATTTTCCCCTGAAATACCAAACCTTGGTTCGGTAACTCTTTTCACGGAACGACGTATGTGTAGGTGTGTCAGTGGGCAGTATTACAAAAGACGATTGCCGAAAGGAGCTGTTACTTTTATTAAAAGGATTTCTTTTAGCCCCTTTCTGGATTCCTCCCGTTATTATATGTTCTACTACTTTTCTTAATCGGTAGGAATCCGTTACTCAGATCCGTTATACCGGTCTTAGAATACTGGTGGACCCGGCAATGCTTCCCTATTGCCAGAATGTTTACCACAGTTCAAACCACACCAGTCTCACTACCATATAAATCATTAAAAAAAAGTGTGAATAAATAATCTAAAACTTCTTTTATTAAATTTAATGTCGTATATTTCGATTATCATTGTCTATATCGATCGTTGTTTATGTCAGTATCGACAGACAGTTATCTCTGTCATCTCAGACAGTTATGTGATTAAATATTTTGGAACTAATAACATGTAAACAACACTCCCGGGACAAGTAATAAGAAATTGTGAAATTTTCAGCGAAATTGGTATAGTTTTTGAGTTATTGAGGCACACACAAAGTGAAGATTGTCTTTCATTTGTATATCTATATATCTTTGGTTTTTTTATTAGATGAAAAATTTTGTTGGAATGAAAAATTGATTTTTTTTTTTTAATTTTTAAACGGATTTTACAGTTGTACGTCAGGAGGTCAAAAGATTCTTCAGGTGATGAATTATAATCATCTGATTTTAAATATGGATAAAATCGGTTGCAATATACTTCTTGGGTAGATGCAACAACTGCTATCGCGTACAGAATTCCTAGTAATGATAACAATATTATATTTGTTGCCCGTTTGTTTTAGGTGACAAATTCTCTTGGAAGGATTAATTTAGTTTGTAACAAAATTAAACTGTTCTGTTTTGCTTTGAAGCTTCTTAATAAACTATTAAGTTTATATTTTATATTGACCATCCCGGAATTCATTCTGACTAGTTCGGTGTGACGTCTGCACGTAAGTACTTATGTATCTCGCATAACTCAAAAACGATTTGTCGTAGAATGTTGAAATTTTGAGTTTAGGACTGTTGTAACATCTAGTTGTGCACCTCTACTTTTGATTGCAATATGCTGGTCCAAAAAAGCCCCCCCCCCCCCAAAAAAAAAGAAAAGGATTTTGAACTTTTCTTCAGTGTAGTAATAAGCCTTTATTGAGAGGTTTTCAACTGTATATCATAACCGGTACTTATTTTAATTGGTTCCAGAGTTATAGCCAAATAAAATTTAATTAATGAAATATTTGGATCATGCAAAGGGAAAGTACAACGAATCCGAACTTCATACACATATTTTTTTTAACTTTTCTTTATTTAAATATATTGATTTATTAATAATTATTAATCTCAGATTGAAAAAAAATACAATAAATAATAATTCAATAATAACAGTAAAAAAAAAGATAAAAATCAGAAGTTATTAGTGAAATAAAATTCTATGTACTTTCATGTTAATTCAAACATTTTTAGAGGTTAATAATTATTAATAAATCGATATATTTAAGTTAAAAAAAAATATATGTATTTGAAGTCGGATTCAAACCGATGTGTTCATGGTTATGGATCCGACACGTTCCCACTTACAACACATAAATACTTGAGCGACGTGAAATAAAACTAATATAAAATGCTGATACGGACACCATAAAAAATGTGATTAATGTGGTGTCCGTCATAATATAATTGTGTAACTGTCCACTTTATTAATAAATTGGAGGATCGTATCTCATTTTCAAATGAAGTAAGTTTAAATGAAGTGCAACAAAAAATATGTACATGTAATTTAAATAAGCGTACATGGAAGTCACGTGGTGTCCGCATCGTTTAATTTTTAGTTACGGTTTCGATCTGCACCGCATCTTATCTGTGTTGGTCGACAGATACCGGCGAATGTCCGAATAAACAAATAATTCGGTCTTTCACCGACGTATTTGGTACGCGTCGACATTCACCGGGGAATATTGACATCCGACAGATATAGATCTTTCACGATATCATATCTACCGATTCCGGATGTGATATGTATTTTATTATGGTACGTCGATCTGAATAAAAAATTGATTTACATGAAGTAAAAAAGTTAATGTAATTTTTATTTTGATAGATAATCGATGCCTGTATATAGTTAACGAAAATACAAAAGCCGATCAGGATAACTTATAAGAAAAAATTATATAAATGTGGTAACATATAAAAAAAAATTATATATAAAAGTTGTGTTCTAGTATCATCTTTATATCAGCGTTTATATATTCATTACCTTAAGTATAGTGTAGTCACTGCTATATATAAAAAAAATTCTCCAAACAGCTCTTGATCAGGCAGTAGATAACAGTGGTGCCAACTTAATATTAAATTATAAATAAAATGTTAAATTTTTTATAAACATATTGAAAATATAAAAATAAAATAGTACTAAACGTATATGGATAACGAGAAGGGAATCCAGTTGGATCCTGCCGTCAGCTCACTTTATTCGCCAGACAGATGATTGTTGTGCACGTAACATTTTTAAAATTATCGTCGATATTGAACTATTACTTATACGTGTAGTACCAGGTGAGTAATTTAAAACCGAACTGAGCCGACTGGACTGCAATTACTTGAATGTCACCTTTAACGTTGTTATCGTCATCGCTTTTACTAGCGCTATATTTGTTGTGTATGTTACTATTCTCGTCTATTGTTGTCAGTTATGAACTCTTTCAATGCATTATAGTTTCACTGTCTGCAGTTATGTTTTTCTGCCGGCCTCCGTGGCGCGAATCGTAGCGTCTCGGCCTTTCATCCGGAGGTGCCGGGTTCGAATCCCGGTCAGACATGGCATTTTCATACACGCTAAAAATCATTCATCTCATCCTCCGAAGCAATACCTAATGGCGGTCCGGAAGTTAAACAAAACAAAAAAAGTTATGTTTTTTAAAATACCTTAATCGATCGAGGAAAAAGTCGCTATAATGGATGTTTCTGTGCGTTCTGGATCCGTCAAATATTCGCGGAAAAATTCCCGAATACCAGTATCACAGCGATAGCATACACGATTCGTTTAAAAAATTGCGTACAAAGAGTCGATTTCAAACGCAAAACCAAATAGATGACCTTCGTTTCGGACTCCAGAGTGTACAGCCGGTATTCAAAGAAGAATTTTTGCCGCTCCGAAAAAAAATATTTTACCGGAACCGTTAGACAAGCCCTAAAAATTAAGGTGCATAAAAGAACTTTACTATAATTTTATAAAACCGCTTCGTTCCGACTTTTTTGTATGGAGCAGAGATTTTGTGCTTAACAAAACAAAATGAGAATAGAATTCAAGCGGCGGAACTGCGTTTTTCGAGGAATGTTACAGGAGAATACCGCTTATTAGATCAGAAACGAAACTCGGAAATTCGCATCGAATCGGATAATTTTAATTTGAATGAGCGTATTAAAGAATATCGGGAAAGTCGGGTCAAACGTAGAAAGAAAATGCCGTTAGAAAGCGCTTATATCATTACAAACCGATTGGGCGAAGTTTGGGTCGACCCAGGAACCGATAGAAGAGGTCAACTTGTATGTCGCAACGGGTTGTAACCCAAGACGGCTTGAGGAAGTAGAAGAACCAACATCTGTACATAAATTATCACAACAAAATGGTGTAAAATATACATGTTATCATAAGATTCTTCGTGATTTAAATTTGAAACCGTAACGTGAAACAGCTTAAGAGAACAAATAAATCGGAAAATGTTAATTATTACGATTGCCGTTTCAAAAACATTGTAGACAGACATCCGATGCTTTATTTCATGTCGGAGGAGGCACGATTTCATTTATCTGGAATTGTTAATTCGCACAATACTACGTATCGGATGACTGAAAATCTTCACCTGTTATTTGAACGTCATTTCAGGATGAGAAAATCAGTGTATGTCTTCAATACTAGTTAATTACTCATATGTAGCGGGGTGGCCGATATTTTTTGACTATACTGTCAGTACAAAAGTACGCTTGGTTTAGAGGTTCGTGGAAAAGAATACACGTTGTTCCGTAATTTTAGAAAAATTACGGAGCAATATGTCATATATGAAACCATTCACCAGCGTTTGTCTAGTTACGATTTTTTCATCGGGAGGTATTTGAGGGATGATTTTATGAATATAATTCCCACACTATCGATAAACCGTAGGGGAAACATTCAACAAGAAATTGACAACTTTTTGCGTCAGTTGAATCTGAGTATTTTCACAGTCAAGCTCTTCGTTGCGCAGGGCGCGTAATTCGACCATCATTTGTAAAAAAATATGACAAATATGTAAATTTACTTTACAAAACGGAAATTAAATTCTATATTTATATTATATAAATACAGAATTTAATTTCCGTTTTCATATTTTTTTTTTTATTTCATTCATAAAATGTTGCACGTTGTGTTTAATCTGTAACGATTCGGCTTAAAGTTGCCCATTCTGTATATGTATTATATGCATCTTCTCTTGTAACTGTATTTTTTTTTTTTTTTTAATTAAATTGATTTGTTATGTTTTAGGGTTATTTAATTGTAATAGAAGTAATAATAATAAACGTTTAATTAGATTTATATACTCGTGTGTGTGTGTGTGTGTGTATATATATATATATATATATATGCATGCTTGTACATATGTACTTAATACAATAATAGTTACGGTTACGGTAGAGGATTAATGTGAATGAGTGTACAGTTATGTACACCGTCTAGTCATTATTATTACTTTTTTTTAAGGTTAGGGTTAGGTAAGGTAATGTAAGGTTGGGTTAAGTCAAGTAAAGTCAGCGTTAAAGACTATGACTTGACTGTTGGACCGTATCGTTCATGGCACGTTGATGGTCGGTTAATAGTTGTTGATAGTAATGGTAATGTGGTCGCCATGGATCATAATCAATATAATGATTGTGTTTGTATAAAACAGAGAGAAAGAGAGAGAAAAAAAGTAGTGTACTGTGTATCGCTGTTCAGTTACCTTTTGCTGTTTGCTTTGTAGAGTCGCTTATGTATATAGTAAATACAGTTCATCTGTCCGGTTTATATTCTATAACGGTAGCCACCATCATCTTAGTTCAGTTCGGTCGCGTCACTTCATCTTCATCTTCATTCCTTTTTCATCTAGCTGTTAACTTTTGCAAGTTAACAACCATCGCGACTGCTTTTAAAGATAAACAAATCAATATTTCATTCACCTCGATGTATTACGTATTGTGTAAGTAACATCTTCATACAAGTTTGTTACTTCACTTATAACAAAAGGAAGTGTTTGAATATTTATCTGGGAGAAACTAGGGAAAACCATATGGGAAAAAAATTGATCAGTAATAAATTCATTAAATATATACTCTCAAAAATTGTTTACAAATAAAAATCTAATAATTATTTAAAAAAAATAATAAGTAATTATATTACCCAATATAATATATATATTGGGTATGAAAGCGTAACAGCGTTCAAATTAAAAAAAAAACCCGGCAGAAAGTTGCATAACTTACCCGGCTTAAGTTTAAAAGAATTGATATTTTAAGTACGGGTCACAATCATTCCCTTGTTTTTTGGGGCTGAAAAGTTTATTTATTGGAATAATTATTTTATTTCAAAAATTCAGCCTAATTTGGTGTAATTTTATTTAACAAGACTATATATATATATATATATATATATATATATATATACACACACACACACACACACATATGGTCAAGTATTTGAATTAAATTTCAACATGTTGGGTCAATGAATTTTACTTTCCCGTTTAGATAGCGCTATAGTTCTAGAAGGGCAAGTATTGTAATCGGTCCAATTTGGGTATATCCGGTTTTCAACGGATCTTTACGTTCTGACTAGTAAGGAACCCAAAAAACCGGATGGAAGTTTACCTGATGATAATGTACGTATGTATGTTTGGTGTTGGCCTTTAAATCATCTTATATCTCCAGAACTACTGGACCGATTTTGACCCAAAGTTAATGAGATTACTTCTATGTACGGGGCATTGATGCCATTAAAATTTTCAACTTGAAAGGTGAAGGGGGTGAGGCTGTAGAGCTAGATCACTCTCAGTATATCGATATTTCGCCTAATTAAGGTCTTATTTTTCTTAGGCGCACTTGTTAACAATTAAATAATAATATTTCCAAAAACGTTTTTTTGGAAACTTTCATTACAAGTCTAGTGTAGCACTGACGTACAGTTGCTTTAGTCATCTTTATTTCATTTTCTGTTTAGCCTCCGGCACAAGCTTTTTGTTCTGACGTTACTGGTGAGCGGTAGGTAGAATTAAATAAATGGATAATATTTAAAGCGTAAAAAAGTATTTAAACTGGCTGCTAGTACCGCCACACCCCTCACGAATGAAATACAGTTTGCGCTCGCGCTTAGTTAGAATCATTGAATTAAATAAAAACTGTACCGTATTTAAATACAACGATAAATATTTTTAATTAATTTGTGTGTGTAAGCCGTGCATCAGAAATAACCCAAAGTTGTAGGACTTTTCCGGAACGCGGCTTTAGCTGCGTGACGGGAAATTCCTACAACTGTGTTGTCAGCTTTTTTATGATACGAGTAAAAACCTGTTTAGAGATACTGTTGAAAATATTCTCTCGTCCTTAAATCGACTTAAAATTTTGGAATTTAAAATAACATGACTTTCATCATACTAAACCTCAATTTTCTAAGAAAACTTTATAGATTATATGCGGTGAAAATTATCTCTGCGTTTGTTGTAATTTTGCCGTAAACTTAATACAATGTATGCCCCTTATATATAAATATTTTAAGCTATTTTTGAAGGATTTATGTTTATCCCGGAAATATTAATCAAAGTTCTTTCTTTTTCCTGAGCGCACAACGAAGTATCGTTGTTACCAGCTCCCGGACTCTATATTTATGTCATCTACGTATGTATGAAAATGAATGTTTGTTTATTTGTTTGTCCTGTATGCGTTCCTATACCATTCTTCCGATTGCGATGATACTTTGGTGAGTTGTACGTACATTCGTGAAGGTTTCTGAATTAGTTTGGACCTGCTAAGTGGCGCTGGGCTCGAGATATTTCGAAAAAATAGTATTTATGGTCCGATTTGGCTCATATTCAGAATACGTGTTACTTACACGGAAAGAAATACCCTCTGAAAAAAAGTGGATTCTCTAGATCATATACACATATTAGGTAGACGTATTAGAAAAACTGCATTTACGGTCCGATTTGGGTAATAATCAGAATATATATTAGTTACGTGAAAAGACATATCTTTCCAAAAAAATGGACCCGCTAGGTGGCGCCGCTGTCGAGATAATACGTGAAAAAACAAACAGACTTTCTTGTTTATATATATATATATATATATATATATATATATATATATATACAGACGATAGAAGATTACCCGTGTGAACAAAATACATATTACAAAATTACATTTTTTGAATTTGTCTGGAAGATCTCGCAAGCAAAAAAAAAAAAAAAAAAAAAAAAACGTAAGATCTCGCCGCAGACAAAAATACTTAAGCTGTCAGAACTTTTCTTAAGTGGTCAGAAAAGGTCTGTGAAGAAGTGTATTTAGTGAATAAAGTGTAAAAAATAAAATTAAATAAAAAAAGTTTAACAAACTTGCATACAGTTGCTTAATTAAGATAAGATTTTATTAAAGGTTTGTGAGTTGTTGTACGCACGTCCGCGAAGTTTCTGAATTAGTTTGGATCTGCTAGGTGGCGCTGGAGTCGAGATATTTCGAAAAATTATATTATGATCCGATTTGGCTCATATTTGTCGAAAACTACAAAATATTGGTCGACACACAGTTAATCGTATGCAACCATATAGCGCGGGCGAAGCCGCGACGGGGATGGTAGTTTTAAATAAATATTATAAATTAAAATTGTAATAACAGCTTGAACGTACTACAGAAAACTCAAATGTTTCCTTATAAACGAACGGTCCTAAGAAATGGTAAAATATTAGATAACATCATTTCGTTGTTCCCTAACGTATTCGGATGTTAGCCCCTCTCTCTCTCTTTTTCCTGTTTAGCCTCCGGTAACTACCGTTTAGATAATACTTCAGAGGATGAATGAGAATCCTCAAAGAACACCGGTATCCACGATCTAGTATTCAAATCCGTGTAAAAATAACTGGCTTTACTAGGACTTGAACGCTGGAACTCTGGGCTTCCAAATCAGCTGATTTGGGAAGACGCGTTCACCACTAGACCAACCCGGTGGGTTTGGATGTTAGCCCCTGGTTTAAACTTGCGACACAATGCCGCGTAACAAACACAAGCCACAAGTATATGGTGTCAGTTGGCAGTCGCACCGAACACAAACGGTTCATCGGTCTGTGTCATCAGATGTCCATGAGTAAGCCTAGTGTACTTTATTTGCAAACGGCAAATAATACCATCCTCACGACGGTTATTTCTACACGAAGAACACGGTGACACATTACTTTATTTAACTGGCCGAAGTTTATTATCGGTTTTAAGCATTCCATTCACTCTGCCGTTCATCACGAACCACACTCTTCAGAAAACGACAGGATCATTCGAAACAACGCGATTAGTGAAAGGAGGCTGCAAACAAGCCTCTTTTGCCACACGATCAGCGCTCTCATTGCCTGAAATTCCAGTATGGCTGGGGATCCCGCAGAAGCTCGTAGTTGTATTTCGTTGAGCCATTTCAGAGGTGATGGACTGTATATCGCGTACAACGGGTATCTGTAGTACATATCACTAATGACTTACAACGCGCTCGTGGAATCTGAGCAGACAAAAGTACGTGTCGGGATGTGGGGCTAAGTATATTTAATCTACCCACCGGGTCGATATAGTGGTGAACGCGTTTTCCCAGATCGGCTGATCAGTCGAGAGTTCCTGCGTTCAAGTCCTACTAAAGTCAGTTGTTTTTACGGATTTGAATTGATCGTGGATACCGGGGTTATTTGGTGGTCGGGTTTCAATTGACCACACATCTCAGGAACGGTCGAACTGAGACTGTACTTATGCTGTGTGAAAACGTTTCTTAAGTGATCAGAAAAGGACTGTGAAAATGTGCATTAGTGAATAAAGTGTAAAAAAATGAAAGTAAATAAAAAAAGTTTAACAAACTTGCATACAGTTGTACAAGTAAGATAAGATTTTATTAAAAGTTTGTGAGTTGTGCGCACGTCCGCGAAGGTTTATGGAATAGTTTGGATCTACTAGGTGGCGCTGGAATCGAAATATTTCGAAAAATTGTATTTATTGTCCGATTTGGTTCATATTAGGCCGGGAATTACCGTTCAGGTAATTCCCGGAGGCTAAACAGAAAAAATAAAATAAAATGTATATTTAATCAAAATACTGGGCCAACAAACAGACGTAGATATTTTTTAAGGTTTATTGATTAAGGGAATCTTGAAAATTGATGTTTTAAAATCAACATAATTAATATTTTAAATACGCGTTCCATTCAACCTCCTTGTTTTTGGGGCTTAAAAATCTTTATTGGAGTAGTATTCTACTTAAATAAGTCGGTCCGATTTGATGCAATGTCATTCAATAAGGCTAAAATAAAACCACAGTTAGTTAAGCAAAAGGAAATTAAGATATATATCGATTCCTCCTTTTCCGATAAGGTTGTAATTTTACCCAGGGTCGCGAAAATATTTTCTCAGGTAAAGGAGGTTGGCAGATGGAAAAGTTTAGGAAGCCTTGTCTGCAGTATCTCTTAAATAACTAATTTCTTTCTTTTTTTGTTTAGTCTCCGGGACCACGTAAGGTACTACTTCAGAGGGTGAATGAGGATGATATGTATGAGTGTAAATGAAAGTGTAGTCTTGTATAGCCTCAGGTCGACCGTTCCTGAGATGTGTGGTTAATTGAAATCCAACAACCAAAGAACACCGGTATCTACGATTTAGAACTCAAATCCGTATAAAAGTAACTGTCTTTAATAATATTTAAACGTTGAAACTCTCGACTTCGAAATCAGCTGATTTGCGAAGACGCGTTCACCACTAGATCAACCCGGTGGGTTATTTCTTAAATAACTGATCGGCAGTGAAACTGTAAAAAAAAAAATTTTAATTAATTCTGCGGTTTGTATTTATAAATTAATATCGGTTCGGGTGTTCTTACGTAACGTTCAAATAAATCGATCGATTTAAATCGGTATAATTAGTCTGATTTGTTTTCATTTTGTATGAAATGCAAATGTATTAAATAATATGTTTTGATTAAAAACGAATATATAATTCCGTTTTAAATTATGCAGGATTCATTTCTATTTTTACAATATGACACATATTCGTTGTACTGTATTTGTTTTATCGTATGATGTAATGATTATATACAGCCAGAGTTGTATTTAAATTTATTTATTTATTTTTATATTTTAATTTAGGTGTTAACCTATTTAAAGTGAAATCCATATAATGCATAGTACGGGTGGTGCTCGTACACAATGATTTATTGATGCATATACTAGTATTTATCCTTTTTGTATTTAAATGTTACAACTTAAGTGACTGGTCATCCGTCGTCTGGTTTTTTCTTTAGCACGAACAACTCTGCATATAGATTTTTTTAAAAATATGCCGTCTAGTATACTGTTTGTTAGATTTAGATGTTGTCATATTTATTCTTTAAGAAAATTCCTTTTTTGTTAGATCAAATAAAAAACGTAGTAAATTTTCAATAGAAATCTTAAGTTTTTTTACTTTTAATTTAAATAAAAGATATTTTGATAATAAGGAAGTTCCTTTAGGGGGTTTATTTCAAATATTAAAAGCGGAAATAGTTGTTTTTTTAAGTATAATTTACGTAGTTTATACATGCCGACCTCCATGGTGAAATGATAGCGTCTTTTCCTTACATTCAGAAGTGGATTGTGTGATTTGTAGTGGTTCTGTGTTCGAGAACACAGAACCACTACAAACATTTTTTTTATCAACTACAAAATTCATCTGTCATAAAGTGTCTAGCATAAGCCTATTTTTGTTTTGAGATTAAATATACCGGACGGCTGAAAAATAACTTACACCCCCTAACTTTTTTTATAATTGAGATAACTGAATGCGGTGTTTAGGTATTCTTCCTTTTACGGAGGGGCTACTTCAATGAATATATATTTCACTCTTTTTGATTCTTGGGCGAGATGGGAGTCGGGAGTAACTCAAAAGTTTCATACGAGGTCAACGGTCATTTGATATATCATTTTAAAGAGCTCACTGTGACGAGAAAAATACAATTAAAACTAAATTCGTATCGCCCATTCAAAATGGCTGCTAACAATGTGTTTGTCTCAGGTAGCTAGAACTACGATTGTATGCTTCCCTTTATTTTATTATTATTATTTTTTTGTTATTATTCGAAGTATTCCGATTCTTTCTTTGGTGATCTTTTTCGAAAGAGAGGCTAACTCAATAAGCCCCGGTTTAAAGTTTTCGGCCTTTAGGGCGTCGGATGTGACGCGTCTCAAAAATTTAAAACGGGACATATGGTCGTGTGATAACTCGTTTTAAAGGTCTTTGCGAAATAAGCAAAACAGTATCAAAAAAATTAAATTCTGGCTCTTTAAACCAAATAAAATTTTAATTAATGAAATATTTGGATCTTACAAATGGAAGGCACATCGGTTCTAATCCGACTTCATCTCCTTTTTTTTTAATTTAAATATATCGATTTATTAATAATTGTTAACCTCTGATTGTAAAAAGTTTTACAATAAATAATAATTCGGTAATAACAATAACAAAATATATACGAAATAATATCTTAAGTTATTAATGAAATAGAATTTTATGTAGTTTTCATTTTAAAAAATGTGTATATTTAATTTAATAGGCGTACAAGGAAGTCATGTTGTGTCCAAATCAGATTTTATTGAATTCTTTACAGTTTGATAAGTTATGTTTTCAATTTAATTTATAAATAATTTATAGCGAGTGTTCTTCCTTCCAAACTATTTTATAATCGGTATATCTTTCAGCAGCAACATTTTTCCGTTAACTGTTGTATGTCTTTACTAGAACGGAAGTAAAATGTATTTGTTAGTATATTGTACTTTTTGTGGGTTTTTTTAATTTGATAAAACAAAATGGAGTTAGCTTGTTTAAATAAGATAACCTATAGGTTTCTTTTGTTTTTTTAATTGTTTTTTTGTTTTATAAATTTGGTGGAATGTTTTTTTGTCTTTCTTGATAAAAAAAGTTCGACAAAAGTCAATATATCAATACATCAGTGTCATAATTCGTGGTAAAAATAGAAAGCAAAACGGTATGGACTTTGGGGAGATAATGTTTACTCTAGCGTAGAACTGTTATTTATCTAACTGCACTTACTTGTACCTTTTAAAAACAAAAACAAAAAAGAAACGATGCGATATCATGACAGTGTTGTTTTTTTTTGTTTTTTTTTTTTTGTTTTAATACATTCTGTTTTTCTAACAAACATCTTTGTATACTGTATAATAGATAAAAATAGTTTTATCTGCAGTTTGCTTGAAATATGCTCATTATCTCACGAAAACAATGTTATACAAGTGAAAATAAATAAAAAAGGTCATTCATTATTGGCATGCTTTTTGTTTCGGTTTAAAATTATAATTATTATTTTTTTAATACTTTATTTTTAGTCGGATCAACAATTAAAGTCATTAGCGACTTATCAGAATAAAGTAATTGTTCCGCTAAATTTGTAGTTTTGAACAAACTAAGGTCAACGACTCCTGAGACGTGTGGTTAATTGAAACCCAACCGACACCAAAGAGCACCGGTGTCCACGATCTAGTATTAAAATCCGAATAAAAATAACTACATTTATTAGGATTTGAACCGGAGAACTTTTACTTCGAAATCGGCTGATTTACGACGACGAGTTTACCACTAGGCCGACCCGGTGGGTTAAAATTATAATTCTGTTGCCAAGTTTCGATTTTTTTTTGTTTTAAATAAAACTCCGATTTTTTAAACTTTTCTTCACGTTTAGTTAACATTATTTACATAGATTTTCTAAGAATTAAACTTTTGTTAAATTTCATTACATTTTACTTATTTTTAATGGAAATTAACCTACGTTAATATAAATCAAACCCAAAAAATTGTGTTTTAGAACGGACACCAATTATTGATTTATATATTAATTTTAAAAAATACAAAAAACACTAGAGACAGTTTGGGATTTGTTTTATCCGACTTTTCATTTCAAAAACTATATTAAACCGTCAAATTTACTTCTTAATGTAAGTACCAAAAATTTCAGTTTGGCTTCATTTTACCCTTGGAGCAGAAATCAGGGAAAATCTTTCTTAAGCTGTAACACTAAAAAAAAGTTTTCGAATAAATATTTATTTGAATTATTTCCTTTATTTTCACTTTTAGAACAAGTCTTGAAATCCTTTATGTTTCTTTATGACACCTATATATATATATATGTGTGTGTGTGTGTGTGTGTGTGTGTGTGTGTGTGTGTGTGTGTGTGTGTGTGTGTGTGTGTGTGTCCGGAGTGCTCTACGAAGAAACAGGGAAACTTTCAGGACATGTTCTACTGGTGAAAACAATGAAAAAAGGTTCAATATAAACGTAGGTCCGGAAACGCTTTGTTTTTGAGTTACGACTAGCGAAAGATTTTGGCCGGATTTCAGCTCTAATAAAAAGAAGCCGTTGGTGATTTCTAATGTAATTTGGGCTGGAAAATAGGATAAAACAGGTTCCAGAACTTTAAGTTGTGTAGTTTTAAGATATCCGACGTAAAACACAAAATTCGATGTCAAAAAAACAAGTTTTTGTTAGTTTTGTAACAATAGGTTTGTTAAGTGACTGATAAATGCGGAAGATTTAATAACAAAACTTGTACAGAATTTAATTCTGAGAAACGCAATATAAATACAGCCGATAAAAAGTAAATAAAAAATCTTTAAAAATCAATTTTTTATTAAACAAAACACACGAAAAAAGAGAGGAAATCGTATTAATTTCTGTACCTAATAAACATTCTTCGGTTTATCAGAATTTACGAACGAGAGTCGATCGCGTTGTAAATGATCCTTGCGTTCATAAATGCTGATATACTGAAGAATATTATTAAATACAGAAAGTATAGGTACAGTTATCGGGCCTGTTTTATCCTATTTCCGAACTCAACTTACATAAGAAACCACCAACTTTACTCCTTAATTTGTGTCCCGAAAATTACAGTAGGGCTTTTTTCTATTAGAATAGCTGAAATCTAGGCGAATCTTTCGATAGTTGTAACTCTAAAACAAAGCGTTTCCAGACTTACTTTTATACGAACCCTTTTTCATTATTTTCACTAGTAGAACTTGTCCTTAAAGTTTCTACAATTCTTTACGGGACACTCTGTACATATAGTGTCCAGGTAGGTGTTGGACAAACTTGACTGACCGATTCAATATGTCAAATAAACACGAAAAAGTTCCTGTGCAGAATGCCTTTCTCGCTTCATTTTCTGTTTGCTCACCTTTTTGTGTTTTTTCAATAAAAATTTACATCTTGAGAACCGATTGATATAATTTACCGTAATGAAATTTGATTAACGTGTACCTGACAACGTATCTACAAAATATCGTATACAATATGTTGTTTTTTAAACGTAAGATCCATTATGAATTTGCTGTTGATCTACGCGATGTAAACTAATGTCGCTTGCACATTTCAGACATTTCAACCAATAGTCAGCTGTTTTGATGTTTAGTCGATTTTTCTTGTTAGTTGTTTATATTCATCTGTTTATAATGAGTGATCGCGTCGAGTGTGAAGTACCAGGAGGAATCCGAATTTTGACGGCAGAAAAACAATTCTGCAGCTGAAATTCACAGGCAAATTTGTGACGATACGGGCTGAACATTATGAGTGATGCTAAAGCAAGACTGTGGTGCGGCTTGTTTCGATTTCATGATGAAGAACGTAGCGGCCGGCCGCTGAATTGTACTGATAAAAATTACACCGTGCGGCACACAATTTAAAACATTTAAAAATATTTACAACCATTATTAGCGCCGTAAATATTAGTTTTATCGAATTATTCTTTGTTAGATAAAATGTTTAACCTTTTATTGTGAACAAAATGGAATCTCACGTGTTTAAATCGGTTGATAAATACGTGAGATATGGCCGAAATTATTGATCGAAAAGTATACAGTTTTATTCTTATTTTCACTTCTTTCAGTTATCGAGTTAAAAATAGTAATAATAATAATAATTTCTATTATTAGTAAGGTCAGAAAATTGTCCGTCTGTATCATTTTACGATCCACTTTGAAGATTTCAGCCAAATCTCAGCTTTTCAACTGATTTGAACAAATATTCATTGTTCGCAATAAAAAGTCTAACTAATGAAATAAAATTCTTTAAAATCGGTATTTTTTTAATGAAGTTTTTAATTATTACAAATTTAAATGGCTAAAGTCTTAGAATTTTTAAAGAAAAAATTTTCGATCTTAATTATTTTGTAGATGTCGGATTCACATCATCAAATTTCATTAAAATATTTTTTATTTCTTTTGACGGATGAATTAATTCGCCAAAGAATGTGTGAATATGAAAATGGAGATTTGTAGCGTATGAAAAATACCTTGCCTGACTGAGATTAGAATCCGGACCTCCGGATGAAAGGCCGAGACGCTACCACTCAATCACAGAAATTTCAAACCGTTCTTATTATAAAAATTTTTATTAAAAAGTAAACAGAAAATGACAAACAGAGGAAAAATGACATAAGATTGACCGTTTGTCCGCATGATTTTTTTTCTCTTTACTTTTTATTTTTTTTACTTTATGATTTCGTCACGTAAGCTTGAAGTTTGGGCGTGGGAGATGGAATTGGAATTTTCTTAGAGTATGAAAAATACAATACGTAATCGGGATTCGAATCCGGTACCTCCGGATGAAAGGCCGAGTGGCTAACACTCCGCCACGGAGATCGGTATTTTGATTTCCTGATTCGATCCTTGAAGTTTGGCCGATACCTTTCGGGATACTGTGTATAACTTGACACTTTATACGTAGTTTTAAATCTAACTGTTAATGTAAATCAAACAGAATATTTATATAATGATTTTTTTTCTTTGTTATAGGTAAGGATGGTGGCAGAATTATTTTCTTTCTTTCATAGAGGTTTGTACTACAATCTGTTATTTGAAACCGGCATACACATATACTGAGAGCTTGAAATGTACATTTGCATGCATTTACCTACATATTTATTGTCTACTAGTTCAAGGTAAAGTGTGTCTCATCAGGTAATTAACTGCCCTTAGGCAAATCCTTTACACCTTGTTGACGTACATGGTGCGTTCTTTCCTCTATTTCCAGTTAAAATTTTAACTGAGATTTTGATATCTCAAACTGCATTTTAGATTATTTATAATTTTTACTCTTTTCCAGCCTCTCTTTTTTGAATCTTGTATTCTTTTAATCGGTTCTTTTCCTCTTATGATATGTTCTAGTCATTTATCTTTGTTATTTTGAATTCTTCTAATTAAACGTTTATTCTCCATAACTCTCCTCATTACGTTTTCATTTTCACTTTGTGAAATTTTAGCTTTTCCAGTCTTCTTCAGCTTTTCTTTATTCCTTTTAGCGCCCGTATTTCACATTCATGAAGAATTATACTTCGAACGTAATGCTTTAGTAGTCGCTTTCTTCAACATCTAGCTGCATCATACTGGATAACAACTTTATTTTTGTAAAATACTTCCTTACCCATTGTTTTTTATTTAGTTTTCACTATTACATTCTTTTATTAACATGTTACCTAATTATTCGTACTGTTTTACTTGTTCATTCCTTCCTTTTTCTATGCAGACGTTTATCGTCTTATTGTTTTCTCATTTCTTTACGTAAGTCTTCCTAACGTTCATTTTAATTTCTTATTCTATCTGTTTATTAATAATAATTAAGGAGAAAAATGATAAAAGATTCTATTTAACTGTGTAACTTGGGGACATGTTTCTTTCTTTTTTTTGTTATTCTGTGGGGTTGTATTGTAGATAGATTATGACCAAAATTAAATAGCGTAAGTGCCTCATATATAGAAAAGTATAGAATGCCAAATTTATACGAATTAGGCGAAAATTTATCATTAATGCATTATCAGCTGTGGTGGTATTAAGTAAAAAGTAGACCGATATTCAGCCTGCATCATGTTTTCAGAATTTTTCAAGATTTAAATTATTTCTTTTTGGTTAGAGGTGACCATGAAACGTCAAAACTACAAAAACCCGGACATCCAAAATTTCACCCGATCAGCGTACTTTCCCTTATTAGTAAACTATATATACTATACAACGATACAGTATAACTACGTAGAAAGTAGTAGAAAAAAAAAAATGGAAATAAAGGATTATGCTTAACGGTTATTGAAATAATTTGTAAAATAAAATTATTTTCAAAACACTGTTTATAAATTTATAAAAAAATTCTATTTAAAATATAATCCATTTCAATTTTTAAACGTCGATCACACTGCGAAAAAGTAGAGATTTCACCAAAAAAAAACTGAGTGTTTTAATACTGTTTAATATCTCAATGAATCGCAAAAAAAAATTAGAGTACTTACAAGTGTTCAGAGTGAACATCCTGACCCTCATAGGGAACCATCCTGAACAGCTGCTTCATGACGATCCCGGTTTTCACACCACCTCTCCGATCCTAGGCTTGATGGGCTTTACCGGAGGTCGTGTTTTAGACCCTCTAAACTTGATAACACAACCCAGTCATCAGTTTGGCGTATGTCAGGCTGCCACCGTTGCAAATGCCTCGGCAGACATTTTCATCAGTGTATTTACACAATCTACTATCGCCTTCGTATGGCCTCTTCCAATCTCGACCACCTATCATAACATACAATCCGCAACTATCAAATTAACCGATTCGCAGAAGCGCATTTTGTAATCGTAATCGAGGATTACGATTAAACATTCTACGGAACGCAAGTTGAACTGTAAATACTAATTCACATTTAGTAGACTGCAAAATACAGAAGGCTTTTTGTTCAAAAATCGCCATCTTTGCTAATAACGATGTTATGCGGAAAATTAGGTAATGAACGACCATGTACACAACTAAAACTGTCCTTTTTGCTCTTTTATTCTAGCCTTAAATCAATACTGTACATCACATCCACGATATAGTATAACAAATTTAAACCTTGATGTCTTTTTTTTGTACACCTTATATGTATATGTAAAATAATAGTAAAAGATATTAATTAAAAAAAAAAAATATTGTTTATTTAAATTTTATTTTCGAAAATTTAAAAGTTATTTATGGATAACCGTTTCAGAAATTCGTATTGACCTCTCTTTGGATAAAAAATAAAAAGTTGTGCAGACATAAATACGTCGGATAATTCAGTTATATATTTTTACTTCCTTGTACGAAGTAAAGGAACTATTTATTGTAAACTTCCTTGTATGGTTATCGCGAAAAATTTCGGTTTTCAGATGTTAACGGAAATATCCATTTTGATTATCCCTGAATCCATTTTGACAACTTTCGGCGTGACGTCCGTATGTACATATTTATCTCGCATAACTCAAAAACGATTAGCCGTAGGACGTTGAAATTTTGGATTTAGGGCTGTCGTAACATCTAGTTGTGCACCTCCCCTTTTGATTGCAATTGACTAGACCAAAAGTGTCCAAAAAAGCCCAAAATGCAAAAATGTGGATTTTGGACTTTTTGTTAACTGCAGTAATAAGCCCCCATTGATAGTTTTTCAGCAATATATTAAGTGCGTTACTTATTTTCATCGGGTTCGGAGTTATAGTCAAATGAAATTTTAATTAATGAAATATTTGGATCTTACAATGGTAAAATACATCGGTTCGAATCAGACTTCATGTTCTTTTTTTTTTTTACATTTTTTTTTTTAATTTAAATATATTGATTTATTGATAATTGTTGACCTCTGATTATAGAAAAAAACCTTTTACAATAAATAATAATTCAATAAAAAAAATGAAAAAATATCAGAAGTTATTAATTAAATAAAATTTAAGTACTTTTCATTAAAAAAAAAAAATGTGTTTATGTAATTTAATAGACGTACAAGAAGGAAATCATGCCGGCCTCCGTGGTGCAAGTGGTAGCGTCTTGGCCTTTCATCCGTAAGTCCTGGGTTCTAATTCCAGTCGGGCATGGCACATTTCACACGCTGTGAAGATTGTCATTCATCTCATTTTCTGAAGTAATTACCTAACGGTGGTCCCGTAGGTTAAAAGAAAACAAAAAGAGGAATTTGTTTGGTGTCCACATCAGATTTTTTTTTTAATGAAGATTACGTTGTTGTTTTTTTGGCATTTTAAATCCTCATTTGCTTAATTTTCTTTTAATTATTGTGTAGGTTTGTAAGCGTTTATATTATGTTCGTACTTCATTAAATTTAGGCCTTTTAGTTACATCGTTATTATTTAAATAAATAGTGGTAATTATAACGTTTAGTAATATATTTTATTGTTACTTCTAATTGTTAATTGATACGTTTAACTCTTTAATTAACTTAAGTGATGAGCAGGTTTTAAAATACACTCTTCCGTGTTAATTATAGCTTTACTAATTAATCTATCGGTAATGACGGTGTAAATAATTCATCATAGCTTTTTCCTAAGCGATTTGAAAATTTCGTTCGGGGTTACATGAAAGTGCTTACACAATTACTTCTCGTTATTCCTGCAGTCATTTATTATATATAATTAAAGAGTAAGCTCTCCTCCGCCAAAATTCGTTTAATTTAATATTAATTGAAACATTACATGTTCTTCGCGAGAACGTAAAATAAATAACTAATTAAATAATAGATGTCAGACAAATAAATAAGGCTAAATTTTATAAAACTTTTAAATAAACAGAGCATCTCAAGTATAACTCCCCGTTTAAATAAAATATTGTAAAATACTATTTAACTTGTTTTTAATTCTTTATGGTTTCAGCAGTAAAACTAAGAGCAGTTGGCTTTGTTCACACCTGATTTCCAAATTTCATTGGGAATATACTTTTACATTCCTGTCATTATAGCTCTAGAGCTGTGCTGCAAGAAGGAAAGTACGGTAATCAGAAATTGGGTAAGGATTTCTTTACATTTCTCGTCTTTTCATGACCTAGGGACCCCAAAAATCCAAACAAAAGAAAAAAATGGGAAGTAATGCTCCTCCGTATGTACATATGTTGGCGAGTTTGAAGCTTAATAACTGTTGACTGGATAAAATGTTTAGATGGAATTTTGTTATTTAGAAACTAGTATATAGGTAATTTGTTAGTAACCTACCGGGTTGATCTAGCGGTGAACGCATCTTCCCAAATCATCTTATTTGGAAGTCGAGAGTTCCAGCGTTCAAGTCGTCCTAGTAAAGTCAGTTATTTTTATACGGATTTAAATACTAGATCGTGGATACCGGTATTCTTTGGTAGTTGGGTTTCAATTAACCACACATCTCAGGAACGGTCGAACTGAAACTGTACAAGACTACACTTCATTTATACTCATACATATCATCCTCTGAAGTAATACCTGAACGGTAATTCCCGGAGGCTAAACAGGAAAAAGAAAAAAAAGGTAATTTGTTAGTAAGGTTTTGGGGTCAGTTTCTGCGGAGAGTGGGATAAATAGTTTTTCGGGGTCAAATTTTCTCAGAAATTTTGCAAAAATAACCCCGCTTTACTTTAAGCATACTAAATACGTGCATCCCTTATCTTAGGATTATCAGAAAAAAATTGCTCCAAAATTCCCCTTTTCCCAAAAATCAAAAAATAGCTATCGTTTTATTATTTTTTTTTTTATGTCTTCCTACGCATAGTAGTACTGTAAGTGACAAAAAAAATACATTGGGGATAATATTGGGGGTGGAAGAGTCGATAAAAGTTTAAAAATATCAATTTTTAGAATTTTTAAAACTTTCTTTAGTTTATTTCAATTTTAATATTATTAAAAGTTTAAATAATTTTATTTTAATATTAATAATAATATTACAATAAAATTTCATTGTAATTAATCCCCACGGCCAAAAAAGAAATTTAGGTAATTTTTTATTGGTTGTACATTTTGCAGTGAAATTTTATTTAGTTTCTTCCATTTACCACAGTAAACATAGAAAAATCAAAGAAGTTTCTTGGAAGGTGATTTTGGAGGGGAGGAGCAGAAAAAATGAAATATTATTGATTTTTTGAATTTTTAAAACGTTTTTGTTTATTTAAACATATAATGATAATTTTACAATAAAACTTCCATCATAAATTATCCCCACTTCTAAAAAGAAATCTTAGATAAATTTTTTCATGTATAATTAATCCACTGTATAAGAATGTACAAGTATACCCGAATGCCAGAAAAGTATTACAACTTTGTTGCCGGCTTTTTCTTATTTCCATTATCAATATAATCTTGTTTAGTCTTTTGTTTTTAATGTGCGAGTAGTAACACTTGAAACTTAGTATTTTTTTTTTAAAAATGTGTTTCCTTATGATGTGAGTACACAGAATGAGTTCCAATTAAATTTTTTTTAATACATATGGCCTCGTTTTATATGAAATTGATTTCACTTGTAACAAAATCTGATCGTTTCTTTCTTTTTTTCTTTTTTTTTTTTTTTGTTAACAAGGTGGAGGAACCCCATTTACGGGCGCCAAGGCAGTTTCGGGCTCGCTAACAGGTTCCGCAAGATGTTATTAAGTGCGTATGTGTGCCTGCGCAATACCGACTAAACCTCCATCACAGGCTAACCACCCCTCCTGGAAACCGCTAAAGTGGCATTACTTCAGGAGGGTGGTAAACGCCCACACAATCAGACACCACTAACAATAAATTTGACCAAGTATGCACTCACTCCAAGAACAACGCATCACAACAATCCACGGCACAGTGCCCACAAAAAATGGGCGCAAAAAACACACACAGCTCCAACACGCCAAAAATCCACGCAATAATCAACACACACGCATTGCACAATACGGCTCATCCAGAAGAACACAACACAGCAACCACCAATCACAATAAACACCCACAGCCGATCAGAGCGCGCGCGCGCGCGCACGCACACACACACACACCCCCACCGCACAACTTACAGAAAAAAACGCTAAGCTTGTCATCATTATTAAATATTTATTATGCTTAAGTCCTATCTGAGCACATCATTTATTGAGAGCTACCACAGGATGTTAAACAAGTTTCTAGGTATAAAAAATAACTGCCAGATCATTATTTGGGTTCATAATATCATGTTAATTAAAAATGTTAACTTACGAACGTTTCTATTTATGAATGTGCAGTTATTTTATAAAAGGAAGTCACTTATTTTTAAAAAATAACAATATCCACCTTTTCCAAAACCAGACAACGGAACTCTTTTCATATAACTCAATACAATTTTGAAACTTACGATTTTATTACGTTTCTATTGCCAATTTTGATAAATTACCGAACCTTTCAAAAATCTTTCCATATTTACAATATTTATAATAAAATTAAATTTCCCATTGTTTGTTTGAAGTCGTATCAACGATAATAGTTATTAGCGAAATAAATAAAACTGATTGTTTATAAGTAATAAAGTAATAATCACCAAACGTTTGATATAACAAATATCGAAACAGGAACATGATCGCTAGACTATTTTCACTACGCACACAGTATTCCGTAAGGGATCTCGCGTAAGCAAAACCGCTAAAATTAGTTCTTCATCCCACTATTACAGAGAAACCGAAACAGTATTTCGATTTAATTCTTCCGGTTGAGTAAACCCTTCATATCTGAACCCGGTTTTAATTGTCATAGAACAGATCCAATCCGAACATTGGGCAATTTACGAGTAACTGATTTACGGAACATATTACATTGCACACCTCACAGTTCTGCTGAGAAGAGCGAAATTGGCGGTTACCTTTGTCTGTCCAATCCTCAGCCGAGTTAGGATGACTTTGTCTCTTCTGTTGTTTGGCGTAAAAGCTTTCTCGAAGATGTTCTCCTGGTTGCCACGCAAGGGAGGACTCAGCAGCCAGAACTTATTCAGTCGAGTACGTAGGTTTGACACGGATTACCTTCATGAAGTCGCTGTCGCACATTAATTTTAATCGGAGGCAATTTTGTTGCAACCTCATCAGCTTTTCGTTCCGAGGATGTCGCATTGGCCCGGAACCCATACGAATACTACTGTCTAGTTTACTCTTGAGAGGGTGTCGTAGATTATTTGAATGACGGGCTCAAATTGTATGAAGTTTAAGATCTCGAGTACACACCTAGAATCGGTTATTATCAGGAAGCTATAGACGCTGCGGGTCTCAATAACTCTCAAAGCGGAGGAAATTGTGTAGGCCTCGCAAAAGTACGCGGAGGAATAGGCACTGAGCTTATATATTATTTTGTTATCAGGGAGTATTACAGCACAGCTATATATGTCGGCCGAGAGGCAGAGCCGTCTGTATAGACGTGTAAGATATTAAATTGGTCCCTAGCAGCTCGATAATATAGGTCCCGTTTGCGATTTCAGGCGATAAATTAAAATCTTTTTTTACAGAAACAATATTATTCTGTCGAAGAATATTTAAAGAAAAATATGAATTATTATGTTCTTATTTAAAATTTTCATATATTTACCTTAATATTGTATCATGTATGTAAATATTTAAAATAATTAATACGGATTATAATCGTATCTATTTTTTATTTTATAATTAACTTTTTACTGTTTTGTGATGCATTTCTGATCAAAGTTTTATCGTGGTTTTTTTTTAACCAATCAGGCAAATATTGAGGCAGTAAAGTAGCATGCATATCTATTCGTTGTATTATAACGTATCGATCAGAATCAAAAATTTATTTTATTTATTTGCTTATGTGTCGTGGCATAAATATTTTCCTTCGTACGTGAGTTGGTGCGGGGGGGGGGTTTAGAGAGGATCATGTATTTTTTGTTAAACGCAACTAAACTTCAATTAGTTACGGTATGAAATTGGATAATAACATTAATAAGCGATGTTCTAGCAACTATAAATCGAGAATTGCCTCTAATTAGTAATTAGTCAGTGCAAAACCACATCTGTCAATAAATCAACAAATCGTATTACACAGATGTGTAGATAAGTGCGTTAAAATAAACAAGTTAACGTGTAATATAACAATAATAATAATAAATATGCCAAGGTCTAAATAAATATTATTGATCGTAATTTTTATTCTTTATCCCTGGAATTTAATGTAACAATCATATATAGATAAAAAAAAAAATATCTTAAACCGCAGCAGATAAACCGCTTTGAAACTAAATCTTAAAGGCTCAACTCGTTATCAACCGCAAATAATTAATAAAATAATAAAAAATATTGCCGTCATTAAATAAATATTAAAGAAAAATTGTCGATTAATATATTTATATTTTTTCTTATAATTTTCTATTATGTTACCGTTTTATTAAAAAAACGTTCTTGGCGTTGTTACTTGTTTTCAACAAAATTTTAAAATGGAAATAATACAATAAAATTAAGTTGTTATTAAGTAAAGTCTATTTAAATGATCATTTTTTATTATTAATATTATTTAGCTTTTATGAATGGAAAAATTATAAAAAAATATATAGTGCCATGAAGTTAATAATTTTATTAAATAATACAAAATAAATAAAAATTGTGAATATTATTATTAAATATAAGTTATTAACAATCTCCTACTCTCAGCGATTACTTCCTCTTCTCAAACCTGAAGTAATGACCCGCCGGAAGAAAATTCACTTGAAATGATAAGACTAAAGCTCTGATAACCGCTTATTTTGCACAGTTGGAAAAAAATTATTACACTTAGGTTATTAAAAAGGTGAAAAAGTTGAGAAAAGTTTAAATGTAAACTGTAAATAAAACAGCGATGGAAATGGTAAAATGTTAGATACCCTGACAGAGACCTAGCTAATTGCTGCAAAATTTATCTTACGGCCGATAAGATGACCTTTGGTAAAGCCAACCATGACTAGGGACAGAAGGGAGGTACAGCGATTGGAATTTCACGTGACGGGTGTCTTCTCACAAGTGAATTAGGGTGGACCGGCTACGACGTTCTGTCGCGGTACAGTAACGTGTGTTTCAAAATGAATATCGGGGTTTTAAAATTACGTATTATTTATTAAGTTTTACTTATATTGATAGATTATACGTGAAATGAAAGAACAACTTAAACAGTTTTTCCTATAAGTGTTCAGTGTAAGCATCATTCGTCGCACGGCATATATCCAGCCGACAGAAGGGTTCATCCCGTACTTTAATCAATAATCTAGAGTAATTGATGCGACAGCTGCTTTAACCTGCGTCTCAAATCGGATAGCTCAATCGGTAACTGTGGCACATACACTTGAACCTTTATAAACCTCCAAAGAAAAAAAAATCCCACCGGGTCAAATCGGACGAACGAGGAGGCCACGGCAAACAGGCCTTTTCATTTAGTCCCCGACGACCGGGGACAGCGGTCTGGTCTCCCCGATCCAGCGGTCGGGGAGAATTTCATTCAACCGATACCAATGAGGAGGCCACCATCTTGTTGCCAAATAAAGTTCTGTGGTTCGTATTGCGGTTGAGGAAAGTGCCATAGTTGTAGCGTACGAAGCTAGGTCATTCCAGACACACTTCCTTCGGCGTAGAAGAACGGCCGGTAAACTTACTGTTGGGATACGATACAAAAAACTTCAGCTTTGGAGTCTCGTTTACACTGCAATATTTTGTGTGAATTTTCTGATTAACATAAAATATTGATTCGTCGCTGAATACGACACGATAAAGAATATCTTCATCGTCACGGTGCATCATTTCATGTGCAAAGCTAGGATGAAAACCACAATCTGTCGGCTTTAGAGCTTATAACAGCTGTAAAGGATATGGATGCAGTTGTAAAGCACAACTAAAACCGTTTGAGTTGCTCTTTCATTTCATGTATAATTATTCAGTATTCGTGAAAGTTGATAAATATTAAACAGCTTTAAAACCCCGATACTCATTTTGAAATACACAATATTTTATTCGGACAACCCTGATAGAACTACTGTGCGTCAATGTGTTATGCTTTCTAAATTTTTTACAGATAATAATCGATAATATTAAAATATCGATTTACTAATCGAAATGTTATTGTGAAAAAACTTTGTGTATTTAATTTCTTTGTAATTTTCTTTCAATTTTAATATTTTCTTAAAAACTGCAGTCAAATACAGCCGTTGAATCGTCTTATTAATTTAATTAAAAGTGAATTATTAAACAATTGTTCTTAGTACAAAGAGATCACAGGTGTAACAGCAAGAGGGAAGTGTGTTAGTAGTACTTACTAGCACGAATGGGGATGAGTTGGGGGTAGTTGATTTAAGAGAAGAATGCTTAAATAACTTAAATACTTCTAGAAGTATTTGATGAGAATTACTTGGTGGAAAATGTAATTAATATTTATTTATAGTTTGGTATTTTACTTCGATTTCAACAGATTTCCTTCAGTTCCTGTAGATAGCGTATCGGTTTCTTTATTACCCAAATATTTAACCACTAATTTTAGTCAGATTTAAAAAAAAACATGTTATCACTTTTCTATTGCCGTATAAGTGAAAACTGTAAATAATCGTATCGGCTTAAAAGGTTTAGCAGCGTTAAGTGATTTTACACCGTATAAAACATTATTTGCTACTTGAAGGGGGAAAAAAACCAAAAAATAGTGGTCAAGGACTACTACAGTAAAATGGATTTCGACATCCATTTAAGATCCTTACTTTTCTTTCTTTTCCTTCACTTTTTAAAAAAAAGATTATAATTTTCTACCTTTAAAGTAAAAAACTTTTCATTTTTGACTTTTTGAATTCTTTAACTTATTCGGATAATATATTAGGTAACAAATAACTAAAAAACATCGGGTTCGATATGTAATTTTTCGGATTAATATTTCAAATGATTGGAAAATATTTAATTCTGATCAATACGTAATAATAATCTTTATATAAATCTTCAGGAATCGATAGGTTAAATACTATTCCATGAATAAAAAATCTGATGTGGACACCGTATGATTTCCTAGTACGCCTATTAAATTACATGTACACATTTTTTTTAAATCAAAAGTACATAAAATTTTATTTCATTAATAACTTCTGATATTTGTTAATATTTTTTTTTTTTTTATTGTTATTAAATTATTATTTATTATAAAAACTTTTTACAATCGGAGGCTGATAATTATGGATAAATCAATATATTTAAATTAATAAAAAAATTTGAAAAAAAGGAGGTGAAGTCGGATTTGAACTGATATGCCTCCCAATGTAAGATCCAAATATTTCATTAATTAAAATTTTAATTGGCTGTTACTCTGGAACCGGTGAAAATAAGTACCGCTAATGATATATCGTAGAAAAGCTCCAGTCGGTTGCAATCAAAAGGGGAAGTGTACAACTAGATGTTACAACAATCCTAAATCCAAAATTTTAACATTCTACGGATAATCGTGTCTTAGTTATGCGAGATACATACGTACGTATAGACGTCACGCCGAAACTAGTCAAAATGGGTTCAGGGATGGTCAAAATGGATATTTCCGTTGAAATCTGAAAACCAAAATATTTCGCGATCACAATACTTCCTTTACTTCGTACAAGGAAGTAAAATGGCTAATGAGAACCAATAGTAAAAGGTATTTAGAAAGAGAGGTAAATAAAAATATGTACATGTTTCATGGATATGAAAAAAGGATTCGATTGTTTCAAATGAGATACACTAATGGCGATATTAAGAATTCAAAAAGCGGATCGAAAATGGAAAGATTGAAGATTACATAATTGAAGGACGCTACGTCAAATAGAGAAAAACTAAAGTAATGAGAATATGAGACAATTTTATAATAAGCAGATAGATGTCTGCACTAAAGAAAGAAGAATTAAGAAAGTAAAACGGTTCAAATAGTAATTTCATCTAATTAGAAGATTAAAAAAGCGAAAAAAGTTAAGGAATTAGAATTAAACATTTATTGTGTTGTAAGGTGGAGTTGTCTTGAAGAAGCGTCTTGTGAAGTGTTAGGTTTGGATTACTATACTTTTATGTGGAAGTGAACTGTGAACACTAAGAAATAGAAAACAAAAAAGATTGGAGGAAATTAGAGAAGATGAACATATAGAGAGAAAAACCGACAAAATATTAAAATAAAACTTTCCTTTTGCTGCCCCATAAAGTTCAACAAAATGTCCAAATGGAAATAATACGATAAAATTAAGTTTTAAAGTAAAATTTCTTTAATTTTAAATATTATTCAGGTTTTACATATGCAAAAATCAAACAATATTTACTGCTATGAAAATAATACTTAATATAACTTTTATATTTAACATACACAAACAGTGTACACACCCTTGTAAAATTGCACATAAAATGTACACGTTGAACGGGAAACTTACACATATAAAACGTACTTCATGTGTTGGTGTTTAAATAATTAATATGAAGTTTGAACACATATATTTTTCTATCTTATAATATGTTTTAATATTTATAATTTATCTTACATTGACGTGATGTATGTAGTGTTTTTACGTACCGATCAGAATAAAAATTTATTTTTATTTATTTGGCTGACCACGTAAAGGGCGGAACCAGATTTACCAACAATCGTTGAAATATTAAAATTCTTAGTAAAAAATGTTTATTTGGAGTATAACACTAAAAAAAAGTCGAAATTTGTAGTAGAGATCCTTGAGTACCTATTTTACCTGACTCTCTTACTCTACAAGTACCTCATGCATTATTTCTAATAACACTTGAAAAACAGAAGAAATATAAAAAA
Source organism: Lycorma delicatula (assembly GCF_047948215.1). NCBI lineage: Eukaryota > Metazoa > Arthropoda > Insecta > Hemiptera > Fulgoridae > Lycorma > Lycorma delicatula. The sequence goes on from NC_134456.1 coordinate 138,595,295, forward strand.
TTATAAAAAGTTAAGAACATATTTTAAATTGTTAAGTCGGATCACATAGGACCTCCTTTTTAAAAAAAAAAAAACTAAACTTCCCATGTTGTGTATATAATACAACTAGATGTTCAATCTGGAAACCGTAAAGCTTAAAAAACTGTATTTTAAACACGGATCTCATTATTCAATTCCTTGTTTTTTGGGGCTTAAAAGTGTATATATTAGACTAGATCTTTTAGATCAATATGCACGTCCGATTTGGTGTAATATTATCAACATAGTTAAAAATATTATAGTTTAATAATATATATATATATATATATATATATATATATATATATATATATATATGTATAGGTCGTGAAGTCCTCTTTATCCGACGGGATCGAAACAGCCGAAGCCGTTTCTTGATTTTGAATTAAATCAAGAGGACTTTGATTAAATCGAGCTGTTGGACAAAATTGAAAATTGTCGTTGTTGCGATCAACACTTGTTTTGTTGGTATGAGAATAGTATTTTTGGTGTTTAAAGACTCGAGTAATGATCTGAATGCGTAGTCTAATTGAAGTTAGATATGGAAAAGGTTTTTGTGTGAAACATTAGGTGATAGAGGAAGGCGCAGAGATCGCGCTTCCGCGAACAGGTTAATTTGATAGGTGAGGGTTGTAAGTTATGGTAGGTGGTCGTGGTTGGAAGAGGCCATGCGAAGACGATAGTAGGTTTTGTAAATACACTGATGGAAATGGCTGCCGAGACATTTGCTCCGTGAGAATCCAACCATCATTTATGTATGTAGAGCATCCAACATCGTGCTCAGTTTTAGAACCGTCAGTAATAATTTTCATCTATCCCTCATAGTTACTGATGATTGTTGAAAATTCCCGTCGGATGATCGCTGCTGGTTCTCTTTTAGTTTTCCATATGAAAGATCTAATCTGGTGCTTATAGATGGCAAAACCCACGGTGATATTTCCTTCGTAGAAATTGTTAATATATCCGGCGAAGCGATTTCATGTTTTATTGCTAAATCATATACCGGCTGGTCTAAAATAGATATTTCTTTCGGTAGCATTCTGACAGAGGCCAACCTGATAAGAGTGTTGTGTTATCAAGTTTAGAGGGTCTAAAAAACGATCTCCGGTAAGGCCCATTAGGGCTATGAATGGAGAGGGTGGTTGGCGACCGGGATCGTCACAAAGCCTTCCCTAAAAGTCTTCTCTACGCCTAAATCCGATCGACTTAATTAATAAGCCTTTGTAAATTTAAATAACTTAATAAATAAAGTACATTCAACGTACTAAAGCTCGGCTTTCCACCAGCACTGTAAAAAGTCAAAAATTAAAAATAGTGAAAATTATTTCTTTTCCTTTTTTAATTTTGTTCAAAATACCAATGTTTCTATAATGTAAAATTTTTTTGTGCCGTTTTCTAAACATTATTATGATTCCGGCGGTGTTAATTAAAATATAGGTCAAAGCATTACGTTCTTAAGTATATACGAGTACGTCTGCCGGAAATGTCTATAACTTCTTTTTGTTTTTATTTCGGCTAAAAAGAGAAAAGTTGTCATAACAAGCCGACCAATTGGCTTGTTATGAGAGGAAAAGGATCGATTAAAATGGTGCTAGAAGGCAGAAAATAGAGAAATCTGATACGTATAAAGATTATAGATGAATCTAAAAGGAAATTGAACCTCTCAAAATCTTTAAACTTCAGCCCGGAATAGAAGAGAATTGATATTATGCAAAGGACCTGCCTAAAGCCCAGATAACCATATCGTCGCAGTTTATTGTTACATTGGTGTCGCAGAAAATGAAAAATATATTTAGGTAGTCAAATAATTTTTTTTTTTAAAACCTTCCATTTATGTTATTTAGAGAAACTTGCAACGGGACCACCGGAGGAATTTTTTGTACAGAACAAATAAAAAATATTTATTCGATTTGAGAACCTCCTTCCGGTTATGAAATCTGTTACTAATTACTGTGTTATTTTTTGTTTAAGAAATTTCTTTACAGAATCCTACCGACGGAAATGATTTGGTTATTACTTCCTCTAATTTCATAAATAATAAATATTTAGTCACCGCTTCTGCCGGTGAACTGATATAATTATAGAGCCAGTTATAAGCGTTTGCTAAAAAGTGATTTTGACAAATTCTAACTTTTATTAAAATAAAATTATTTTCGTTATTAATTTTTCATTAAAAAGATAAAACTCACCAAGACTGGAATTCTTTGATATGCATTTGACATTTAACGAGGATCATCCAGTAATTAGACGCAAATCGCTCTGGAGCTAAAACGGTTTGTTTAATCGATGTGACTTTTTTTTCACTTTTCAACCTAATCTCTAGCAACATTATTGCACTTGTTCCACGCCTGATTCAGCTTATTTAAACTTGTTGCAAATAAATTTTTCTCTTGATGTCGGAGCCAAAATGTTAACCGGTTTGTCATTGGGGGGGGGGGGGGGATCAGTGCACGCTGATCATTTGGACTCATCTTAGTAAAATGAAATTTTGAGATTATAAACAAACCTTTTTTATTCAAACAGTTGATCAACAGTCATTACAGGGTAACCAACTTACTATTCTGAAAGTATCATAACCCTCTGAACAATTGTTTTGCTTCCACGCTATTCGCGTCTTTATTTGTTGAACGACCCTCGTATATATGCTAAGTTTTAATCAAGCCTAAAATTCATTTAAAAATTTCATTAAAAACGGATTAACCGTTCAGGCGTAATATCTTAACAAATCAACTTTCATTTTTATAAAATAATACTCGTAATTATTTAGATATTTGTAACCGACTATTATTACGTGACTGAAAGAATTATTACGTAAATCTTGCTTGTTAAATACAAACAATTCGGTGTACCTTTGATTTAAAAGAAATTTCAAAGTTTTGTAATTACATACTGCTTGTAAATTAATGGCTCTGATAAATTTTTTTTTTTTAAAAGGTTTCTTTCTTTAAATTTTTTTCTAATATAGAATTTTAAATAAATTAAAAAAAATTTAAAGGAAAAAAATAAAATGCCGATAACTTTTGAGATTCTTTCGCTGTTAAATTTCGACATTTTGAGATCTGCTCCAAATTAAAAAAAAATAATATTTTAAAGATAAATAAACTGTTATTCCTTTTTAGTTTTATTTGTACTACATCTTATTCAGTTAGCTTATAGAGTTCAAGTAAACAGACTGCACGTACGAGTGTTCAGGCGGCCGATTCACAAGGACCTCCTGTAAATCCTTCCTGATGCATATAAAAGAAACTACGCGATGTTAATATTCACGTGCTACTATATTTTACAAAAATTATGTATATATTTTAAATTTAAAGAAATTAATACATTCTTTCCGAGTTTTTAGTGTTGTCAGAATTAAGAAATACAACGGGAGGCTCGATTTTGTTTTGTATTAATTACCCAACTCCCAATAATTTGGTTCAGTAGTATCCGTTACACTCTCGTTCCAGTAAACTTAAAAAAAATTACATTATATTAACTTTAAATAATATTAGTGTAAATAAATAACAGAAACGTAAAAATTGAACACGAGAACAAAAGTGTGATCGTATCAAAAGAACAAGGATTTTAATAGAACTAAGACATAAAGTTATATAAACTTACGATTTCATTGACTATTATATGACAAATTATACGCGTGAGTTGTATATATGGGTCGTACTTGCCGCATAGCTCGCTCTACTGTGGAGATGCTACAGGATTTTTTTCGGTGGAAGGATCACTTCTAAAGGATTGTGGTCACCAACATCTCCTGATCTAACTAGTTCAGACTTCTTTCAGTGGTGTTATTTAAAAGAAATTATAGGAACAATCCACAGACGCTATAGGAATCGAAAGGAAGCGTAGCAATACCGTCCAGGAAATAGACATGGTACAAGAGTAGCCTCCAGGAATACGGTCAAACGACACAGAAGTGGATAGCATAATTTCAACACTTGTAAATCATTAAGTGTTTGCCGATAAACTATTATTTATTATTCTAAACTTAGTGACGGGCCCTTTTTAAGTTGAACATTCTGTATATCGTTTAATAAGTTTATGTCTACATAGCTTTAAGTGAAACATCAAAGGAAAAAACTGGCAACGATGACACGGTACCGTTTCGTCATTCATATATTCCTTAAAATTTAACACCTTTGAAAATAACTAAGTATAAAATTATCTTTTTTTCATAAACTTTACTTATTTATTTTCTAATAAAAACAAAAAAAAAATATAATAAAATTATCTATAATAATATGTTAAAACATTTATTAATTTTAAATCGGCAATTAATGAAATAATTATCATAATAATCTTAAATCTGTAAAAGATTATAAAATTTAAGAAATATGAAACATTCTCAAATGACAGTAATGGGATATTATCACAAAAGAAACGTTTTTGCTTGCTCCGTTATAGATCTGTTGGCGGTGTAACAGCATAACTATATAGGGAAAGTATAACGATCGGCCAAAATTCTGGGTATGGTTTTTTTTTGCAAATGTCGACTTGACCGATCCACTTATTCCAAAAAAAAACAAAAAAAAAGCTTCAGAAATTTTTGAATTATGGGACTCTACTTAGATTATTATTATTTCCGGACGGACTAAATATAAATTCTTTAAAAACGGATAAAAAATTATCTAAATAGGGGCATTGATGATAATTTTGAACAAAATTAGAAAAAGGGGAAGATAGTTTTTGTTATTTTGAATTTTTTACTTTTTGTATAATCATAGAAAAATTATCTTAGCAGGATTAAAATACTTATTAACGTATTTAAAATTCCGAAGTTATTTTTATTGAAATTTAAAATATCAGTTTTTTAAAACTATTTTTCAAGTTCGAAAATCCTACTACACCTGCTATTTTTAATGTAGGCTAATAGAAATTAAAAAAAAAAAAAGGTGATCCCATGGGATCTGACCTAAGAATCTAAAAATAATTTCAATTTATTATTTTTTCTCAGATTACTTCCTTATACGAAGTAAAGGAAGTATTGTGATCGCGAAAACTTTCAGATTTCAACGGAAATATCCATTTTGACCATCCCTGAATCCAATTTGGCTAGTTTCGACGTGGCGTTTGTACGTACGTACGTATTTATGTTGCATAACTCAAAAACGAATAGCCGTAGTATGTTGAAATTTTGTATTTAGGATGTTCTAACATCTATTTGTGTACCATCACTTTTGATTGCAATCGACTGGTCCAGTGGCCAAAAGAGCCCAAAATCCAAAAAAATGGATTTTGGACTTTTTCTTAACTACAATAATAAGTTCTCATTGAGAGCTTTTGATCGATATATAGTGGTATTTATTTTCATTGGTTCCAGAGTTATAGGCAAATGCAGTTTTAATTAATGAAATATTTGGATTTTACAAGGGAAAGGCACATCGGTTCAAATCCGACTTCATATACATATATTTTCTTTTTTAACTTTTTTAAAATTTAAATATATCGATTTATTAATAATTAACCTTTGTGAAAGAATTCTTACAATAAATAATATTTAAATAACAAAAAAAAAACTGAAAAAAATTCAGAAGTTATTACTGAAATAAAATTTTATGTACTTTTTATTTTAATTCAACATTTTTACAGAAGTTAATAATTATTAATAAATCAATATATTTAAATTTAAATAAAAAGTTATAGGTTAATATGAATTTGGATTCGAACCGATGTGTCCACGGTTGCGGATCCTACACGTTCTCAATTACACCACGTAACTACTCGAGCGACGTGGAACAAAATTAATATACGAGGTCTGTTCAAAAAATACGTAGACTAACGTCATAAAACAAAATTATTTAGAAGTTACTTGTCTGGGTCCCCTTCAAAGTACTCTCCTCCACGACGCACACACTTATCCCGACGGTGTTTCCATTTTTGGAAACAGTCCTGGAACGCTTCTTTTGTGATGTTCTTCAGTTCCTTAGTCGCATTTGCCTCAGTCTCGGGAATCGTCTCAAATCTTCTTCCTTTCAAAGGTCTTTTGAGTTTGGTGAACAAGAAGAAGTCACAAGGAGCGAGGTCAGGTAAATTGGGTGGGTGGGGAAGAACAGTGATCGAATATTTGGCCAAAAACTCACGAGTTCTGAGGACTGAACGGGCTGGAGGGTTGTCTTGATGAAAACACCAGTCACCACTCTCGTAAAATAATCTCGAAATCTCGTAACAAGATCCAACTGATATCTCACACTCTTCAGCAAGCTCTCTGATGGTCAGACGTCGATTTGCCGAACCAGGGTGTTGATTTTGTCTACATGTGACTCGTCGGTTGACGTGGAAGGACATCCAGGACGCTCATCGTCTTCAATCGACTGACGACCATCTTTAAAACGTCCATGCCACATAAAAGATGTCGCACGCTTCATAGCAACATCTTGAGCATATCAAAAGTTTCACTCGCAGATTTTCCGAGTTTAACACAAAATTTCACAGCAACTCTTTGCTCGTTCAAGGCACTCATTCTAAAATCCGCCAAACGAAAAAACACACTTCACAAACAACCGCGTAGCTAAGCAACCGATAATGATATTTGCAATCAAAAACCTGCGTCTTTATCAGCTGATCTGTACTAATATGGCGACGCCAACTGGACCCGAGCAATTCAAACAGTCTACGTTTACTTGAACAGACCTCATATAAACTAATATAAAATGCTGATATGGACACCACAAAAAAGTGATACATGTGGTGTCCACCACAATGTAATTTGTCCAGTTTATTGAAGAATTGGAGGATCGTATCTCACTTTCAAATGAAATAAGTTTAAATGAAGTGCAGCAAAAATGTGTATATGTAATTTAATAGGCGTACAAGGAAGTCATTTTCTGGTGTCCACATCAGATTTTTAATTTGCTTTTCAAATCGTTGAAATACTTAATATTAAAAATACTATACCTGATAGCTGTCAGGAAAGAGGATGAAATGGGTTCGACAATTTAATAACGATTTTTACGACAAACCTAAAAAATTTGATTGTGATTTTTTGCTTTACAATAATTTTCTCAAAACTTGCTAGTGACACAGTTTACAGACCTGTTTTATACAATTTTTTAGGTCAATAAACATATGATACCATTAAATTTACTCCTTATTGTAAGATCAAAAAAATCCAGTACGGCATCATTTTACCTTTGGAGCAGAAATATTTGGTTGTTATTACTCGGAAAGAAGCGTTTACCAACCGATGTTCGTAAACGTAAACCGGCATTCTAGAAAATATTCTAAAATTCTGTACGTTTGTTCGAGTGTCGTTTTATATTTAGTAGATGTGTAAGATACTGATGTTTAAATGTAAATATTTAATGGTTAATAATAGTAAATAGTTAATAATGAATAATAAATAGTAATATTTTTATTACGTCATAGCTGCATTAATATATGTTGCGTAAAAGTAAAGTATTTTCTTTAAGCGCTCCAACTCCGTTTATTTAATTATATTTTTATGTCCTTGCAATAGTCATTAGAAAAGAAAAAAAAAAAAAAATATATATATATATATATATATATATATATAGATTACCTTACATTCTATGTGATTGTGAGTTATATGTGATCTTTACATTTTTTCTCATTTCATTTTCATAATGCACCTGTTTACTAGAAAAAATAAAAAAAAAATTATTGTTACGGATAATTCCAATTTAGTTGTACGTAATAAAAATAATCGTTCAAATTACGAAACAAAAGAAATCATTTTTTAATTTCATATATATTCATTCAATTGTATTCTATTCCATTTATTAGAAAAGTAGGATTGATTCTTAAATTACGGCTTCGAATCCTTTGACAGGATTATATTTGCTCTATATTTCAAAAGTATTTTTGTGTCGCATTAGAAATAAATTTTCAGAGGAAAACGATAAAAAATTCAAAATATAAAGCTAAATTTAATTTCAATTGTCTTGCGATCTTCATTAGTGATTAATCTATATAAAAAAATTTATCAGTCAAAAAAAAAAAAAAAAAACAGAAGCGTAATAGCCATTCTCAATTATAACAAGTATTTCACGCCAGATTCTCTAAGGAACAATGATGAACGAAGCGGTTTCCCTTTGTCTTCATCATTATGAATACCTTATAACATTATGTTATACCTTATAACTGTACCTAAATTCGGGTTGTAATTAGCCTTAACGCTTCAAAATTAAACATTGGATTCTATCCACTATAAGGACTTAATGTATAAACATCATTACTTTTAAAGAAAGCAGGCAGCTCATATCTGCTGTCGCTTGTACCTCAGATTTTCTATTTATATATTAAACGTTATAAAATATTAGAATAGCAAAGTATTACGTAGTTTTTCTTTTTCTACGGAAAACAACGGATTTAATTATTAATAAGAAATTAACTTAAAAAACTTTTAAATGTGTAATAAAACAGTAATATAAATAAACAACCGACGAAACATTGCAAGAAGTTTAATGTTTTTATAGAATAGAACTAAAAACTGAATATTAAAATGTAATTAAACTTGTCTATGATCGCTACAAGTTGAAAGAAAATAAAACCGTTTAAAAAATATTATATTTTTAGGTGTTAAGGCTTTCTCAGATCAGACATTCCATCCACCTAGAGTTGGGCTGAATGGACGTTTGGGAAAGATCATTTATCAAATGAGAACGTTTACGCCGGTATCAGTTCGTTTACCGGTTGTCCTCAGACGGAAGTTTTGAGATTGCTCGCATGATAATTTCATTGTACATAGATTTTTTTAATAAGTAGACATACTTTATTTAAATAGATACCCAATCGTTTACAAGATTTTCATCTTGTAATTTGACTTCCATCTTCATAACCCCATCGGCAAACGTTACAATTGTCCATCGCTAAATTATACATGAGTAGTTTGATTCTAGGTCTTTCATCGTATGATATTATCTAAAAGTTCTTTTTCTTTTATTAATTTTATGGACTCAGTAACCTGTTACTTATTGAAGAAAGCGGAAATAAATTGTCATTATAGCTACTGTAGTTTTCACCATATCACGGCGCTATGACACTGCTATATGATTTTTCTGAAAATCGTTCTTGTAATGAAGATATAGGACACGGTTCTTAGAGTAATATTTGATTTGTCAGATAAAATACAGCGATGGAATTTATAGTCGTGACACTGCAAACACATTCGTGATGGACTTTTGGTATGTAAATTGGCTTACCGTAGACGTCCACGAGGTTCATTCAATAATTGGAAGGATGAGTTTTGAAAACGCCTTATTGCATTGTAATGAATTCAAGACCTGTTCAGGTGATGAGTTTAAATGGAATAAATTGCAAGCGGGAATCAAAGATTTTCTTTCGATCGGACTGCCCTCGGCCAATTCGGGGATTTATAACTTTTTACTTCCTTGTATAAAGTAAGATTTTTGCGATCGCAAAAAATTTCATTTTTCAGATTTCAACGGAAATATTCATTTTGATCAACCCTGAATCCATTTTGACTTGTTTCGACGTGACGTCTGTACGTACTTATGTATCTCGCATAACTCAAAAACGATTAGCCGTAGGGTGTTGAAATTTTGGATTTGTAACGGTTGTAACATCTAGTTGTGTATCTCCCCTTTTGATTGCAATGGACTGCACCAAAAATGTCCAAAAAAGCCCAAAATCCGAATCGTTTGGATTTTGAAATTTTTCTTAACCGCAGTAATAAACCTTCATCGAGAGCTTTTGAACGATATATCATAAGCGGTACTTAGTTTCATCGGTTCCAGAGTTATAGCCAAATGAAACATTAATTAATGAAATATTTGGATCTTACAAGGGAAAGGCACATCGGCTCAATGCGACTTCATCTCCTTTTTTTTTATTTTTTTTATTTTTTATTTAGGTATATCGGTTTATTAATAATTATTAACTTGCGATTGTAAAAAAAAATATTAAAAAAAATAAGAAGTTATTAGTGAAATAGAATTTTATGTACTTTTCATTTTAATTCAAAAATGTTTACAGAGGTTAATAAGTATTAATAAATCTATATATTTAAATTAAAAAACACGTTAAAATAAATATACGTATATCAAGTTGGATTTGACTGATGTGATGTGTCCATGGTTACGGATCCGACACGTTCTTACTTACACGACATAACTACTTTAAAGAAATATAAAATGCCTACACGGACATCACAAAAAAATGCGATGCAATGTGGTGTCCACTACAACGCAATTGTGTAACTGTCCGCTTTATTAAAGAATTGGATGATCGTATCTCACTTTCAAATGAAATAATTTTTTTTTTTGGTGAGACGGAGGAACCGTAGTTACGGGCGAAGTGTCGGAGTCGCCAACAGGTTCCGCCAGATGTTGTTGAAGTACGTATGTGTGCCTGCGCGCTACCGACTAAACCTATCTCACTAACTCCCCCTTCCCCCAGGGCCGGACCCGCAATTAAGTATAACTCAGCCCCGGGAAGTACCCTCGAGCTTAGGGGGATCACCGTCACACTAGGAACAGAAGCCGTCATTTTGTCTTTTAAATTAAAAAAGTGTAAATGAAGTGCAGAAAAAAAAATTGTATGTAACAGGCGTATAAGGAAGTTATGTGGTATCCGTGTAAAACTTTTTGTTTAGTTATACTGTATAACTGATATACGTATAAGGGAAGATATGCTTATCGGGTCAAATTTTAAATATCGTATTTTTTACAGATATTGACGTTTCATTATTTCCTCTAACCAAAAAACACAATTTAATCTTCAAAACTTCCGGAAGGATGTATATACACGGCTGTTTTTTCCTGATGTCTGTAGAATGGATTGATCAGTTTGATTGAAATTTGGCAATGATTTCTGTATAATAGGTATTGATACCGTTTAATTTTAGTCATAGCTACACAAAGGGGTCGAGGATACGGACTTTATTTGTTCCTTTCTCAAAATTTTACGAAAAGCATAAATAGATTTTTTAATTTAATTTATTACCCCTTAGGTAGCTAAGATACTTTCTAATTATTTTTAGATCTTGTTCAACCTTCCGTGGATGGGCGGGGGCAAAAAAACACTTTCCTGTATTTTATTCTGTTTTCAATTGACGCTTTATCTATTCCTGTTATGCTTATAATCTCTCCTAGATACTTAAAGGGAGCCCACCGGGCTGGTGTAGTAGTTAACTCTTCGTCGCAAATCTTCTGGTTTCGAAGTCAAGAGTACTAAGGTTCAAATCCTAATAAAGGCAGTTACTTTTACTCGTATTTGAATACTAGATCGTAGATTCTGGTGTTCTTTGGTGGTCGGGTTTCGATTAACCGTACATCTCAGGAACGGTCGACTTGAAACTGCACAAGATTATACTTCATTTGCATTCGTACATATCATCCTTATTCATACTCTAAAGTAATACCTACTGTGGTTCCCGAGACTAAAAAGAAAAAGAAAAATCCTTAGAGGGGTCGGTGACATTTATCTTTCCGTATTTAATCCTTGTTGTCTTTTGTGTGAATTATTTGATGTTCATGATTTTCGTTATAGTAAAGGATACCCGTGGGCCTATCTTTTTGGCTATTACTGTTTACTCGTCTATTTGTGCCGCTTTCTGGAATTAAATTAAATAGTAATAAATAATAACGATTGTACTTATAATTATTTTTAAATTACGATAACTTTTAACTATAGAAATGTTCATTTTGAAATTCATTTTCATTTTTTTAAACGAGATTGAAGCTTTTCTTTAACCATTTTATTTAATTAAAAGTTTAATATTTTTTACTTATATGCTTTTTTATTATCGAATTGTCTTGTATTAACTTTTATCTTTATTATTAATAAAAATAAAAATTGAGTGGGGAAAAACTGGATTTTAATAATGAAAGTGTGATATGTTATGTAACCGTGTGTAACCAACCTACTTGTTTTTGTACTGTATATCTATAAACTAACTGTTCTGAATTTATTCAATGAATAAAAGTGAGGAATTTTATCTTCATTATATATGTTAATTTCATTTTTGTTTTTTTATTTCGCGCGAAACGAAGCGTGTAAATATATTAAAATTCATCCGTTCAAGTTTATTTGTACGACATTATAATCTTTGGTAGTAATTTCATACGTTTATTATTACGGTTAATATTATGTAAATTAATCGTTAGTAAATTAGTCTGTAGTAGTAATACAGAAATTGCTTTATGTTCGTTTCCACTTATTGTTCGCTCGCTCATAACAACAAAACTATTATACCGACTCGGAAGCGATGTAATAATAGTATTCTCTTAATGTATGCACTTCACATCAAACGAACCCTGGTCGACAGTTAAGTACACAACAGGCTGCACGGAGTTTAAAATGTTAAAAACTCTTCCGTAATCTGTGCTTCGACCTTGGTAGTTACTAGCACGCGAACACCCCCTTCTCCATTCTATTTATATTCCTTCCCCCTTCTGCCTTTCTCTGATATGCGGTGTCCGCCTCAACATTTATTACAACTAACCACCACCACCCTTGTTTTGTTATCTTCTCCACTTTATCTCTACTATGCACACACACACACACACACACACACACACACACACACACACACACACACACACACACACATATATATATATATATATATATATATATATATAGTGGTGTTAAAAAAATTAGTGCTTATATTATACTCCAAGTAAAATTCAACTTTCTTCAGTTAGATTAAAACTGTTATAAATTATTTGTTCAATACTTATCATGACGTATATTAAAACATAAATCGAATATCTGACCGTTCAGAGAGTTCTCAGGTTCGAATCCTAATAAAGGAAGTTTGCTTTTATTCGGATTTGAGTACTAGATCGTGGATACAGGTGTTCTTTAGCGGTTGGGTTTCAATCAACTTAACGTCGTTCGTCCCAAGTTCCCAAGTTTGTCTCAGGTATGTCGACCTGAGTGTGTGCAAAACTACACCCTACTCACAGTCACGAACAAGGGACGGGGCTGAGCCCCATCCAGAAAGCTGCATGGGATATCTGGAGATTGGAGACTTCCAAAATATTCATAAGTATGTCCGTTTATACAAATAAAGATCTGTCCTAAAGGTTTATCGAATTATATTGTTAAACGACCGTAAACTGTTTAAAAAAGGTCTTATTTAACGTTTAATCACAAATAATAATAATAAGACAATCTTTCTTTTCCTTTTCATTTAAGAAGGTGAAAAACAAGTAAATTTTAACATCGCTTTCAGTAGAATGTAATAAGCATAAACAACGGGTGGCTGAAATGAAAGGCACACTTGCTAATTACTCGCAAATGAAAAGAGATATAGTACTTTTATCGAATACCGGTACTACAACTTTTTCTATTCAAATCGGTGTCGTTTCAAAAAAAATTCTTTATTCCTTATTAATTTCATTGCTACTATATTATTTCAACTTTAAGATAAGCGAAATTTTACTTACTGAATGGTACATGACTTCTGGCGATCAGTAGTCCCTTGTTATATCGAATATTTTCTGGAACGAGTTCTCGCCCCATATCACGCAACGCCACGTGAATTTGATGAAGTAGGATTACTCGTAGTGCCCGTCAGTTCCCTTGGGCTTTTTATTCTGCCATTTCAGCGACCCCCACCCCATAAGCGTTCAGCGGTTGAGTATTTGCACCGTTATGCGGATCAACGCAATAGTACCGGTGATTTGCAGTTTAATGATCCGTTTCTAGCGCATCGCTTTGATACTCACGCCAAGAATCCGAGTACTTTTTCTGTTTACCCTCCGGAACCACCGTAAAGTATTACTTCACAGGATGAATGAGAATGACGTGTATGAATGTAAATGAAGTGTAGTCTTGTACAATCTCAGGTTGACTGTTTCTGAGGTGTGTAGTTTAATTGAAACCCAACCGCCAAAGAACACCGGTATCTACGATTTGTTTTTTTAAATCTCAGGGACCACCGTTAAGTATTATTTCAGAGGATGAGATGAATGGCAATTTTTGTAACGTGAAAATACCATGTCTAACCGGGATTCGAATCCGGGACCGAGACGCTGCCACTCGCGCCACGTTGGCCGGCGGTATCCACGATTTTAGTTTTCAAATTCGTATAAAAGTAACTGCCTTTACTAGGATTTGAACCTTATAACTATTGACTTCGAAATCATCTGGTTTGCGATGACGAGTTCACCACTAGAACAACCCGGTGAGGGTTAATCCGAGTACTGTGTGGTCCTTCCATTAACGTTATCTTAGATAGAATTCAGCAGGGTTTGACTTGATCTGTAGTAACTTTCATAATTAATCTATTGTTGCGGTTAATCGCAACCGGCATGATTTTTGCGCTTCGAGAACGGCGCCTCACCGATTTCGACGACCGTACCGTTTCCCCCAATTTTACCTTTCCTGTGCTGTTCTCAATTTAACACACTCTCCTCGTGAATTTATTCCAGTGATATATTATATTCGGATCCACACCTGATTGATGGTGACACTGAGCAACACTTGATAGTTGGAACGCCCCAACCGTATATAAACATATGACAGTCACGAAGTTGAGGTTCGAATTTTTCAGCCATGTACCGATGCGGATATTGACTTTCGACCAGCAACTACGTTTGTTACAACGGTTGATTTCCACGCGGTTGCAGAGACCCTATGGGTATCGTGTTCGTTAGTCGCAAATTAAAAACCATTTATATTAAAACATTTAGCGAAATTAAACTGCTTTCACGATAAACGTATAAGATTAACTCTTTTGCTTGCTATACATTAGATACAGATAAGAGTTGAGTTTACGTGATTGCGATAAGGTATACTCTTAACCGTTCCGTTCGAGGAATTTAATCAAATATCATTCATATATTGTTAAACTAAAATAAATTAGCTGTTTAAACAAATAATCATTGATGCCGGTATTCGATAAAAGTACCGGGGATAGTCAAATGAAACGAATCCTTTGCAAAAGTACATTGTATTTTTTACACTAACTTACATTTATTTTTCAACATAATAGCTATTTACAGCTGCATACATCTCTCATTGGTGAACCGGTTTTCTCATTCTGCAAATGAAGAATGTTGTCAATCTTTTCTTGATTCACGACCCCTGTCCAAACTTCATTTCATCATCCGTGCTGAGATGAATACCTTAATATCCCTCCTTAATTGCTGAAATAAATGAAAATCGCAGGGCGTCAAATCTATTGCGTGCGTATAAAGAGAGTGGAATAAGTTCAGATTTCAACTTCTCAAGAGACTCGGCAGTTGTATGTGATATATGTGGCCGAACATTGTCTTAATCGGCCACAATAATTTAACAATTAACAAATTAACAATACGACAGTATTGTTGAATTACCGGCTTCTTGGATTATAGAACACGATACACACGTCTTCTAAGATGTTTTAACGTCTCCACGTATAGCAGAGGATTTATAGTGAAAGATTTCTACGGGTCGGTCACTGTGAAATTCATCCTCAATATTCGCTTTATCAGCTTGTCATGCGTGAAATTTTATCGCCCATCTGTTCGCAGTACTTCTATCGACAGTTTCGTCACCGTAAACGGCTTTTAGACGACGATGAGTATCACTAGCTTGCACTTTTTCCGTGTTAAAAATTTTCTTACTGCACGCTGTTTTAAACGCGTTAACATATCAGGCGTATTCCTCTTTATAACAATAGCGACCGCCAGGAAATCAGAGGGTATAAATCAGTGAGTTTTAATGTGTTACTAATACGCGAATAAAACTACTAGATGGCAACATTTCTCACTTAAGTTCTAGTGTGATTTAAAAATATTCATCATAATGTTAATTGGATGAATAATTACCAACACGTCGCTATCTGTTTTCTTTTATTTTCAGTTAAAATGTTATGATCCTTATAGTTCCCGTTTCCTTTTAAATGGTCTGTAATTTTTACTCTTTTCCGGTGTTCGTTTTTTTGCACTTTCTACTGATCCTTCTAGCACTGTTTTAATCAATCCTTCTCCTCTCTCACTTTATAATTCAATTTGTGAACTATACTGTTTAAGCTTTTATTCTTGTTGACTGAAAAAGAAAAATACTTGAATGATTTATGAAACTTTCATATATAAATATTTATATAAACTGCTAACTTTTATGAAAGTTAAAAGTTTATATAATAAAAAATATCTTATCTAAAAACTAAAGTACTAAACGCAGTAGTAAAATCAGAAGTTCTTAACGGCTAAAATACAATTATTTTTAACAGAATATTGAGGTAGAATTTAAAGATGCAGAAAGAAAGAAGGCTAATAAAAATATTAGGTCCAATCATTTTTCCAAATGTTGTTGGTTTGCGGGACGCCTCTGGGGTACATTCTAATAAATATGTGGCGCAATTTGTTTCCGGCCGTGGCGCTTTCAGGGACAGACTGCAGAAATTCGGCCAGGTTGATTTTGGGATGTGCCCTTAGTGTGGAAAACTGGATGATTCTTACCGTGTCCTTTACGAATGCTCTATGTACGAGTTGATGCGCACTGAGACCGTCGATCGACTTGATCTTTACGGGTCGGCGTTGTATCTCCGTTTAAAGTGGAGAAGCCGGGCCGAATGGGCAATTGTGAAGAATTTCATAGTCTATTTAGCAAAAGAAAGGATTGCTGAGGGGATATAGAGATCCGCTTGGATTTTTCCCTTACTTTTACTTTTGTTGCTGTTCTGTTTCCAGTTATGTTTTGTTTTGTTTTAGGCTTGCGGTGTTCGTTTTTTATTTCCTTGTACGAAGTAAAGGAAGTATTTATAGTCGCCAAAAATTTCGGTTTTCAGATTCGAACGGAAATATCCATTTTGACTAGTTAAAATACAATTAAAATAATTAAATACAATGATTACGATACAATTAAAATACAATAAGCGCATAATTAAAATACAATTAGTCGTAGAATGTTGAAATTTTGTATTTAGGACTGTTGTAACATCTAGTTTGCTTCTCCCCTTTTGATTGCAATCGACTGGGTCAAAAATGCGTATATTCAGACCTCTAAATGAAGCGGCGTTTCAATTTGGAAGCGTTTGTATTTTGGACGTTTTCTTAACTGCAGTAGTAAGTCCTCGTTGAGAGCTTTTCAACGATATATCATAAGCGGTACTTATTATCATCGGTTCCAGAGTTATAGCTAAATGCAATTTTAATTAACGAAATATTTGGATCTTACAAGGGACATCGGTTCGAATCCGACTTCATCTACGTATATTTTTTTTTAACTTGTTTTTATTTAAATATATTAATTTATTAATAATTAATTATTAACCTATTGTGTAAAAAAACTTTTAACAATAAATAATAATTCAATAATAACAGTAAAAAAAAATATATGAAAAAAATCAGAAGTTATTAGTAATACAAAATTTTATTTACTATTCATTTTAATTCAAAACTTTTTACAATCAGAGGTTAATAATTATTAATAAATCAATATATTTAAGCTGTAAAAAAAAGTTAAAAAAATATACGTATATGAAGCCGGATTCAAACCGATGCGTGGTTACGGATCATACACGTTCTCACTTATATCGCACATCTATTTGAGCGGCGTGAAACAAAATTAATATAAAAACTAATATGTAATTCTAAGGAAATTTAATTAATGTTTAAATTTCCCTATAACTCTACTAAGCTTGATCTTAGTATATTTGAATAATCTTATTTCCAAACCCTATCTTGTTTTATCTTTAACACATTTTCAGAAACGATTAGCCATAATATATCCTCCCTTTTTGATTGCAATCGACTGGGCAGTCGACATTTGGGATAACTGAACGTTATGTAAGTATTAACCTTGTATACGATTATTATATCTGATTATTTAATATTAATTGAAAATTATAATTTAGAATCGTATTATTTTTGGATTTTCTTAGTAAAACTTTCTAAAAATTGTATATTTATTTAAAAAAAAAAAAATTATTAATGATTTGACAGAACAATAAAATACAATGTTATGTTGGTACTAACTGTACATTTTTGAATTGTATTCAATATAAAGTGGTTGTTGAAAATTATTTTATTAATTACCGTTGTCATTTGAATTCAAATAAGTTTTTTTTTAATATTTGTATTTACTAGAAAAATTATTTTCATTTATAATAAGAATGATTTGGAAATGATTAATTTCAAAATACTTTATCCTTCAAAATTTATATTCCTATTATAAAAATATATTTCAAATAACATCTTTTTCTTTTTGTTATGGGGAAGTGATTCTGGTCGTAAAAAAAGTATAGCACATAACTCGTTTCTTTTTTTTTTTAACCTCCTGGACCACCGTTAGGTGTTACTTCAGAGGATGAGATGAATGACAATTTTTGTAGCGTGTGAAAATACCATGCCTGACCGGGATTTGAACCCGGGACCTTCGGATGAAAGGCCGAGACGCTACCACTCGCGCCACGAGGTCTGAAGCCGGAACATAACTCGACTTGTAATACATACACTTTTTCCATGGCACCCTATCCTAAGTAAAAGTATGACTACTCGTCATACTTTATTTTTATCAACTTCTAACACATTGCAGCTTCAAAGGACATAATATCCTTTGAAGCTGCAATTGCAATGAAAAGTGACGAACGAATAAAAGAAAGATTTTAAGGCAGTGGTTCCCAAACTTTTTCGAGTCGCGGCGCCCTTTTTCAATTAAAATTTTTCTATGGCGCCTTACCCCAAGTAAAAGTATGACTGCTCGTTAGCGAGAGATAAAAATAAATAAAACTCGTGTATCTTCATTATTTTTTACCTTATTAACATTAAATTAATAATTATAAATGTCTTGGTTCAATTAATTATGAGGCTTTTACAATATTTCGCAGCGTCCCTGTGAAGAGGCCGCGGCGCACAGTTAGGGAATCACTGCTTTAAGGGAGTACAAGATAAAAGTGATTCAGGACTATTGAATAAAAATCATTTCTTGTTTACAAAATATTTTACTTTCAACAAACAACGGTTTAATATCTTTAAAGCCTACATCCATACTTTATATTGATGGTGGAACAAACATTTCTCATTATTCTGCAATTTTACGTAAAAGTTTGAATGTCATTCTTTTGAAACTAAAGTATAGACGAGATGTGAGACCTACTGAGAATTTACAAACTAGTAACAAGTGTTATAAATTGTTAGTAAATCTACAATACACAAAAACCCTAGAACACCATAATCATTTTAAATCCAGTAAAAACATGTTAAAAATGTAAACCAAAAATTTAGTAACCTTTTCCAGTTTTGTTTTCATTTTCACCGGATTTAAAAAAAATAAATAAATATATATATATATATATATATATATATATATAACTGGTCTAGTGGTTAACTCGTTATCGCAAATCAGCTGATTTCGAAGTCGAGAGTACTAAAGTTCAAATCCTAGTAAAGGCAGTTACTTTTATACGGATTTAAATACGAGATCGTGGATATCGGTGTTCTTTGGCGTTTGGGTTTCAATAAACCATACATCTCAGGAACGGTCGACCTGAAATTGTACAAGAATACACTTCATTTACATTCATACATATCATCCTCATTCATCCTCTGATGAAGTAATACCTACGTCGGTTCCGGAGGCAACAAAAAAAACAAAGAAAGTACTTTTATTATCTTTCCATCTCCGGCGTAATATTTTCCTTTGTTTTTAAAGGACTTTTTCTCAGGTCTCAGGTCGACCGTTCCTGAGATTTGCTAATAATTTCGACATATGCTAATTTTATTTTATTTGCTTTGGTTCCTACATTTAATTTTTCTATTCGTGTTTTGTAATATTTTTTCATGGTATTTTAATTTCACAACTACTTTGATTTTACCATATCGTGTTATTAAATTTCTGGATTTATTTTTATGTTAATCAAGCGTTCATTTATTTTTTTTAAGGATATTTGAACATCTGATCTTAGTGTTGTTTTTTTTTAAAGTTTCTATTTGTATTCTAGAAACATTTAACTCGTTTGTAATAATGAAAACGCAAAACAAAGTACTTACAACATATCTTTTTTAATTCCCGGTCTCGTTGTTCTTTAGTATTTTTCTTCATTCTTTGATGACTTTATGTAAAATATAACTGAAAAGAACTGGAGGTTATGAAAGGATATTTGAAAGGAACCGGCCGTCCTCCCCGTCTTACTCTAGTTTTTATTTCAAAACACCCGATTTTTATTATTATCAATTTCATCAACGTCTTGCAATCTCTCCCGCTTAAATAAACAATTATTTGTTCTCTTTGAAGACTTCTGTTACCAAAACTTCGTATTTAATTCTAATACCACGTAACTCCAGACAAAACTCCGACAAAATGTTACATTTTCTATCTCTCGTATTACAAATATTTAATATATTTATAAAATAACAAAACTAAACCTTAAATTCAATCTTGCTGTAAGTAGTCCAAGTAGAAAGTTAGCTGCAGTATCTAAACTTTACACCTCTATTTTTCTCTCTTTTTTCTGTTTAGCCTCCGGTAACTACCGTTTATATAATACTTCAGAGGATGATTGAGGATGATGATATGTATAAGTGTAAATGAAGAGTAGTCTTGTACATTCTCAGTTCGACCATTCCTGAGATGTGTGGTTAATTGAAACCCAACCACCAAAGAACACCGGTATCCACGATCTAGTATTCAAATCCGTGTAAAAATAACTGGCTTTACTAAGACTTGAACGCTGGAACTCTCGGCTTCCAAATCAGCTGATTTGGGAAGACGCGTTCACCACTAGACCAACCCGGTGGGTTAAAACTTTACACCTAGCCTTGTTCAACTATTTAATTTTTCTATTTATTAAACGTTTTTTCCTTTTAATTTTTAAAGAGCGTAGACTTTTAATTCTTAAGTAACAGCTATTGATTTCAATCCGAGTTTATTTTTATTGCATCATATTTTAAAAGGAATATAAAAGGTTAATAACCGTTGATTTAGCGTGTTCTATAACCATTCAAATTAATTTTATCCTGAGTTATTAAAATATTTAACTCTACTGTTATATATATATATATATATAATGCTCGTAAATAAATAAACAATTCTATTATATTGTTACAAAGAATACATTACTTTGTTTGTAAAGCATTAGTTTGAATTTTACTTCTAGTTTATTCTATGGATCCTTTTCATTGTAACAGTATTGTTGGTTTAGGTAAATTGAATTTCTTCTGTAGTGAATAGTGTGCATGCTATATATATATATATGTGTGTGTGTGTGTATATATATATCGAGACGTCTTAAGTAAAAAGACAGAGAGAAAGCGAGAGAACTTGGCTTTACTTCAAGTTCATATTGACAAGTACTCTCGAAACAATGACAACCTGACTTATATAACATCAGTTTTACGCCTAGATTTTGTCTTACAGTATATTGTTGCAGTATTGTGGGTGGAGACTAAAAGACTAGTGCTTGTACGATGTTAAAAGAAAGAAAAAGGGGAAAAATATATACAGAGTGATTCAGGAAGTATGTAATAAACTTTCAGGATATATTTTACTGGTGAAAATAAAGTTCATATAAATATAGGTTCAGAAACGATTAGCGAATGTCGGCTGGCGAAAGATTTCGTCCTGATTGATTTCTGTGCCTTAGGTAAAATTAAAGTAAACTTAATTCTTGGATTCCTAATTAAGGGGCAAATTTAGTGGTTTATATGACGAATAGTTCTAAGAATTAAAATTATGTTTCGTTTTATACCTAGTTAAAATCTGCCACATTTTGTTATGTCCTATTTTAATAAATTTTTAAATAATTACGTTTGTATTTACTTTCTATGGACTTTATTCTAATCTTTTTAATCAGAATCAGTTACCTACAAGTTTTAACCTTTAACCTATAACCTATTACCCATTTAACAAAATTATGTATGTGTTTTCTACCCTAATATTTTGCTTTTCACCCTACGTTTATATGAACTTCCATCTTTATTTTGTCTTCATTCTTCTCGAATCCACGTGTGTATATATATATATATATATATATATATATATATATATATATATATATTTTTTTTGAACATTTGAAAGTGCAAAATATTTTAGTTACAATAAAAATAGTAACTAAAAAATGAATTCGGGGCGGAAGCTTATTACAAAGAATAATGCAGTGGGATGAACTTAAATAGAATTATCCTTTGGGAATACATCCGTGTCAATAGTATATCTTACATTTCCGATGATATTTAGAAAACATCTTCATCGGAAACATGAAGATGTTTTTTAAACGTCAACGGAAATGTAAAATATACTATTGACACGGACCAAATCAAGGTTGTTTTTCTTTCTTAATAATTTTACGGGGATATTAACTCTTCCAATAGATAATATTTTATGTATCCTGAAACGATTTGGACGATTTTCGATCAACAACTTTTCTCCTTTTATTTTTCAATAGGTAAATAAATATTATTCTAATCGTTACGTAATAATATGCTATGTAGACCACTTCAGGAATGGATAAATATGCTACTACACGGAAAAAAAGAAACTCACCGGTGGATGGATCAAGAGAAACCATGGTAAAATCTTGATCAGAGCAGTATTACAAATTACACAAATAATTATAAAATAAAAATATGTCTGATTAAATTTCATTTAATTAATCTTATATGTAAAGCCGAAAGTTTATTTGCTTGTCTGTCCTTTGTTCTATTGTTATCGAAGCACGCGATAACCGACCGACTTATTGGTTTCAAATTTGCATGGTACATTCGTGTTATCCCAGGAAAGGTCATAGACCGAGGTTCTAGCCCTCTTAGGGTTGAAGTTGGTTAATTAAAGAAGAAAAAAATTAATGATTTAAATAATTTCTGTCACCGTGGCAACAGAAATAAGTTGTGAATCTTTCGTCGTCAAAGGTATAGTACTTTAGTTATCAACTAAAGTTCTGTCTTTTGTAATTTAGCTTCTTTTTACTTGAATTGTTATGTATTAGTATTATTCTCACAACATGGATGGAGGTAACGAAACACTGCAAGTTCCTGGCTAAACGGTAATGGCGAGCGAAGCGAGCTCTGCAGCCCTAGGGTCGGCACTGTGTCCTCGGGAGAACCTCAAAAGCCCCAGAGCCGGCCCTGAGTAGCCCTTGGGTCGGCCACAAGCTCGTCTGGGCCAACCTGGGCAACGGGGTTCCAGGGGCAAAGCCTCCTGGCTAGTTAAAATATAAAAACGTAAAATAATGATAAGGTAACTGCATGAAGAATTAATTAATGAAAATTTTTTAACTATTCATTTATTTTACACGATATGAACGTAGTTGGGGAAATTTAGAGTTTTTTAAATTTTGATTTAATATTATTTAAAAATTCATCGACGTAGTAATATTGTTTTTATAAAAGAAAATTTTTTAATTTTATTTTAAACTAATTGGTGGAAGTATTAGGTTTATTTTTTAGTCGCGTTGTTACTTTGTAAGAATAAGTGACTTGAAGAAAAAGTGACTTTTTATAAAAAAATTCATGTTTTTAACAGAAGGGTAAATTTGTATATTTTTATTTTCTAAATATCAGTTTTAGTGATTAATAATTTTTGTACCAAATGATGATCGACATTGAATATCAGCCCATTTTTGTACTTACTTCTGGCTTTTTGAGGTAACTCCAAGAGAACACTGTAATTCAGATGGAATTATACGTAAGGATAATAATTATTTAATAACGATGACAAGTTGAGCATTTTATTAAGACCGTTCAAAGAAAATTGGTACAGTTTGATTTTTATTGAAAAGGAAATCAATTTGATCATCCCATTAGAATTTGTCGTCTAATAAAACCCCGAGAAATTTCGCTTTATGGCCAATAGAAATACTACTGTTATCATTAATCCGATTTCTCTTCACGTTATCAACAAAATTACATCTGCCTGAGAAGCACAATGCAACGGTTTTATACCTATTAAACAGCAAATATTATCATTAATCAGTTCGCTGTTTAATAGAAGTGGATATTGTTGTAACGGTAATTTTCGCATACCTGAATACTGTCACGTGTTCGCGTCTCCATCAAGATATTGAGAAATTGATGATTGAGAATGTTTATATAATTACAATCTATTGATTTAAAAACATGAACAAATCATAATAATGACAATGATAATAACAGACAATAAAAAAAGCATCTTATCATAAAAAATACGTGTGCTTGAGACCGCACGGTCTTAAGAACCGCTGCCGTGTGGCCGAAGTGAAAACTTGTATGGGATCGCAGTTGTATAGAATTAATATATATTACAAGTAGCATATAATGTTTACATTAATAGCCAATTTAACCTTTGATCCTAGAACCAATTTGGCGCACAATTTGAACGTGTGTTTTCCACGATTATCCCCTGTTTGTTAAATTTTCACGCTGAAAGAGTGGATTTACTGCAAAATACGTAATAAAACACGGGTTTGAGATGCCCCCAAAATTACAACAAAGAACCAGCGAAGAAATTGGCTATTGAACCTCCACGTCTCTTTTCACGGGTTTATTCGAATAAATTAAAGAACGGCTACTTTCAATGATGAATGTGTGTTCACATGTTGAAACAGTTGATTTACTGAAAAATTCGTAGTAAAACATATGTTTTAACTGCAAACAGCATGATTAATTTTAAATTTATGTTGACGATGTAGGTCATCATTACTTTCAGAGATATGTGTGTATATCATTGTTCATTATTTAATATATGCAATGATCATTATTTACGATTCAGACTTCAAAATTATTGTTGGTTTTTATAATCTAACAGCTACTCGGTTAACGCTGTAAATTTATAATGATGTTCTGCATCAGTCAGTCATCATTACTTTCAGAGAAAACGGGTGTCGTGGATTTTTAATTTTTTATACTTGTGATAGCTAATTATTGATAGCTAATGTTATTTTATTTATATTTTACATAAAAAACGAGACTTCTTAGATATATCTTTCGTTAAATAAAAAAAAAGAGCGTATCTCGAAAACTGTGCGTCCTAGGGCATTTTTAACGCGATTTTGAAAGGCTTAACCTTTCTAAAAGGGGTTAATGATTTTTAAATTCATATAAATTAGGTGTTGGAAATCTTCACATATGTTATCCAGACTCAATAAAAAAATACTATACGTTACACTTACATTGAATTTAAACAATTATTATTTTTTTATTATTATGAGCGATAGAGAGGGAGAATTATTGTGAGTTACCCGCAGTTTTTTCTCCCACTTCCCATCCTCTGCTACTATATGTTATACTCTACACTCATATATGCGTATATATATTCTCGCCCTATGCCTTTTTCTCTTTCATATATGTATGCTTAGCGTCTTGCGTTACGTTACAGATTTTGATTACGAGTCAGCGATTTTTTTTCCATGTTCCATGTAATGTGTATGTACAAAAATTCTGACACATTGCGCCTAAAGAAGTTTTCAATTCAAAAATACTGTTAAATATATGTAATAGATAATAGATATACAATAATAGATAATCAATGTTTAAGCGTTCCTTATAAAAGCAAAAAAAAATTTAATTTATTACAAAAATCTTACCGGCCTGACTTCAAGCAACGAATAATCTTAAGAATTGTATTATTTCTGTAAATGTGATATGTATTACATATAAATGAAATCGGGCTGGTAAGAGTTTTGTAATTGTATTTCAAATTTAATTTTTTGTTGATAGTAATATCATTCACTTCATACCACATTTTTCCTTTTTTAATAAAACTATTATAATGACCTGTACGAATAAAAAATCCGTGATGTAATATTGCACTTTTATTTGTAAGTGTAACTCTCGATTTTTATCGTTAAATTCGATTGGTAAAGTCTTTCGTATATACACACACACACATACATATATATATATATATATATATATATGTATGCATGCGTAGCGTCGATTTTGATTACGAGACAACGATTTTTTCCCATGCTCCCATGTAATTCGTGTTTACAAAAAATTTAGCACAACGCGCTTAAAGAAGTTTTTACTTCAATAATTAGAATAATGACAATAATGGCAACAGTAAACAATAATAATATTAAAAGTCAGTAACAGACAAACATAAATGTCAATTATAATAATAAACAGAGATTACATATAAAACAGAATTTAAAATAATCTTCATGATTTATTTACAGGCGGATAAATAGAATGGAAAAACAGAATTCAGTCCCATTGATAAAAGACATTAGTATAACCGCCAGTCTTAACAACTTTTACCAACAGTCTTGTATTAACAACAATAGTACAGTAGATAAGACAAGTATAAAGTTCTTCCACTCCAAATACCTTTGTTTTTCATAAATAAAACTACCCTAGCAGTTTATGAATGAAATTTAGTACATTATCTCCTTCACTTATAATCTTACAGTAACTCACCGAACCATTTTTTGTTTTCTTGTACTGGAATTACTCGTGGCGTCACCCTTGGTTGCTTCGAACCTACACTCAAAATTCGATCCTTCACTGACTTCCTCGCAGAATACTCATGCGGACTGATTCGCAGAACTCACGTCGCAGAATCACATTGCAGACTCTCCTCGCGGAACTGACTTTTAACTGGTATTTCCCGGAGTATTTATATTCCTAGCCTCTTTATCTGCTGGATAGGACCCAGAAGCGTGAGAACGATCGACGAGCCCTTTCGTTCCCATGCATTCCTAACCCTGGTCCTATAACTCTTCTCACGGAACGACCATCTCTTTAGTGTGTCAGTGGGCAATAATACAAAAGACGGTTATTAGACAGACTTGTTACCTTTTCTAAAAGGGGTTTTTTAGTCCCTTTTTGGGTTCCTCCCATTATTATGTTTTCTACTACTTTCTTTTTAATTGGTAGGAATCCGTTACGCAGCTCCGCTATACCGGTCTTCTTACAATGCAATACCTAAACTGTCGAGAAAGGACCTTATTATGTTTCATTTGTCTTTTTTAGTAAATTAACAAACATTTAAAATATCCTCCCATCAATTTATTTAAAATACAGTTAAAAACATTTCTTATACTCAAATATTACTCTATCCATGAATTTAAAAATTAAAAACCCATAATTTTCTGCATTTGTTCAACCTGATATTTATGTAATTTAATAATTTTAATTAATACCTTCTGAATTGTGATTTATTTTATAATTAACTCATATATCCGGCTTAGATCGGTGTCATAAGTTCTTCATAAGCCTATCTATTTATTTTTTACAAAAATTGTCACTAACTTTTCACAACAAATATAAATCTCCTTTGCATTCCTTCTTGTAAAATTTAAACTTTCAAACCTAGTTTGTTTATTACTCTGCAACGATATGGTTTCAATGAAAACGCTAGGAGTTTTAAGTAACAACATGCATTTTAAACTTTCAAACAATATAGAGTTCAATAACTAATGAAACTGTATAAATCCTGCCTTGAACAGGATTAATTAATCCGTAGTCAGTTAGCTTGGATCCGCTTTGATTGTAGACGACGTTTACGTTAGTCCTCAGATTCTTTTGCCCTCGATGTACTAGCATGTGCCCTTTCTTTCTTTTTCCTGTTTATCCTTCGGTAATTACCTTTCAGATAATACTTCAGAGGATATATGAAGATGATGTGTATGAGTGTAAATGAAGTGTAGTCTTGTACAGTCTCAGTTCGACCATTCTGGAGTTGCGTGGTTAATTGAAACCCGACCACCAAAGAACACCGGTATCCACGATCTGGTATTCAAATCCGTGTAAAGTACCAGCATGTGACCGCATTTCTTGACGACAACATTCTCGTTGGACATCAGATTCAGCCGCCAGCGATGTTTTGGCATGTTCCCAGACAGCCTGAAGTCGTTGCTGTCTTTGTTTTGCCTGCTCACAAAAGATTTACTTTCTGTTGAATCTGATCCTTAGACACGTTTCCTTTTAGGCATCGTGAAATCGCTACGCTAAAGTTTATACACTTCTCAGTGATAATATTGTACCAAATTTTACTAAACACTATGATCTCAATTCACTCGCTATCAAGAAACTAGATTTTATACCTCCGCACTTCGATCTTATGCAATCTTGAGTTCAAACTGAATTAACTGACATCTCACATCCCCATTTTTATTGTCAAAGAACTTTCGAGAGCTCTACTGCAGGAATTGGAGCATTCCTTCAATAGAGCTCAATGTTCTATAAACCTTTCGAAAATTCCAGATCTGTCTAGAAGTTGCAGTTAGAAAAAGGTTCTATAATGTTGCAGAATGATCTAGGATGCTTCAAAATGTTGTAGAAACATTTAGGAAGTTTTACAAATTTCCAGAATGTAATTAACCTTTTATAATGTTTTATGTTATCACCTCTTCATCTCTCCCGCAGCGGTAGCGATAGAGATTTCGTAACACCCCAGTATTTCTGCTCAGTTAGGAAGTAATAATTGATTCAAGTACGGTTGAAGTTGGTTTTGTGGTTTAGGAGGAGATGTGGAACATACAGACAATGACTTTTATTTGTATTAAGATGACATTTTATATTTATTATATTCATCTATTTTAACATTATTTTATGTTTTCGTTTTAAATAAAGAATTATTTATTTTGCGATGCTATTAAGGTTTTGCCACGTTCGTTTATTTATCTACGGCAAATGCTGGAGTAGTTCATCTTTTCTTTTGAAGGAGTAGCATATATGTTTCCATTCCTTATAAAATCTGTATTAGGAATGGGATATATGCTACAGTATTATGTACTGATCAGAATAAATTATTTATATCTTTTCTTATCGTTTTTCCCCCGCATTGAACTTTTAATTTTATCTGTTTTATAATTTTATATGTATGAATGTATCGGCATGTTTAATGTATGAGAAAAAAATAAGTTTCCTGCTTTAAAGTTTGTCATTGCTATTATTAGTTTTGGCTATAAAGATATGGATTATAATTTAACTGAGTTTTATTATTATATAGTTTTATACTTTTACATTTTCCTGTTTCCTGTTCCTGTTTTTGTAAAATTTAAATAAATGTCAAAACATCCTGTGTAGAATAACAATGGTGCAATTAAACTTAAGTTTTATAAATTACAGTCACGATTAAAATAACGCACACGTATTACATAATATTGTAATGTTTTAATTTTTATTTCCACAAAAACTGGATTACACTGGCATAGTCTGCGTCGACCTTTTTCATATACGTTTAGGGAGATGTTGGCTAAAGTTAAGGGACTGATTCAGGATATAAAAATTAACAAAAGAGTTTATGTGGACAAATGACCTATCTCGCTTCATTTTCATTCTGTCTGCCTTTATTATCATATTATGTTTGTTTTTTTGTTTGTTTTAATAAAAATATTTATATCTTAAGAATTGATTGAGATATTTCAGTGAAAAGATGTTGGATAATGTACACCATTATCCAACATCTTTTACAAAATAAATAAATTTTAACGTTTTACTTTTATAAATAAGAAATGGCAGCCATTAAATCTTTTTAATAACAAATACCTCTGTAAATATTAGTTTTATCGAATTATGTTTTATTAAATAACATGTTAATCCTTTTATTGTGAACAAAATGACAACTCATTTGTTCAAATCGATTGATAAACAGCTGTGAAATTATTAGATTGGGTCACAAATAAATATGCTCTATGACAATTTTCTGGTTTTTTTTCTATTATACTAATAATAAAAATAATTAATTTAATTTGTGAAGGAAGTGATAAACTCTTTGTAATAAGATGAATGGGAAAACACCTCTTAATAAGGATTTGAATCGTTAAAAAAAACAAAATTGAAAAATAATTTCGTTTAATTCAGAAGCTTTAAACAAACTTTTACTGAAGTTGGCGCCAAATTCAAAAAGTTCTTGCCTGTAAAATGGAAAGATGTGAAAATGCTATGTTTAGTGTAAGAGCTATCCTCTCTTTTTTCTGTTTAGTCTCCGTAACCACCTTAAGGTATTACTTTAGAGAATGAATGAGGATGATATGTATGAATGTAAATGTAAGTGTAGTCTTGTATAGTTTCAGGTCGACCGTACCTAAGATGTGTGTTTAATTGCAACCCAACCACCAAAGAACATTGGTATCCACGATCTGGTATTCAAATCCGTAGAAACGTTAATAAAGTTTATTAAAAAAAAATTAAGTTAATAAAGTTAAGTTATGTTAATAAAGGCAATTCCCTTTACTAGGATTTGAACCTTAGAACTCACGATTTCAAAATCAGCTGATTTGGGATGACGAGTTCATCACTAGATCAACCCGGTGGGTTGTCATAGCTATCCTAGCTGTTGTTTGTAATAATGAGATTTTACTGTTGCGTGTGTAAATGTGTTAGTGCAGTATTGTACCGGGTGTGTTAATTTGTTAGTTCTCAGTATTTATATAATACTTTGTCGTGTATCATGTTTTTATCGGCAATAATAAATCTTTAAATATAGCTGTCATATAATTAATTCCTAAATAACTCGATTCAGCCGGCGCCAAATGAAAACATCAAAACATATAATTTGAACGCGTAACTTTCTAGACAGTCTATTACAATGCCAAAAGTTTACTTAAAGTTCCACATTGACTTTGACTTTTAATATAATTAATTATTTTTCATTTTCTACCGGTTTAAAAAAAAAAAAATTAATAAGTTTTAATTTTTTTGTGTTCAATTAATTTTTTTAATATTTATTTATTTTTTCAAGAAGGATTTAAAATTCTAATTGTAAAAAAATATGGGTAGGTTAATAAATATACCTCTTGTTTGAGACAATCTCATGCCGTAGAAACGAAAATGATAAGTTAAATCCATATCGTTTGAATATTAACGCATTATCAATCCAAAATCTTATCGGCCCACCGCAGGATCATTCTGTATAAAAACAAATAAAAAAATGAATCGTCTATAATTAATTATTTTTCATTTTCTACCGGTTTAAAAAAAAAAATTAATAAGTTTTAATTTTTTTGTGTTCAATTAATTTTTTTAATATTTATTTATTTTTTCAAGAAGGATTTAAAATTCTAATTGTAAAAAAATATGGGTAGGTTAATAAATATACCTCTTGTTTGAGACAATCTCATGCCGAAGAAACGAAAATGATAAGTTAAATCCATATCGTTTGAATATTAACGCATTATCAATCCAAAATCTTATCGGCCCACCGCAGGATCATTCTGTATAAAAACAAATAAAAAAATGAATCGTCTAAATAGTTGCATTCATTCTGAATAAACTATACTGGGATTGGACTGACCCTGTACCGATTTAAAATTCTATGGGACCACCGTAGGATCAAACTCTAATAAATAAAACAATCAAAAATTCCCGAGTAATTACATACATATTTGCAAATGTTAATAGAAATACGAAAGAATTTTTCCATTATTCGTTCAGTACTGGTCTAGTAAAAAACCCGACTCCAACCAAACGTTTTTGAGACCTACCCCAAATTATCCTGTGTCATATGACACCAAAATCATTTAAATTGATCGATCTGGTATGTGGTTTTACTTCAGCATACGTAAAACAAACGTAAGGATTGAATTGAGATCTTCCTTTTCGAAGTCGGTTTTTCATACTAAACTAATTTCAAAAGATTGTGCTTGTTGTTCCCCCACTCCAAAATTAAATCGCCCGATTAGACAGCCAAAATGACATACTTAATATAAAGGACTTATGCAAGTAGTACAAGAAAACGACTTGACTTTAAAAACGACAAAAGAAATAGGAATTTCAGCTCCTATTCCTTTATAAGGGTTTAAATATTGCCAAATATCATCAAAAAGCATCTTAGCTACCTGAGGGATATTATTTTATTATGTTAAGAAATTTACACGTGGCTTTTGAGTTAAGGGACACGTAAGGACTAGTATTAAATATTATCAATGATCCGTCTACAGAAATCATCATGACAAATTTTCTTCCGATAGGTCCATTGTTGAAATATCAAGTAAAAAATCTGATGTGGACACCACATGACTTCCTTGTACCCTTATTAAATTACATATACACATATTTTTAAAATCAGAGGTTAATAATTAATTATTAATAAATCAATTTATTTAAATTAAAAAAAAAAATAAGTAAATGGAGATTCGGATTCCAACCGATGCCTTCCCTTGTAAGATCCAAATATTTCCTTAGTTAAAATTTTTTTTTTAGCTATGAATGTGAAAATAGGAGGAGAAAAGATTACGGAGGTAGAAGAATTTTGTAATTTGGGAAGTAGAATTACTAAAGATGGACGAAGCAGGAGCGATATAAAATGCCGAATAGCACAAGCTAAACGAGCCTTCAGTAAGAAATATAATTTGTTTACATCAAAAATTAATTTAAATGTCAGGAAAAGATTTTTGGAAGGGTAAGTTTGGAGTGTTGCTTTATATGGAAGTGAAACTTGGACGATCGGAGTATCTGAGAAGAAAAGATTAGAAGCTTTTGAAATGCGGTGCTATAGGAGAATGTTAAAAATCAGTTGGGTGGATAAAGCGACAAATGAAGAGGTATTGCGGCAAATAGATGAAGAAAGAAGCGTTTGGAAAAATATAGTTAAAAGAAGAGACAGACTTATAGGCCACATACTAAGGCATCCTGGAATAGTCGCTTTAATATTGGAAGGACAGGTAGAAGGAAAAAATTGTGTAGGCAGGCCAAGTTTGGAATATGTAAAACAAATTGTTGGGGGTGTAGGATGTAGAGGGTATACTGAAATGAAACGACTAGCACTAGATAGGGAATCTTGGAGAGCTGCATCAAACCGTCAAATGAATGAAAACAAAAAAAAAATAATAATTCTGGAACCGATGAAAATAATTACCACGTATGATATATTGTTGAAAAGCTCTCGATGAGGACTGATTACTGCAGTTAAGAAAAAGTCCAATATTAAATTTTTTTTAGATTTTGGGTTTTTTGGACGCTTTTGTTTCAGTCAATTGCAATCGAAAGGGGATGTACAGAACTGGATTTTAAAACAGTCTTAAATCCAAAATTTCAACAGCCAACTGCTAATCGTTTTTGAGTTATGCGAGATACGTACGTATGTGCAAATATCACGCCGAAACTAGTCAAAATGGATATTCCCGTTGAAATCTGAAAACCAAAATTTTTCGCGATCACAATACTTCTTTTACTTCGTACAAGGAAGTAAAAACATTCAAATATATATTCGTACATCCTTCCGGAATTTTTCATTAGTAAAATTTATTTTTTTGTCAGAGGGAGTCATAAAACGTCAAGCTCTTCAAAAATATCGACGTGCAAAATTTTACCCGATTAGTATACTTTCTCTCATATAACATAATATATACTATATTCGTACGGTATACGACCGAAAAAGTAAAAATGTTGAATTATCGACTTATCGAATAGAAGTGACGTAGGATGTTGCGGCTATTGAATCAATCTAACAAAAAGGTGTAACGTTATTCTCATTCGAGTAAAGCTAAAAAACTTTTTATTTTACACCTTTTTTTTTTTGTGTGGCGAAATATGAAAGTGAAAGAATTCTTTTTAACCCCCAAGTATCGGTGTTTATTTAATGAAATAATCCTTATTGGTTATCGGTTTATTGAAGTTACGATTTCCTTCTATAAAATGAATTCGAGCCTTGTTGGTGTAATCGATTATTAGTGCTAGCCACCTACTATAAAAAGAATTTATTTTTAATATCATGACTGACTTGTTGAATTGAAAAACAATTTTTTTTTTTAACTATAAAGGTCCGTTTTTTAAATTCCAAAGCTCTCTATTACTGCTGGTAAAGCAGCGTAAGTATAAAAGAAAAATATTAGATTAACAAAATTTTTGGTATCGAGGTTTTAGCATATGTTGCTGTTTCAAGTCCCCATTATCGATACAATACAAAAAAAGTTAAGGAAATTTCCAGAAGATGCATATGAGTAGGTGTGTTGGACGGTGTGTTGATTAATGTCTGATCGAATTGGTTCAAAAAGGTTTTCTATTTGGAGCATTGATAAAATTTAAAAAAACTAGGCGGAGTAAGTAGTTTTAACCGGTTTTAATTTTGGACTTTTATAGTAAATGTAGAAAATTGAGCTTTTGTGGTGGGCAGATGTTCAACATTATTTCTAAACAATTTTTGCCTCGTATCTCGAAAATCCGCCGACCAAATATTAAAATTTTGTACAGAT
The DNA here is from genome assembly GCF_047948215.1 of Lycorma delicatula. Lineage (NCBI taxonomy): Eukaryota > Metazoa > Arthropoda > Insecta > Hemiptera > Fulgoridae > Lycorma > Lycorma delicatula. The sequence goes on from NC_134456.1 coordinate 138,629,277, forward strand.
ATTTGGTTTTATATATATATATATATATATATATTATAATAATAATTGTCTTTATTGATCTCGCAAGAAAATTACATTACAGTAAAACATAATAACATTACACATACGATTAGACAATACTAATGGTCCTTGCACCGTCTGAGGGGTTGACAATACAAAATATTCATAAAGATATCACTACACGAATATTAACTGAATTAAAAGTAAATACGTTATTTATATATATATATATATATATATATATAGAGCAGATCCGGCAATGCTTCGGTATTGCTAGATTTGAGTATATGTTTAGATTAAAACATTAACAAAATGAACATTACGGAACTTCACAAAATTTAACTTCTTCCTTTTATCCTTTTTCCCTTTTCCTTTTTCCCATTTTCATTTTTCCTTTATTCCCTTTCCAGTTTCCTCCCTTCCCTTTCCTTCCCCAATTTCTCTTTCACTTATTTCCCTTTCCCCCTTCCCTTTTCCCCGTTTTTTCTTTTTTCAATTTTCCCCTTTTACTTTTTTACCTTCTTCCCTTTTACCTTTTACGATTTTTTCCTCTTTCCCTTTTCAGATTTTTCCTGTTCTCCCTTTTTCCCCGCGCGTATATCGGTCCAGTAGTTTTTTAGTCTGTAGCGGACACACATATCGGAAACATTGAAATGGAATCGTAAAATATTTAGTATAGCGTGTGTTGCTTTTACGTTCAACAGATAGCGCTGTTTTTCAAAAAAAGCATGTTTTTACCTGTCACAGGTATGACATTTAAGGTATATAAAAACGCGCGTATTCGAATGCAGCGTTGTATCAAAATTTCAGAGCAATCGGTGAAGAACTTTCGGAGATTTAAGAGTTTGAACAAACGAACATTTTTGTTGTTATTTATATATAAATCAATCAGTTACAATGAGATTTAATAAGAAAAACAATAAAAAGGAAAAGAAATATGAGAAATTAAAAACCTAAATTAAACGGAAACAATATGTCCAAACAGCTTTATCAAATTTGCTCACAGGTGTCCAGTTTTTACCATCTAAATAGTCCTTTAATTCACAAAAAACTTTAAGTACTTTTCTTCTAATACTTCAACCTAAATTCTTTTAATATTGGATACGTCGCAATAAAATGGAAAGACATCTTCCTCTTCCCCCGTATAACACAATGAATACGATTTAGAATTGTTGGTGAACGAATATTTATTTAGATCTCGCTTTAAAAAACCTGTTAATTAAAGTTGACTTGATCGCCAAATATCTACTTATTATTGAAGCTCAGTTCCTTGTACAGCACAAATCTTTGACTGCCGTAAAACATTTCCCAATACTTATATTCAATCTTACTTTTAACTGCATTCAAAATGTCGTCCGCTTTCAAATTTTCAGTCATAAAAAACTATCATGAATATCATAACTTTTACGCAAAATTTCCCATTCATTATGCAAATATATGTTTCTATTAAATGATTCTGTAAGTAACATTTTAGCGTATCTCGTTGATAGCAAGTGAATACATCTTTTAATAAACTTCAAGTGTAATTTTAATTATACAAAAATATAGGCTGTAATTTAGTTACAAGATATAAACTATATTCAGGAGTGTAATTAGGTAGACCAAATACTACTCTCTTAATGAAAAACCGTACCACTTTTTTTAATGTATCATGCATTTTATAACCCCAGACTTGAACAGCATAACAAATAATAGACCTACAAACTGCGTTAAATATTTCAATTTTTTTTGCAGAACCGGAATAACCTTATTCAAAAATATATTATTAAAGGAATTTAACGCAAATTTTGCAGTTGAAGATCTTTCTTTAAAATATTTTTCCAATCAATTATAATGTGGAAGATAAGGTTACACCCAGATATTTATGTGAGTTAATGACTTCAATTTGACGTTTTTGAAACCACCACTTCTCATGTGTTATGTATATATATGTGTTACATATATATATATATATATATCAGCTTCGGTCTGATTTTCTACTCCTTTAGGACAGAGGGGCTGTATGTCACGGTATCTGTATTTTTTTTGTTTTTTTTTTTTTTGTTTACTATGATGCCAGATTTGTTGAAAAATATTTCATCAAATACAACCGAGTTACTGATAGAAATAGTTACTGCAATAGATTATTCTTAAGCCAAAAAAAAAACAAGGTGCGATTTTTTAAACTTTAATTTTCAAGATAGAAAATCCGACTATATATATTATTAATATAGACGATACTGGAATTTATTTAAAAAAAAAAAAAGGAATCCTATGGGACCCGAATTAAGAATTTAACATTTTTAAAAAAAATAAATAATTTTTTTAAAAAATGTTTAAATGTTTAATTTGATATTTTATCTCTATTTCACGTTTTGGGTGTAATTAATAGTGCTTTATGAGATAGCTGTCGGGAAAGAGGTTGTTCAATTGAGACAAAATGTTTTTAAAAAACTCTTTTTTTCCTCCTTTTTGTATTACAGTTTTGGTTATTTCCTAATTGAAATAAAAAATGTTTCAAGGGCAAAGCCGGGAAAGTTATGCAACATCATGTACAACGATGGATTTCTGGCTTTTTTTTTAAAGTTTGATTTCAATTATTTGCGGACTTTTAGAATAACAGTTTATAAAATATATTTAAATTTATGTAAAGTCATTGAATGGTTTGATGCTATTTTACATTCGTTTTTTTTTTTTGTTATATTTTAATCTCAAATTATTTACTACTACAAACTGCATTCTTTTTTTATATTTTTATCTTCCTTGACATTATCTTCCTTTTATTAATTGAACATTAAGTTGCATAATTACGTGATCAAACAATTCCCAACCAAAACGCTGCAGGAGCTTCTTTGTTACAGCTGCAGTGTGCGGTGAGGATTGTCATGGAGAAAGACAATGCCTGATGACAACATTCCTCTCCGCTTATTCTTATTCACCCACCGTACAGCCCGGAATTGGCACCATCCGATTTTCACCTCTTTGCTCACATGAAACGCTGGCTAGGAGGACAACATTTTGGCACAGACATCGAGCTTAAAAACCAGCGTAGAAACATGGCTTAAAAACAGGCGTCTCCGTTCTATGACGAGGGTAATGGAAAGTTGGTACCACGCTACGACAAATGTCTAAATCGCAGTGGCGACTATGTAGAGAAATAGCGTAACTATGTAAGTACTTGTTACATAGTTGAAAAATATGATACGTGAAAATGGTTACCTAAGATTTACTTTTTGGATGGGGTGGTGGTATTTACGGTAAAGTTTTATTGTAAAATTTCAATGTATGTTTAATTAATCCAAAAAAAGTTTTAGAAATTCAAAAAAAATTGGTAATTTTTTTATGCTTCCCCTCCACCACAATCGCCTTCCAACAAACGTTTTTTAATTTTTCTACGTTTAATGGAAAAAACTAAACAAATTCCACTGAAAAATGTCAAACCAATAAAACCTAACATTTATTTTTTGGGGGTGGGAGTGAATTTTATTGTAATATTATTATAATACGAGGCCCTCTGTGTGCTTTCGGGAACGCTTCCTATCGACTTCATAGCCAGATACAGAACTGACAAGTTTTTAGGGAGAGTAGAAAATGAAGTCAGGGAAGACATCTATAGAATCTGGCAGGAAAGATGGGTGGATGGACAAGAACTCTAATTCCCGATGTATTAGGATGGATTAACAGGCGGCATGGAGAAATGGACTATTGGACCACCCAGTTCATGACGGGACATGGGTGCTTCAATGGTTACCTCCATAAGGTGGGGAAAAGGAATGAGCCCACGTGCATGTACTGCGAGGAGAATGACGATTCTGAACGTACCTTTTTAATATGTAATAAATGGCTAAGGCAAATACATGACGTGGGTATTCGTGGAAAAACACCGAGACTATGGACTTCATGCTTAGCAGTGAGGAAAACTGGAGGAAGGTTGCTGAATACATAAAGACAGTGTTAACACAAAAGAATGTAGATGAAAAAAGGTTGGGTTATTAGTATGTTAGGTCGGGTGGACAGCCTCAACGGTGAGAGCCACCATGCTTAGGTGTGCTGGTTTCGATGATCCGCTGAGGACTCCACGGTGTATGTTGTTAGGATAAGAGAGTATTACAAAAGATCCTGGGGCCACATCACGACTTGTAGGTATGATGTGGCTCCGTAAAGGACAAAATAGTGAATAAAAAATCACAAAAGAGCCACCGGCAGGCCTGACCTGCCATGCCGGTATATAGCCGGTAGGTGGGGAGGGCCTATTAGAGTAACGGACACTCCCCTGGGTGGCGTAATACCACCAAGTCGGTCCGGCCCAGGGGAGTAGAGTTAAAATATATATATATATATATATATATATATATATATATATATATATATATATATAATAAAAGTTTAAATTAACCAAAAAAGTTTTAAAAAATTTAAAAAAATTGATTTTTTAAACTTTGATCGTCTCCCTTATCCCCCATACTGCTCCAAAGAGTTTGTTTCATGTCACTTGCACTACTACTGTGCCTAGGATATAAATAAAGAAATCGGTTAAATAATAAGCAATAAATAAAAAGATAGGTGAGGGGGAAATTTGGGGCAAATTTTTTTTTAAATGGTAAGATAAGCGTGCATGAATATACTTAGCTTAATATATATAGTATACTAAATGACACGTTTAGTTGAGATTGTTGTTTAAATGGAGATGATTTGAAGTAATATTATTTTTAACTAATTGCAATTCTCGGTCAGCCGCGGGAAAAAATGAAATGTTTACCTTTGATATAGCATATGTTTAACAATTCCATGCGCATTTATTTTTATCAATAACACGTATGTTATTTATAAATACGTAGGTATTTATAAATTCAGTCGGCAGATTTCGACAGTTAATTGTGATTCAAGACTGATTATAATATTCCGATTCTACAAAAATCTTGACGAAATCAATAACGACGTTGGTGTAGCAGGCGGCTTGTAGCTGTGCACATTCCGTGCGAGAGAGATAGACGTATAGGATTGGTGAACAGTTAGCTAGTCATTCCTTTACGAAAACATATTGTATAGCTTCGTATACTGACATAGTATGCAGTACGTTGTTGTTGGATAAAGAGCGCGGTAAGCCAGCCGTCAGTTTATGTGCCCAGCAATACGCCGCCCGCTATAATAGAGATAAGTGAGTGCTCAGGCATTATGTCATTACATTAAAAATTGAGTAAATATTATGGTAATTAGTGTAACATTTTTACTGTAAGTTTATTCCGTAAATGTATATTAGTGCAAATAATGTCTGTATGCTAATGGACATAAATTCGTAACAAATGAAAAAAATACATATATTTTTAGTATCTCGTATCAATAAAGCCATCCGGAAGGTTTTTTGAAAATTAATTAATTAAACCTAGATGAAAAAACTGATTTGGACACCACATGACTTCCTTGTACGCCTACTAAATTACATATACACATTTTTGTAACATGAACAGTGCATAAAATTTTATTTCATTAATAAACTTAAATTAACTTGTGTTATTTTTTCATAATTTTTTTTATTATTGTTACTGAATATTGTTTATCGTAAATTTTTTTTACAATCGGAGATTAATAATTATTAGTAAATCAATATATTTAAATTAAAAAAAACCTTAAAAAAGGAAATGAAGTCTGATTCGAACTGATGTGGCTGTAACTCTGGAACCAATGAAAATAAGTAGAACTTTTATCGTTGAAAAGCTCTCAATGAGGGCTTATTACTGGTACTAAAAATTGATTTTGAACTTTTCCTTAACAGAAGTCCAAAATCCATTTTTTTTTTTGATTTTGTGACTTTTTTGGATACTTTTGATTCAGTCGATTTCAATCAAAAGGAGAGGTGCACAACTAGATGTTACAAGTCCTAAATCAAAAATTTCAACATCTTACGGCTAATCGTTTTTGAGTTAGGCAAGATACATACTTACGTACGTACATACATGCATACGTCACGCTGAAATTAGTCAAAATAGATTCAGGGATGGTCAAAATGGATATTTCTGTTGAACCAAAATTTTTCGCGATCATAATACTTCCTTTACTTCGTACAAGGAAGTAAAAATAAGTAAGTCTGCACTCACTGAAACCTTATGTCGGTATTAGTTTGTACAATTAGTTATTTATGTTTGTATATTATTTTTTTGTTATTTATTATTTATACAATTAATTATTTATTTAGTTTGTACAATTATTATTTTTGTCGCTATTAAGTTTCTACAATTTATATGATAGTATTTCAGATATTTTATCACATAACTGAAATTTGTTATCCTTTTGAAAATTGCCGTTTTTTGAAAAAAATGTCGAAATTATGTGGATAACTGAATAGAATGTTTTTATTGCGAATAAGTAAATAAGTAATTATAAACTCCCGTAAGAAAGTCACACTGTATGCTACTCCGTATTCTCAACTAAACGTGTCATTGAGTTTAGAGTTTGACAAATTTTGAGAAATATTGACCCTCAGGGAAACTATCTACCCAACTGCCAGGAGATATTGACACCAAAATTTTACCAACAATTTGCCTCATATACACGAGTCTACAAAATTTCATCGAAATCGGGTATACAGTCAGAAGTTATTAAGTTTCAAACATGCCAACATATTTATATAATACGTACGAATATTACCGTCCCCTTCTTATTTTTTTTGTGGTTCCCTGGGTCATGAAATGTTGAGGAACGCGCAAAAAATCTATCCCCCATTTTTTGGCTGATCTTATCTTCTGGCAAATTTATAACTTGACCAACTGTAACACAGCTCCCTTAATGCACGCACAATCGTCTTATTTGCATTATCGGTAATCTTGGTAAATTAGTCTTTCTGAGATTGAATCTAACGTCGACAATTCTTGTGGTTTTGTGGATATTAAAATGCATTTATTTTCGACAACGGTAGACTTTTGTTATTAGTAAATGTCCAAGTTGAACGTATTTTATAGTTTGTTTCGTCTTGATTTGGAAATATTTCTATTAAAATCGACGCAGATAAATTTTTTATCAGTTTTACGTCTTTCAGGAACAAAAAACGATCACAATCATCCAATACCTAGTCAAATTCATTTTTCAAGAACATCTTTTCAAAATGTCTTACACTGTGAGACCATTTAATACTAAACTCATATTCTTGATGGATTATTATCTCCTCGGTATGTCTAGACAAATCTAATGTTTCTAAATTATTCTCGTGTTGTTCCTAACGACTAATATCGGTGACAAACATACGAGATTGTGGCGGGATGTACTTTTTCCAGTCCTTTAGCTCAGAGCGAGGCGTACTCGGCTGCAGTTTCTTTAAGAGTCTAAACGTTCTGAATCATTCAGTAGATGCGACTGGCAGCTTTTTCGATTGATCTCTTTGTTATCTATCGATTGATCTCCTGTCCTCCTGTACCCCTTTTTTTATTCTTGATTGTATCTGTTGCGCATATACCGTGATATTCTGAAAAACAGTTTTTTTTACATAACGCTACAGAACACAAACCTTGTTCTATTATTACGTTTTTATATATTTCAAAGTTTTTCTACCGTTTGACGTTAAATTTATTGCAGTCGGACCTTGCATTTGTTCATAACGCTCGTTTGAAAGAGACTGCATGATGAAATGAGGCGTAACTTGCGAAGCGCTTGAATTGTTGAAGGGGGAAGTAGGAGATAAGAAACTTTCACTTAAATTTTACAACCTTTCTCTGCAAAACAGTGTACAATTTGTTTTACTAAAGTTTAAATTTCACGTTTATATTTCCGATTCAAGTCTGTCATGATCTCGTTTTATCAAAATTTCTTGTTTATGTTTAACTTTTTGACAATCCATAATTTCTCTTTTTATGTCGATATAATTTCTTGTATAGTTTATCAACAAAAAAATCAAAATAATTTTCCTAAAAACATGAAGCAACTTATAAAAAACTCTTACCGTTTCGTTACTACATCTCAGTATAAAACTCTAAAACCCACCGGGTTGGTCTAGTGGTGAACGCGTCTTCCCAAATCAGCTGATTTGGAAGCCGAGAGTTCCAGCGTTCAAGTCCTTGTAAAGCCAGTTATTTTTACACGGACTTGAATACTAGATCGTGGATACCGGTGTTCTTTGGTGGTTGGGTTTCAATTAACCCTTATCAATTCACACATGTCAGGAATGGTCGAATTGAGAATGTACAAGACTACATACACTTCATTTACACTCATACATATCATCCTCATTCATCCTCTGAAGAAATTATGTAAACGGTAGTTACCGGAGGCTAAACAGGAAAAATAAAAGTATAAAACTTAAGCTATTAAAATAAAATAAAATAAAAATTCCAAGCAATTAATGTGCTTGTAATTTAAACCGGGTTAAAATGTAAGGATGATTAAATAATATTTTTGCCAGCATTTATGTCTTTTTTTATTAAATAGAAGAATATAAACGGTCTTGAATTTACATAGAATAGTAATCACGACTGATCGATTATACGACAGCGTCATATATTATAATAAGATACTGTAAACATAAATTGCACCGAATGACACAGTGATGCAATATTTTCTTTATAGTTACTTCATTTTTAAATCCCTGCTACACCTATAATTTAAATAGTGAATAACGTTTCCGGAATTTTTACATAAAATTACAAATTAAATAACTGGCAACAATGTTGCTGTATTTTCTTAGAATTTGCTTAAAGTTTAAGGCTATAAATAATAACATTAAACAGTTTTATTAGTTAATTTATTTTTATTAACTTATTAAAGAATTATTTTATATAAAAGGACACTTAAACATTCATTTCGATGATAGATTTTGATATATTTAAGCGAATATTAAGCGTCTGTGTTTTTTCCGTTTATTTAAACTTGTAAAATTAAGTAAAATAGTTTACGAAAACCAAAACTCATAAACCGACCGCCATGGCTAACTAGATAACTTCTCGGTATTTCTGCGGAAGTCCCAGGTTCGAATCCCGGTCAGGTATGGCATTTTTTCATACGCTACTGATTTCCACCGAGCTAATAACCGTAACTGCTAATGGCGCTGTTTCAAAAAAATCTCATAATGCATTAATAAAAAAAAAGCCGGCTAGTTATGTAACTGGCTATCGAGGGCTATCGCCCTCGACAGACTATATTGTTTTGGGGGAAAATGATTAATAAACCCTTACTTTTTTAATTAATTGTGGAAAATTTCAAATCTATATGACTAACCGTTGATTCATAACACAATTAAGTCTTGTCCTCATACCTTTTTTGTTTCGCTCATAAACTTTACAAATTTTACATTTTGACCTTCAGTCCCCTGCCCGAAATTTCAAAATTGTATAACAAACCGTTATCGAGATGATTAATTTGTCGTAATTATAGATAACCCCGTTTTCATAAATGATTGACTTTAAAATAAAATAACGAGAAACCTTTTTTTCCAATATGTTACCTATTTTGGCTAACAACTAAGGAAAGTTTTACGTTAAAAAAAGCAAAAAAGCTTTTTTGCCTTAACCCTGTAATTCAGGGTCCGATTGGACACAACACAAACCAAAGGTGTATAGGCCCCTTAAAAGATATTGAAATTTGTAAAAATAATTATTTTACTCTGAATAAGGTATTGATATACGGTGACCGTATCTCCCTACTTCCTAGATCGATCTTCCGAAGCAAAATAATTAAAAAAACAAAAAAAATAGGCTCAGTATTCCCCACTCCTGAATGAAATTGTCCGATTGTACCATCAAAGTTGCCTACTAACATAATGAGATCATTTAATTAACATAAGAATGTGATTTTTTTAGTCAGAAACAATAAAAAATAAAAAAATTGTTTTTTTTTGTCCCCACCGTTCATATTGTTTTGAATACAACTGAATACCATCAGGAATTAGATTAGGTACTTAAGGACGTAAAAAATTAACAATAATTCGAGTAAAATTATGAGATGCGGGACTATAAAGTCTCTATCTCTCTACTCTCTTGACAAATTGTGATCAGAACCCTTTACACAAAAATCTTCGTGCCAAATTTCATCCAAATTGGTCCATTCAGTATGGAGATATCGAACAACAAAACAGATGCAACATTTTCTTTTTAGAAAGGGTGATGAAATTTGAAGGTGTGCAAAAACCCCCTCCGATAAACGAAATTTGATCTGTTTTTATATATATAATTTTCCTTCTTTGTAGTATAATTTACTTTTGCGTCAAAGTACGTAGCCCGTTGGTTTTTATCCATATATAAATTTAGATTGTCTCCGTACATAAAGTGAATATTTTTTATTAGCTGCATCGTACACTTTTCAATTCCATTTAAATAGTTATCTTTAGATATAAATACAGGTGTGCTACCTTTAAATGATTTAAGATTTTGAGGCAGATCATTATTAAACGATAAGAATAGAAAGGAAAGTATTAGCTGTGAAGTACAATTTTAAGATGATTACTCTTTATTACAATAATCGTACAGTAATTGCGATATACATTATTATTTGTAGCTATTTTATTTATTATATTATTAAGGAAGGATAAATTACATCACCCATCAGATTACAATTACTTATTACTTACCCAATTCTATCAGTGAAATAATACTGATGTCAGTAGTTTATCAGTACAGTATTACTTACCAATTTATCACGGAATATATTCCACAAATCTATTTGTAAATTTATGTTTGTGCGTGAGCGCGCGCGCACCTTCAAGCTCTCATTTTACTTTAATTACATTTATAATTTATCTTTTGTTTATGTACACATTTTCAACAATTAAATATACTATATTGTATATGATGGGTATAAAATTTATAACAACCCTTTAATAACTTTTCAACCGATAAATATAGAAAAAGCAGTGTAGGATGCAAAACTTGTCCAGCTTTGCCCTTAACGGAGTTTTAATTAAAATACATCGTCAGGGCCGGATTTAGGGATTTTCCGCCTGTAGGCTAGGGTCGATTTTGCGCCCCCTCCATTTATTATTTTTTTTTTTTTTTCGTATCTGGAGGGGAAAGCTCTACCAGCCGCTGTCCACTCGCACGGACGGCAGTGTCGGGCTCTCACCGACTAAAATACTTCCCCCTTTATCATATAGGAACTGGACCCGACCGTAAGGCATGAACACGGTGCTCATGTGACCACTGCGGGCACTCCCGATGCCGGCATCTCAGCAGCATCTTTATTTTTGTTTAAGAGATACCCACCTTGGGCTATTCCGGTAGCCCACTACCCCCGCAGTTCCCAGCCGAAGCCCTTGCCTGCAGTCCTGAAAAAACCCTCGGTACTTTTATGCCAGAGGCATTCGTCAGGCTAAGATGTCTCCCCTCATCCATCCTCGGCAAACCTCCGGCCTCATCGAGAGATTCCTCGGGCCGGCACACGTATGTCGTTCCGGTCGTCAGTTTCAACGCAGTCGCCGTCTTTTGTGGTCTCCTTGCGTCCTATAAACATCTCAGCAGCAGGAGGCTCCAGCGTCCCCCGGGAGCCATTGGCAGACAACGACTCGGTTGATCCTGCTTCCCGCCTCCGAACGCTGGCTCTTACCCGCTACTCGTCCGCCAGTTTGTCCTTAATGATCCCCGTGATCATACCCTCTATCAAGGTCCAGTTCCTAGAAGTTTCTGTTATTCAGTTCTAAATGTCGATAACATATACTCCTTGGCTGTTCCCACTGTGGACACTCGAAAATAGCATGCTCTCATAAAGCTCTTAAGGTACGAGCGGGATCACCCATGTTCAGTCAAGAATTGGGTCAGCTCGCACCCTACCTCACCGAACCTTGTTTCTGTCCATGGGCTTATCAACGAAGCAACCGTTTTGTCCATGCTCCTTTACTAGCAGCCTCCCACCTGGCCTGCCATCTACCCCTTAGCCGCTCTTCTGCCACCTTCTTATATATACCCTCTTTTCTCTCTATACGCTGATAAGCGAGGAGGTCTATTGGAGGGATTGCCGCCAGCACCAACGCCGCCTCCGTGGATATCGTACGGTATTCCCGGCAAACCCTCAACGCCAGGCGACGTTGAACTCTCTCCAACAATGGTTGCGCACTCTTTGACGCCAATCCTCTCGTCCAAACAGGACCGCGTGACCGTACCGCGTAGAAGATGACATGTACAATCTTCTTAGCTCATAGCTAGTGCCGTATGTGTTAGGCAAAATCCTTGAGGGGCTTTAACCACCCTCTCTGCCTTCAATACCGTTTTCTGGATATGAACTTGAAAATATATTTTATCCAGCCATACGCCCAAGTATTTGCAGCCCCATGTGGGAGAATTTCCGTACCCTCGAATTCAAAGGAGATGCGTTCCAACCTTTTTCTACTGATAACTACTGAAGCAGTCTTTTCCAGTGCCATTACAAAGCTCTTCTCCTCCATTCAGTCCCTGACCAGCACCAATGCTGTATTTCCGGCGTCCATAACCTTGCCCCCCCGTTCTATTGTACACTACTAGTGCTAAGTCATTAGTAAAAGCCACAGGGGCAACCCCCACCGGAAACCGGATTCCCAGGACCCCGTCGTACACAGCCTTCCACAACAGTGGTCAAGACAAGAACCAACCCCTGGGACAGCCCTCTTGTGACCCTTATTTCAAACTTACCCTCAGCATCATCGCCGACCAACGACCTGTCAGAGAGGTAATCATGGACCAGTCGTTACAGGTACGGGCAGATCCCCCTCCTCTTCAACTGCTCTCTGATATTACACTACACCAGCAGTGCTCCTCTTCGATACTGCGTCAACTCAAGGAATTTAACGCATTCTTAACCTTTATAAACAGCACCACCGGGATTAACCTCTTGTAACGGTTAGTGCACGCCGCCTTGTCCACCATGCCCATGACCTTCTCTAAGGCATCCTCGGTGGAGAACCCAGCCCGAAACCCGAATTGGTTAGAACTGAGTCCGCTTCCTTTACATATTTCGACCTGCAGTCTGCCAGCCATCATTTTCTCAAAAATGTTTGATAAACTGTTTAAAAGGCATATCGGCCTGTACGCCGACGGATCCTCCTGCGGCTTTCCTCCCTTCTTCAACAACACCATCCTCCCAGCCTTCCACTCCCTTGGGATGACTCCCCGTAGAAGGATGGTATTGAACGCTTGCAAGACTGCCGTAGATACCACTTCAGACACAATCTTAATAATCTCCTGTGATACCCCATCCACCCCAAGGTTGCATCTCCGATGCAACCTTCTTTATTGCCTCCATCAACTCCCTGTCCGAGAAACGACGAATATCTACCGCCGCAATCTCCTCATCACCTACAGGCGTACCCACCGAAAACTGAGTGGGCACCACACTCCTCAAAACGTTCGGGCCCAACACTGGGCCCCCCCAAACGCTTTGTCACAATTTTATAAGCGTCCCTACATACATTTTCGTCCAACTCACAACACAGTTCTCGCCATTTTTTACGCTTTGAGCTCTTGGTTTTTCTTTCAGGCGCTTCTTAACTAACTACCAAGTACTCCGTATACAACACCGCCCTCCTAGCGGCATCTCCACAGCGTTGAAAGGCCCTCCTAGCCTTCCAACATAACTTCCTACTCTGTGCTATATCACTCGTCCACCAATAAACTAGCGTTATTTTTCTGTATCTATTTTGTTTGTGAAGCCTTAAAGTAAGATTATATACAATATTATTTAATTAAATATGATATGACTTGATTTTTAAAAATTAAATTCTTAAATTCTATTCAATTAAGAATCATTTTATATATTACAATACACCCCCCACATCTCACTCAGCTGTGGGCCCAGTGAGATGAGGATATATGTGACACGAAAATGAGGTGAATCTTGTATAGATTCAGGACATCCATTCTTGAGGTGTGTGGTTAATTGAACTAAAGTACACCAGTGTCCACCGTCTAGCACTCAAATCCGTATAAAAGTAGCTAATTTTTATTAGGATTTGAACCTCAAAACCTTCAACTTCGAAAATCAGCTGTTACGTAACTGATTTGCGAAGACGAGTCATCACTAGACCAGCTCTGTGGGCTAATAGTAAAATAACAGAAAAAAAATTATATTCTGTGAATTTAAGAGCTATCCTAGCCGTTGTTTGTAGGAGTGAGATTTTACTGGAAGGTGTGCGATTTTATCAGTGCAGTATTGTACCGCGTGACCCACCAGGTTGGTCTAGTAGTGAACGCGTCTTCGCAAATCAGGTGATTTCGAAGTCGAGCGTTCTTAGGTTCAAATCCTAGTAAAGACAATTACTTTTATACGGATTTGAGTTCTAGATCGTGGATACCGGTGTTCTTTGGCGGTTGGGTTTCGATTAACCGCACATCTTAGGAACGGTCGACCTTAGACTACAAGACTACACTTCATTTATATTCATGTATATCATCCTCTGAAGTAATACCTTACGGTGGTTCCGGAGGCTAAATGGAAAAAAAACGAGTACGGTTACATGATGCGTTGTCAATAGACTGTACTTGAACGAGTGAACTGTCGTCTACGCGCGCCTGTGTAAGTTACCACTTTCAAATCTACGTCCATCACACGACAGCATTATTTTATTTCGATTTCAAACTTTTATTTTGTAATTCGTTTTCTGCAGGCGATTCCAACGATACAAAATGTATTGCAAAATACCTATCAGATTATTGAGTACGCTTCTTAAAAACAAAGACATGGATTTTTAAAAATCATATAATCCAAGGTGTACTCAGCAGAGTCATAAATAAGGGTTAAATGACGCAATTTATATGTGTTAAAAAATCAAATCTTTTCATCTTCAAAAAAAAAAATTGAAAACGACACGAAAAAATCGATGTTTTTTTAATAAATTTTAGGCAATAAGGTTGATGACTTTAATGGTGTAATTAAGTTTTTTTTATTGAAAACAAAGTTGGTAAAATTCTACTAAATTATATGATTTTTAGTATAAACTGATTAAATAATTTCGTGGTTTAATTTTTTGAAAAGATCAAGGTGAATGTAAACGATAAAAAAAAATAATAAATTGTTGATACGTTTAAAGAGAATACGATTTCTTTAACTCATTTTTATAGTAATAAAAATTTCACTTTACCAATTTTGGTGTTGTCAGTATATAAAATAAAAAAAAAATAAATATTAAAAAAAAAAAAATTTCTCTTTTGACCAGTTAACTTAATCGATAAATTAAATGTTTATGAACAAATAAATAAATAATTCATAACATTTTAAATTAATTAACCTAATTTATTATAAAAATCATAATGAATATAACAAAGATTCTGTGTGGATTAAAGGTTTGATAGAAAACTACGCCCCAGGTTGATCTTTCTATCTTCTCATCGGATTTAAAACTGTGCCCTCGGACAAATCCGTAGGCCCTTTTACTAACTTATAAACTTCAGAAATACTAGAATACTAGAATACTAGAATGTTATGATATAAGTAAGTACCTTTAAATATCCACTATCATGTTATATGTTTCGAGTAAATGCCTTATAAATCCGAACAAAGATTAGAAATCCATACTAATAACGTTACGACAAAAAGTACTTTCAATCTTAGTACGTAAACATAAGAACTTTACTTTGCACGTAAGGACTTTACTCGAAACTCATAACACCACGGTGGATGAAGGAATCAGTGGTACTTTTAAAGAGAAAGGAGGAATCTTTCTAGCAATGATCGTAAAACAATACTATTAAACTCTCCCCAAGAAATGCTTCAAGGTCCGATTTCATGCAGTGTGCACTAATTCCATCCACGTTTCTTCAAAATATTGTATTTTTACCCGACAATGCGTAACCGATTAAAGATTGGGTAACTACTTGTTGAGATATACGTAAAAGCAAATCGATCTTTCTTCAGGGTGTGTCCTTACAAGTAATAGATTTTCTTGAGAAAATTCCTCTCTTCTTTCATAAATTGTGTGTATTTATCCTTCCTCTGAATTATAGACCGTTCAGTCTGATATCAGTGACGTTTATTAGTACGAGTACAATAATAATGATAATAAATATTTTACAATTTAATAGCGACTCGTGTTCAAAGTGCACTTTTAATTTTTTTTTCTCAAGTTTGAACAATTTTAATTTTTTTTGATCCGCTGAAACAGCTGTAATGGGAAATTATTACTTCCTTGTTCGAAGTAAAGGAAATATTGTGATCGCGAAAAATTGCGGTTTTCAGATTTCATCGGAAATATACATTTTGACTAGTTAGTTTCGGCCTGACTTCTGTACGTACGTATGTATCTAGAATAACTTAAAAACGATTAGCCGTAGGATGTTGAAATTTTGGGTTTAGATCTGTTGTAACATCTAGTTTTGCACCTTCTCTTTTCATTGCAATCGAATGGACCAACAGTGTCCATAAAAGCTCAAAATACGAAAAAAATTGGATTTTGGACTTTTTTATAACTGCAGTAATAAGCCCTCATTGAGAGCTTTTCAACTGTATATCATAAGTGGTACTTATTTTCATTAGTTCCAGAGTTGTAGCCAAATAACATTTTAATTAATGAAATATATGGGTCTTACAAGGGTTCAAACTTACACATCGGTTCAAATTCGACTTTATCTCCTTTCTTTATTTTTTAACTTTTTTTTAATTTAAATGTATTGATTTATTAATAATTATTAATACAAAATAACAATAAAAAAATGAAAAAATATCAGAAGTTATAATGAAATAAAATTTTTTGTACTTCTCATTTTAAAAAAAAAAAGTTGTATATATAATTTAATAGGCGTACAAGGAAGTCATATGGTGTCCACATCAGATTTTTATTCTTATAAATAGTTCAAGATGTGCTATTAAATTGTGTTCGCACAAACCCGGAAAGTTTCTTCCAGAAAATAATTAGCTTTTTAAAATATGAACTAAGTAGATGGGAGAAGATGATGTTAAATAAAAATAAGATACTTAATTTATTTAAGTGGTAATAAAAATGTTAATTTTTTTTTAATTTCACTTTACTTCTTGAATTACTTTCGTATATAGATCGAATATTAAACAAATATTACTTTCTTTTATCGGTAATAAAAATATTTATTTTGTTTATTAAATTATAGTATTCTAATTTACAAAATTATAATTTTAAATAAAATATATAATAAAAATGCTATTTACACATAAAAATAACTTTCTAAATTATCTATTCATGAATGTTATTATTAAATTTTAAATTAACCCCACCCACGGTATAGGGGTAAAAGTCGTCGTCGTAAATCAGCTGATTTCGAAGTCCAGAGTTATAAGGTTCAAATTCTAATAAAGGTAGTAGTTGCTTTCATTCGGATTTGAATACTAGATCAGGGATACCGGTGTTCTTCGGTAGTGTTTTTTTATAACCTCCGGATCCACCGTTAGGCATTCTTCAGAGGATGAGGTGAATGATTTGTAGTATGTGTGAAAATGCCATACCTGACCGGGATTCGAAACCGGGACCTCCGGATGAAAGGCCGAGACGCTACCCGTCGCGCCACGGAGGCTGGCGTTCTTTGCTAGTTTTTTTTTTGTTTTGGTAGTTGGTTTTGTTTTTTTTTTTTTGGTTGTAGTTTTTGTTTGTAGTTTGGTTTTTTGTTCTTTGGTAGTTGGTTTCAATTAACTACACGTCTCAGGAATGGTCTGCCTGAGACTGTTCAAGACTACACGTCTTCCAGTTTTTATTACTATCTATCTTATTTATTCATACAGATGTGGATGAGTCGTTAATTACTTAATCGTTGATGCGACTATAAATAAAAACAAAAATTTAATTATAAATTAATTATATTTTTTATTATTATTTTAATTAGTATAGATTTTTAATTAATTTTGCAATCTTTGAATATTTTACTTATGTTAATAGAAAATGTACGGTTTAATTTGTTTGTTTTTAATTAAATTTTTTATTTTTATTGAGTGTTTCGGTTAATTATATAACTGTTACTAAGAATCTGTTATTTATTTTTATTAGTTTTATAAATAATAACTAAAACAATAGTAATTTAAAAAAATATTACATAATTTTATAATTGCCTTGTAATATTGTATGACGCTTGATAGTTCTACATTTAGGATTGAATTACTATTTATTTAGCCATAATAAAAAATTTTTTTGATTATATTGGTGTTTTAAGCAGACAACGATGTTAAATTTTGTTGACATTTAAATCCTTTTATGCGTTAAGAATTTTGTACTTATTTATTACTACTACGAGAATTATTACTTCAGTTATTTTTCATTTCACTTTATTTTTTGACTTACCCTCATGTAATATAATTAACACATATACAACCCAAATTAAAAATATATGGAAAGTTTTGAAGATATATAGTTATTAAAAAAAAAAAAAAAACAGTAGACATCCTAATAAAATTTAAATTAGTAAATTATTCCTATATTAAGTAAGAAATATTTCACAAAGATCTTATTATCCAAACAGTTAAATTTGGATTTTCTTGAAATCCAAATTTAAAATTTCATCTGAATTTAACCCCGTTTAAAAGGCGGCAATGAATGCAATTATTTTATTTTTTTTTTATTTTTAATAAAATAATCCCTAAATGGTGATAATAGATTTAAAAAAATAACTTTTTAAAATTGTTTACAAAATACAAATATGCAGTCATGATTCTTAATAAACAAAGTTATCATTTTTTAAGAAGAGAGTGAAAGTTCTTAAAGAGTAAGGGCCGTCAAAAAATTAAGATTTTTACATTTTAAATGCAAGAGATAATGCAAGAGATGGATTTAAATTTAAAATAAATTAAAAAATATTTTCTTTATAAGTAAAAAAAAAAAATTTTTTTTTCATCACAGGCGTCCGGACGGAGATGAGCAAAAATATTTCATAGTTTGAAGGAATATTAACTTCTTTTCTGAAAGAAGACATCGATAAAAAAATAGAAATATATAGTTATTTTTTTGGAGGGGAATAAATATTAAATAAAAATATTTGGTAATTTGTGATCAAAAATAAGTTTGATTTTTGTATGTAATAAAGTGCCCTATTAAAGATTTGAAATTTCATTTTGGTCAAAACACCCCTCTCTTTTTCCAATTTTTGCAAAAGTTTAATACATTCTTTCCCCCGATTGTAGTCTGCCAAGTTTAAAGAAAATCGGTCAACAGGATCTAGAGTTATAAGACCAAACAGGCCTACATGCGTACACACTAGATGCGCGTAAACGTCTGTCTGACTGAAATAGTTTTGGGCTTGGGAACATTGGAATAAATTTTTTTCGCAGATCACTGAATATTTGTTTAAATTAATTTTTTTCTATTAAAATTATTTAAAAAAACATGTTTCTTTAAGGCGAAATTTTTTGTTGTTGTCTTTTTTCACCCATATACAGTATATATTTTCCCGTTATAAATATAACTGTTGTATCAGGATATAACACTGTAGCGGGAAAAGTAAAAATCGAAATTCTCATACAGCTGATACGAACATTTCAACTATTACTTCTGGTATGATTGTTGTCAAGCGATTTGCGGCATAGTGATTATCAACATTCTCTTTTCCGGAGGTCCCGGGTTCGAATCCCGATCAGGCATGGCATTTTTACACGCTACAAAAATTGCCATTTCATTTCATCCTCTGAAGCGATACGTAACGGTTGTACCGGAGACTAACAAAAGGATCTATTACAATAATTTGTAATATTCTAATGAATTTAACTGAAAATTCAAGTTTTATTATACGTTGTCCCGTTCCGGGATTGCTGAACTTAAACTGAAGGGACCGATTCAAGATATCAAACAAAAACGTTCGTGCGAACAAATGCCGTATTTTGCCTCATTTTCCTCCCTCTCTACACCACTTTATGCTTTACAATAAAATGTATACGTTTGAGGTATTTTAATGTTATAATACCCGACAGCATATTCTACAAAAATACATAAGCTTGAAGATTTTACCTTTAAAAATTAAAAGACGGTGGCCATTAAAATTGATTAATATTTAATAGCACTTGAAATATTAGTTTTATCGAATTGTGTTTTATTAAATGAAATGTTGAGCTATTTTAAAGAAGATGACACCTCAGTTTTTTTTTCATATCGGTTGATAAACAAATAGCACAGATATAACTGATACTTTTAAAGTATATCGTAAAAGTTATCAAGTCTTGACATTTCTAATAAAAAATTTTAATTTAATTAGTGAGGAAGTGAAAACAGGCTGAAAATTTCAGACATTTATTTTTATCATCTTCACAATTTCAGCCATATCTCAGCTCTTCTATCATCCGATTTGAAGAAATGAGGTATCATTTTATTTACAATTTTTTATTGTAGATTACAACATACAACATATAAACATATATATATATATATATATATATATATATATATATATATATATATATATATAATGTGTGGAACGTTAAACAATTCCGGTTTATAAATAACGATTTTAAGATCCTCTCCCTTGTCTTTATACGTCTTTTATCCCTTGTTTTTGTAATTGAAACTAAGCCAGGTTTTAAATGACACTTCCCATAATCCTGAGGGAAGCCAGTTTCTGTTAATGTGAAATAGAAGAAGATATATTACTTTATACCCTTTTGTTTCTGGAAGTACTCAGAAAAAATGAAATCATACTGCGTTGAATAATTTATTTCAGATTAATTTTAATGAAAAATTATTTTAAATATTATTTAAAATATTAATTTTTGTTTTGTTTTTGTTTTTTTTGCAATTTTTTCTCCACGATTTTTCTAGGCTTAGACGGAGGGATTTACATATATATTTAGATTACCGTTTATAGTTCTGTTGCACCTGCTAGAGCAGCATAGCTAAAAAATAAGTGTATAACCTGTAGTTTGATTAATATTTCTGGACGGCTCAACATAAATTCTTAAAAAATGTTTTGTTTTTTTTTGTCTTCAGTCATTTGACTGGTTTGATGCAGCTTTCCAAGATTCCCTATCTAGTGCTAGTCGTTTCATTTCAGTATACCCTCTACATCCTACATCCCTAACAATTTGTTTTACATATTCCAAACGTGGCCTGCCTACACAATTTTTTCCTTCTACCTGTCCTTCCAATATTAAAGCGACTATTCCAGGATGCCTTAGTATGTGGCCTATAAGTCTGTCTCTTCTTTTAACTATATTTTTCCAAATGCTTCTTTGTTCATCTATTTGCCGCAATACCTCTTCATTTGTCACTTTATCCACCCCTCTGATTTTTAACATTCTCCTATAGCACCGCATTTCAAAAGCTTCTAATCTTTTCTTCTCAGATACTCCGATCGTCCAAGTTTCACTTCCATATAAAGCGACACTCCAAACATACTTTTTCAAAAATCTTTTCCTGACATTTAAATTAATTTTTGATGTAAACAAATTATATTTCTTACTGAAGGCTCGTTTAGCTTCTGCTATTCGGCATTTTATATCGCTCCTGCTTCGTCCATCTTTAGTAATTCTACTTCCTAAATAACAAAATTCTTCTACCTCCATAATCTTTTTTCCTCCTATTTTCACATTCAGTGGTCCATCTTTGTTATTTCTACTACAAAAAAATGTTTAAAA
This sequence comes from Lycorma delicatula, assembly GCF_047948215.1. Taxonomy (NCBI): domain Eukaryota; kingdom Metazoa; phylum Arthropoda; class Insecta; order Hemiptera; family Fulgoridae; genus Lycorma; species Lycorma delicatula. The sequence goes on from NC_134456.1 coordinate 138,650,709, forward strand.
TATATATATATAAAACTAAAAAAGTTAGAAAATTATCCAAATCAATAGAACATTTTCTTACTGCTTTAGTTTTTTTATATTTGTCTAACCAAAGAATTGTGTTTAGTTATTATTTTATATATATTTACGGAAGTGTTCCGGGACTTATTAGCCGAACTTCAGGAACTAATTCAGGACACCAAAATGAGAAAAAAAGTTCATATCGACATAAGTCCTATTTTGCTTTGATTTCCTTCAGGAAGCCATTTTGTGATTTTCACAAAAAAATTATTTCTCAGGAACGGGTAAACCTACTTAAATTAAACTGGGAAATCTAAGATTTAGGGTCTTATTCTACAAAATAAACAAATTTGAAAATGTCACATTCAAAAATTTAAAAATGAAGGCCTTCTAAATTTTAAATATTAATATCTTAGTAATTGTTTGATCCGATTTTTACTTATTACAAAATTTATTAAGCGCTTCATTTTTAACAAAATTAAATCTCATTTGTAAAAATCCTTTGACAAACAGTCGGGTTATTGCAGACAATTAACCAGGCAGCACGCTTGCACACCGTAATATAAGCTGATAATTTTTATTAATTTTTCTATTATTTATTATTAAACAATTTTTATTACATTTAGTGAAGGAAATAAAACCACGCAAAGAATTATCGGCGAAAATTATCAGAAAAATAGTTTTTTTTTGTTGAAAATCACAAAATGGCGTCCAGGAGGAAAATAAAGCAAAATCGAACTTTTATCGATGTGAACGTTTTTCCTCATTTTGTTGTCCGAATTAGTTCCTCTGAGGTTCGGCTAAGTACCGGAACATTCTGGGCATATGGGGTATTTATGGCATTAAATTTTGAACGCAATTGAAAAAAGGGAAGGGATGTATTTTTGCTATTATATAATTTTTAACATTTTATATAAAAATCATAAAATATTGAGATTTAACATGATGAATGTACTTATTATAATCGCAAAGTTTCAGGCCGATCGGATTTAGGAATGAGGATATCCAACATTATTTCTAAACAGATTTTGTCTTATATTTCGAAAAACTTGTTGACCAAAAGTTGAATATATATATGTATCCCAGTTTTGAAAAATTTCACCATCATTAGGCTAAGGGGCATCACGGTATGCTGATTTTTTTTTTTTAGTAAACTATAATTTTATTTTTATTTATGATTTATACTTACGAGTACCAAACAGTGATCTTTCAGTCTATTTTTGTATCTTAAAAACTCGTTCTGACTTTTTGAGGAACCTAAGAGATGACGTTATACTTTGGACTGGAATATATGTAGATATAATAAATATTTAATAATGCTGAAGACGCTTTAAAGCAAAACAGTACGGTTTGATTTTGTTACAGTTGCAATCTAATCGATTCGATCATCGCAAGAGAAGAATCTGTCATTTAATAAAAGCCCAAAATTTTCACCTAATAGGCAACAGAAATATTATTCTTATCATTAATGGACAGTTTTATCCACTCTATCAATTTTATGGGTTTATCTACATTTAAAATTAAATATATTTACTAAAGTTTTCTATGAAATTGAGAATAATTATCTTAAAGAGTAATTTATTCTAAACAACGTAGTAGCAAAAATTGTAATTTAGTTCCCTATCGATTTTCTATAATCTACATTCTTCTCGGGAGGAAAAAACATTTGTTGTTGTTACTGGATTGTTTAATTGATAAGCAAGGAAATTTTTTATCTCATTCGTCTTCGTCATTTTTTCTTGATAAAAATTGTTGATTTTCAGTATAAAACTAGTTAACAGTTCTGGATAAAAAAAAATATGAGTGGGCAGAATATAATATTACTGTTATTATTTCAACGTTTATTGTTGTACGTATATGCTGTAATTTAAGTGTTGTTATCTAATAGGCCGTGTACATTACAGTATTATATTATGTTACTTTACTTCCCGGAAGTAATCGCAAAGCGCGCGCTCTTTGAATCCCATCTTTCTCTAACTCGTACTTTTTCACTCTGCGTGTTATCACGTGTCATCCTTATAATGGGTGCGCGTGCTTGTTAAACCATTATAATAGTATATAATAAGATACGGCAGTATAATATATATATGTTATATTGTAGTAACTTTAACCGACATTCCTTGTTTCCTTGCTCCTTTTTACGGTCTTTCGTCTAGATTACTGGCTCTTTACAAAGTTATACGGTATTATATAGCAGTCTATTCTGGGCGTTCAACATTCATCATGACCTAAGCTACTAGCTTTCATGGCCTAGCTACTAGTTTTCCGCTTGGGTCAACTTGTTTATATACGAAATTGTTACGTAGATATAAATCAGCAGTATAACGTTTCATTGCCTCCTCTTTGAATTTTTATACTTCTCGACGTTTTGAGACTCATTAGTAGATCTATAACAACGTTAAATAATCTTAGTTTACATATAAAGGGTACTTTTCGAAAAAAATGAAAAGAATTTCAGGAACTTTCTACAAGTGAATATAAAAAAAAGTTCATATCAGGCGCGTCACTGAAACGGGTAAATTTTAAATTTGACGTTTGGGTGAGGGCGTTGAACTTGATGTCATATTGTCAATTATTTAATTCCATTTAGTGAAAACATGGAACGGTGATCAGGTGAACATTGAGCTTTCTGAGTAAAATCGTTTTATAAAAATTGATATCTAGAAACAACTGTACGAGTTTTAATTCGCAATCGGTCCAATATTCCGCGTCGACCTGTCCATGACAGGTGAAATTTACTTATAGGTTGAAAAGTTTGAGGAAGCTGGGTTCACATTTAATTCAAAACTAAGGAGCAGCAAAAATTTTTAGATCGCCAAAAAAGCACTGATAGAGATCGATCTGCCATAACACGCAGTCCAAAACGTTCTACGATTAAACATGCGTTATTAATTAGCATTGAATGTCAGTAAACCATCGATCTGTCCAATTTTATTTAAGGGCTTAAATTTTCACCCGTATAAAATTCAAATTGTTCAGGATTAAAAAATGTTGATTTGGTTACTTTCATGCATTTTTGTTAAGAAATATTGCAGAATTTGAAAATTACGGCAGTTATCGTGTCCACAAGAAAGTGAAATTATATATATATATATATATATATATATAAACTTTTGAACTGACGGTAGTTTAGGGGTCTGGGGGATGTGAAACGCGAAGATATGTCAAAATTTTCCGGAAGTAGAATCATGGTACCTATTACAATAGGTAGAGCTTTCTTATGAAATGTACCTAAAAATTGGTTACAGATTTGTTTCGCCAATAGTTTCCGGGAAAATTGTTGTTATTTGACAACTAGTCAAATAACTTTTTTTTTGTTGGATTAGCTAAGCTTACTTTGTTAAATTAACAGTAGCCAAATAAAACTGTATTTCTTTATTCTCAGATAATAAAATATAAAAAATGCTTTTTACGTTTCGTCTTATGAAAGGGAAAATTTTAGCTCCAATTATACTACTTTATACCGCAGATCGATAGCACTGATTTCTTCATGTATAATATTTCTGTCGACTGTTAATTTTTGCACAATATACACTTTTTATAGTTAAAAATATCCATATAGTATAACCCACCGTACCATCAAGACTGATGTCGTAAGTCCTAAACTGATTTTTTTTGTAAATTTTGTACATAACCTTGTATTAATCTAGGTAGGTATGTCGAAATTAAGAAACGTAGCCGCACACATAGAGATACCGACTCGTATACGTTACAAATTTATTTTTTCTTTGACCTTGGATAATATAATGAAATAAATAGAAAAAAACACATCAACATGTGAACTGTAAATTATACACCGACTATGCACGTATACGCTTTAGTTATCTGTTGGCGAATAAAATAGACGACTAGTTTAATTACATTCTACATGTTATTATTTCGATAATAATAAAGCTTAGTACAAAGCTAGATTATTCTCTGACAAAATTGCGTTTCAAATATGACGAATGATACACAGAAATTATTAATAAAATTAACAATTTTTTTTTGATTACCTCTTACGTCAGAAAGTGAGGAATATATTTTTTTCCTTGTACGAGGTATTGTGATCGCGAAAAATTTCGGTTTTCAGATTTCAATGAAAATATCCATTTTGACCATCCCTGAATTCATTTTGACTAGTTTCGGCGTGACGTCTCTACGTATCTGGCATAACACAAAAACGTTTAGCCGTAGGACATTGAAATTTTGGATTTAGAACTGTTGTAAAATCAAGTTGTTCACCTCCCCCTTGTTCACAAAAGCCCATATCCAAAAAATTTTGATATTGGACTTTCTTAACTGCAGTAATAAGCCCTCATTGACAGCTTTTCAACAGTGTATCGTAAGTGGTACTTATTTTCATCGGTTCTAGAGTTATAGCCGAATAAATTGTAATTGATAAAATATTTGGATCTTACAAGAGGAAGGCACATCGGTTCGAATCCGACTTCATCTCCTTTTTTTTTAATATATATATATATTTTTTAATTTAAATATATTGATTTATTAGTAATTAACTTCTAATTGTAAAAAAAAATTACAATAAATAATAATTCACTAACTATAAAAAAAATATTTGAAATAGAATCAGAAGTTATTAGTAAAATAAAATTTTATGTACTTTTAAAAATGTGTATATGTAATTTAATATGCTATAAGGAATTCATGTGGTGTCCGTATCAGATTTTTTTTTTAAAGAAAAGTGTATTCTGAGTAATATGCTGATAAAATTTAATTTTTTAAATTTAAATGTTTTTTTATAAACAAGTGTCTGTAAATGTACACGCACACACTATTTATAGCAAATGAAATATTACACTTTCGACCTAAATCTTACGACAGATAACTGACACCTGTACTTTTTCCCTTCTGTGAATTAGTCGTGCTTCATAAAAAAAAAGGTAATAAAAATGATAATAATACGAGTAAATCTATTCATCCTTGACGTAATAATCAATAAAAGTAATATATTAAGTTTAAGTAACGATTGACGCAAAGCTTACCCGTTTCTAGACAAATAAAATAATTTTTTAGCATCTTTATACGCATAAGTATTTGGTAACGTTATAATGCAACTCTGCTTTATTTGTTTTATAATAACTAGAATTTCAATACTGTAATATGAGTGAATTTATTAATAAGCTCTGCAAAATTAAAAAAGTACAATACAAATTTTAATATTTACTTTAATAAAAATTTTATTTTTAACAGATTAATATTTTACCGTTCCAATGTAGTTTTTTATTTAAGGAGGCCTGATTTTACCCATTAAGTACTTGAATCAGTTGCTTATTGTACCTAACATTCTTTAGGTACAAAATTAAAGAAGACAATGTTTTCGGGAATAATCATTTTTATTTCACAACATAATTTCCTTTCATATTTATCCTGATCCTTGTAGAGGAAGATACCCGAAGACGATTCCGGTCACCATACCACTCCCTCCGTTCGTAGCCATGATGGGCTTTACCGGGATATAGAGACTCTATATCTGATTATATCAGTCATGCCTCCGCCAGGATGCCACCGATGCAAATGCCTCGGTAGACAATTCCATTGGCGTTTTACACTTAGAATTCCATCGCTTATTCAGTTAGTCCAACGAGGCTCAAGTTTTAGGATGTCAGCTCTATAGTATAGTGTTTCTTAACCACCGGTCCGCAAGATAATGCTACCGGTCCCTGAACAAATTGGCTCACAAAATAAATTCCATAAAATGCTACTTCCCTTTGCAAGCACATATTTCTGTGAAGCTGGATTCTCAGCTACGACATTTATTAAAACCAAAACAGGAAATCTTTATCGATATATTCACCTCTTCGATTGGATTTAAGTAATTTACAACCCGACATTAAAAGAATTGTGCAAAGCGAGCAAAAAATTTGTCATTAATTTTCATTATTTACAATTAATCTATAATATGATTTTTTTGTAGTTTCTATTTTTATTTTTTGTTATTTATTTCTGATTTTCATTTTTATATTTTTTTGTTTATAGATAGAAATGATATCATCGTATGTAAATTTAATTACCGATAAAATAAAAATATAATTTTTTTGCTCGTCAAAAAATCTAATCTGCCGGTCTGTGTATTTTTGTATAATTTTACCGGTCCGCGTAATGTATAATATTACTTCAACATTTCGCGTAGATCTCTTTCCAACAAGCTATTTCGTCATATTTTGAAACCGATAATGGTCCAAATCTGCTAAAACCAGCAAGTCGATGGTAATGCAGAGGAAAGAATTTCGTAGCATAATTCGAACAATTTTGGTGATTTTATTTTCCATAAAATATAGAAAGTCTTTTCCACAGTAGGAAACAATACCAATCATACCCTGTCCGTTTCTACTGAATGCAGCCTGTTAACCGTAACTCTAGTCTTTTATCTTCTTTAAGAAAATTATTTTCCTTGTTATGAAAAGCCATGTAGATTAATTTTATATGCTTTGCTTGACCTGGAAATAAATCTACACCTTAAATTTTACTGCCAGATAGATCAAAAATGGATCCAATAGGATCTAATTAAAGGTCGATCCTGATATCACATGCTAGTGTTACCAGCTCACTTTAATGGCTAATAGGACTGCATCAACTTTTTTGTTTATTTTTTCTTTCAATATGACCTCTAAGGATCACGTTTACACGGCTTAGTTTCTCTCTCTTCCTTAGATCCTTCGTCCTTTCACTCATCTTTCTTATCTCATCATTCATTCCGTTGATAATTTCGCTTTTTCTTATTAAAATTTAATCTCTTTTTACTGAAAGTTTATTCAGAATTTTGCTTTTTGATATATTGAGTATTTTCAAATCCTTTACTAGATTTGAAAATAAGAAAACCAAGTTATTGGTTTTTCTTCTTTTTTTTAAATTAAAAATTTGTTTAGTTAATTAATTTCCTCTCATTCATTGCATACAGGTGTCCTAAAAATCTTACTTTTCTTTTCCTCATTGTATGTTCTATTTTATTTTGCCATTTTTATAAATTTACTTTGTTTTTCTTAATATATAAATATTGTTTTCGTATTTTAGACCGTGTAAATTTTTCTTAAAATTCTTTATTCTATTTTTCTGATTTCTTTTTCTAATTTTTTGTTGTAATCTGCCCCATATAGAGCTTCTAGATGTGTTACTGTCTTGAAAGTCTAAGTTTTGTATTTATGGTAAAGGATTTTTGCTATATATATTGTTTGCTGAATGATATGCAGTCATTCCGTCATCTTTATTCTAGCTTTCATCCTCTTTTTTCTAAGACATTTGGTTTAATAATTTTTCCTAGACAAATTTTCGGAACAATTTGATTGTTTTATTTTTTAAGATTTTGTTTGAGTTTTTTTTGCTATTTTAGAACCATTTTGTTTTTTCATATGATATATAAGGCCTAAATTTTTTTTTTTTTAATTTCCACATTTCTCTAATTTTTCGTTTCATCTATATCTTTCTTTCTTTTTCTATTTAGCTTCTGGAACCACCGTAAGGTATTACTTCAGAGGATGATATGTATGAATGTAAATGAAGTGCGTCTTGTACAGTATCAGGTAGACCATTTTTGAGATGTTGGTTAATTGAAACCCAACCACCAAAGAACTAGTATTCAAATCCGTATAAAATTAATTGTCCCGACGTCGAAATCTGCTGATTTGCGATGACAAGTTCATCACTAGATCCGGGTTGGTCTGTATCTTTATCTGGAATAACTTAATCGTCTCCAAAGATTAATACGACTCTGTTTACATTCAGAGATTAACATTTTGTCCCATTTTAATGTTTTCATCGGTTCTTAAACTTTTTTATTCCATTCCCTGGTAACCTTTTCTAGAAAACAGAATTTTGTTATTTATTAAACAAATAAATAAGCGTATCGACACTTTATAATATATTATATAGATCGTATCGAGAATTAGGTGGGTTTCCTACTGTACGCATAAAAAAAGAAATTGCTCCAGGATTTGCTTGGATGGATCAAAGGAAATCATGGTAAAATCTTGATAAGAGCATCACAGTTACCGAATTAATTATAAAGTCTGATATAAAAAAATCTGATAACGACATCACATGACTTCCTTGTACGCCTATTAAATTACATATACATATAAAACACATATACATATACATATAAAAAACATGTGTATGTTTTTTAAAATAAGTACATAAAATTTTATCTCATTAATAACTTCTATATTTTTTCATATATATATTATTATTATTGAATTTCTATTTATTGTAAATTGTTTGTATAATCAGAAGTTAATAATTATTAATAAATCAATATACTTAAAAAAAAAAATTAAAAAAAGTCTTGATTCGAACCGATGACCATTCCCCTTATACGATCCAAAAATTTCATTTGGCTATAACTCTGGAACTATGAAAATAATTGCCACTCATGATTTACCGTTGAAAAGTTCTCAATGAGGGCTTTTACTGCAGTTAACAAAAAGTCCAGATCAAATTTTTTTCTGGTTTTGGGCTTATAATCATAGTCGATTATAATCAAAAGGGGAGGTGTACTACATGTTACAATAGTCCTAAATCCAAACCCACCGGGTTGGTCTACTGGTGAAGCGTCTTCCCAAATCAACTGATTTGGAAGTCGAGAGTTCCAGCGCTCATGTCCTAGTAAAGTCGGTTATTTTTACACGGATTTGAATATTAGATCGTGGCTACCGGTGTTCTTTGGTGATTGGGTTTCAGTTAATCACACATTTCAGGAATTGTCGAACTGAGACTGTACAAGACTACACTACACTCAAAAATATCATCCTCAGAAGTATTATCTGAAAGGTAATTACCAGAAGCTAAACAGGAAAAAGAAAAAAAGAAAGTCCTAAATCTTAAATTTCATTACCCTGTGGCTAATCGTTTTTTGTTACGCAAAATGAATTCAGGGATGGTCAAAATGGATATTTCCATTTAATCTGAAAACCGAAATTTTTCGCGATCACAATAATTCATTTACTTCGTACAAGGAAGTAAAAATATATGCGAGATAAATCCATATTAATTAATTATTTAAAATATAAAAGACATGTTATGAAAGAACGGACATCAAAACATTTCAGGTCATTAGTTCGGTAGAGAATGTTAGCGTATGAAAAGATGTCATGCCTGACGGGGTTTCGAACCCGGGACCTCTGCATGTAATACCAAGACGCTACCTATTCAGCCACAGAGGTCGGCAATATAAAGACATGAGATAATATTAAGGTAAATACATATAGGATACTAAATATAATAAGTATTTCACAATTCAGAAGGCTTTAATGAAAATTATTTGAGCTCATATTTACATACAAATTAAACAGAAATCCGGAAAATTCAAAACTTTTTGTAATTATATTTAAAAATTTATCAACAGACTAATTCATATGTTTCTGTAAAATGAAATCTATTAATTATGTTTCAAATTGTTTTCTTGAACAATAAGAAAAATATTAGATTTGTTTTTTACATATTTTATCGACTCTTGCATTTGAAAAATATCATTAAACGTGCCTCGAATAGATTTCAGTTATTTTTATGCTTGTTAAAATCGCTTCAGAAGATTAGAACGTAAATATTACACTGATAAACATAATTTTTGTTTCCCAACATGCGATACATGATTTTAATCTATTTTTTGAAAAAACCCACCGTTTTTGAAAAAATTTTTAATTTTAATCAAAAGAATTTTTTCATTTTTAAACGTATAGTTAGCATTTTAAGCTCCTGTATTGGGTTTTGTTGACTCATATTTTATTTTTAACTTTGTTAACATAATGTGTAAGCTAATAATAAACAATAGTAGTCAAAGAATTAAATCATATCATAGTCATATATTGTGACATGTTATCTAATACTGAAGAGTGATCCTTCACGGACAAGATTAATCATGTCTGTGCAGGTCAAAACATGTTGTTGAAAATACAGCTGTGTTGTTTGTATTAAGCACTGGATTCAGGAATGAATTAATTTTGTTCAGTCTTATTGCTGTCTTAAGTTTGTTAGTGCAGTGACATAACGCCTTGAAATTGTGTATGATGTGGGTGCCTTTTGTTATGTATGTCGTGAGTTTACCGTAAAATCAAATAGAACAAAACATTACACCTTTAATTAAAAAAGCATATCATTTGTACTTTTAGTGTGAAATTTGTGATCAGGATAAGACGTGGGCTCCTCATATAGCATGCACTAATTGTTTTGTATATTTAAGAGGATGCCTGTGCCATTTGGTGTACCTATGGTTTGACGTGAACCAAAGGATCAGGTAACAGATTGTTACTTTTACATGGAATTTCTAAAAAATGTAAACATACTGTAAAATATTCTTCATTGCAATCTGCAATCAGGCCTGTATCTCATAGTGAAATTTTCCAGTCCTGAGCCACCTGTGAATGTACGTTTCGAAAGCGGCAATGAAGAATCGGGAAGTACTGAAGAAAACAATGATTTTGATTTTGAGTTATCTTCCGATAAGCCACATCTTATATCACAAGATGAATTAAATGACTCGTTAGGGATTTACATTTATCAGAAAATCAAGCTGAACTGTTAAGATCAAGATGCAAGGTTGGAATTTACTTTAAAAAAATACAAAACTTTTTGGCCTTTCGTAGCCGACAAAAAAAACTTTCGGTGTATATCGCCTTCCTTAGAAATAATAATCGTCGAATGTTAGGCATACTATGCAAAATGAAAGTGAAGCGGTTTTCTTTCCTCATTTTCACAGAGTTAAATATGTGGTTGTATATGAACCTGCCAATCCCACCGATATTCAGCCCTATAATTTAATCTTATCTTCTTTTTACTGTAAGGACTGGCCTTAGCAACATAACCTTTAGAGAAAATAATTCTGGCTGATTGTGACAACTTCTTTAGTACAATCTCAACAAAATATTTGCCTCCCCAGTAATCTGTAACATAAGCTTAAGTAGAGTTGGATCGGCGTCCGTCTGATTGGTTATGAACACACTGAATTTATTTTATTCCGTTTTTTTTTTTTTTTAATTTTGGCCCTTTTAGGACCAAATTCCAATCTTCTTCACTTTTATCTTTACGTTTCATCTCTTTCCAGTACTTCTTCATTCTGTTCATCTTATTCTTTACGTTCTTTAAATTTTGGCTTTAAACGTGCGTCTATTTTAATATCTTTTTTGTGTTCTTTTTTCTAATTTTAAACAAAACTTAAACTTTAAAACAAATATAAACTTCTTTAATCCGCTTTATTTCTTTTGATACTATTAAAAAGGAAATCAAAGATTTACTTCAGTTTTTACTCATTCTGATATGGTGACAAAAAATAGAACATCAGTCTTCGCTTTTTCATTGTGTCCGTTAATTTTTCTACATTTTGATATATTTCATTGTCGCTTCTGCAGTTTAAATGTATTTCTATCCTTTAAAGGGCGCAATATTTTTTTTTAATGATTTCCCTTTCCTTGTTCTCTATATTTTCCAAATTTGGTCTTGTCTTCATATTTAAGCATCCGCACACAGATAAACTTAATTACTGTACTGTAATGCCTGATTTTTAGGGTTTTTTTTTTGTAATCATTTCTTATTGTACATGTTTTTTATTATTCCGTAATTTTTTATTTATTCTTGAAACTATGTTGTTGGTTTTTTAATCCATTTTTTGTATATGTTCACTTAGATATATGAACATTTTTTTTTTTACTATTTCTACTTTTCCCATTCCTGTTTGTATGTGTATTTATTTTTGCTTGTGTTTAATATTTATATTTTCTTCTTTTTTTTAAGATTGTGATTTAGTACTTTAATTCTTTTGTCTTACAATTATAAAATATTGGTTTTACGACATCATTTAGAGAAAGAAAACGAAATAATAACATTAAGTTGTTATTTTATTAAACGAGAAAGTAATAAATTTACGAGTTGATTTATATTTTTATTAATAAAATTATATATAAATTAACAGTTCATAAAATCATTCTATTTTATGAAGATAAATTTTCTTGTAGTATTATGTTATACAGTAAACAACAATTATCTTTATATTTTTAAAATTAAATAATTGAATCGACTAAGTGATACCAGATTAAATTAAGAATAATTAAGTTTACAATTAAGTAAACCAAACATGTTTATGAAGAAAACATGTTTTATGTCTTTTTTATGAAGATATCTATTTAAAATATCTAATTATCTATCTTCTTAAATTATCCAAATATATAATTTTTTTATTATTTGACTGTAAAAGTAAATATATATATATATATATACGAGGTGCGACAATAAAGTAATGAGACTGATTTTTCTTTACAAGATGTGGCAACCCTGCAGCTTGCGTAGGCACACCATCTTTGACCTTGGTCTATAAGCTACTTTTAGTCCAAGCGGCACATTGATGCAACTGCTCAGTCGTGAGTTGTGCTGTAATAAGTGAACACGTGTTTGTGTCTCTCGTCACAGAAATGAAACCGCAAAATATTGCGCAACGGTATGCCATTTCTTTTTGCGTTAAATCGGGTGAAAACGCGACAACAACTTACGGTAAGCTTCAGAAGGCTTTTGGAGAGGAGGTTATGTCAAGAGGTCAAGTTTTGCGGTGGCATAAAATTTTTAGTGAAGGCAGAACGAATGTTGAATATGAAGACCGCAGTGGACGACCATCAACCTCACGGACAGATGTCAACTTGACCTGCGTGCTTGAAATCGTACGATCTGATCGAAGATTATCCGTGAAAATGATTGCAGAAGAACTCAACATCGATCGAGAAACGGTTCGTTTAATATTAACTGAAGATCTTGGTATGAGAAAGATTTGTGCAAAAATGGTCCCCAAAAATTTCACTCAACAGCGAGAAACACGGAAAAATGTGGCAGCCGATCTGTTAGAGCAAACGGAAATCAATCCAGATTTGTTGAGCCGTGTTATCACCGATGATGAAGGTTGGTTTTTTCAATACGATCCAGAGACAAAACGCCAAAGTTCGCAATGATGCTCAAAGGGATCACCCTGACCAAAAAAAGCTCGCATGTCAAAGTCAATAGTGAAATGCATGCTTGTGTGCTTCTTCGATTCCAAGGGAATTGTTCATAAAGAGTGGGTGCCTCCTGGACAAACAGTTAACAAATATTTCTACAAAGAAATTTTAGAAAGACTTCGTAAACGAGTTCTTCGTGTCCGTGCCAACATTGCTGATAATTGGATTCTGCATCACGATAATGCGCCATCCCATACTGCTCTGTCAGTACAGCAATTTTTAACCTCAAAACGAATTTCAGTACTACCACATCCACCTTATTCACCAGATATCGCTCCGTGCGACTTTTTTCTATTTCCAAGAGTCAAAATGGCGGTCAAGGGACACCATTTTCAAACAACACAAGATGTCCAAAAGGCCGTCACGAGGGTCTTGGAGGATATTACAGAAGATAAGTTCCAGAAATGTACCATCAATGGCAGAAGCGCTGGAATAAGTGTGTGCAATCAGAGGAGAACTACTTTGAAGGAGACAACACTAAACATGACTAAAACGGTAAGCAACAATTTTTTTCACATCAGTCTCATTACTTTATTGTCGCACCTCGTATATATATATATATATATATATATATATAAACAAATAAAGCCACGAATTTTTTCGTACAAGCGCTTAAATGTTAATTAATAAACCAAACAGAAAAATTTATAAGGGAAAATTAACTGTCGATCGTAATTATATACAGGTTGATATAGGAAGAAAGGGAAATAATTTGGGAACTGATTCTAAAATTGGAATTAAGGAAAAATGTTTAGACAAATATACGTGCGAAAACGCTTTTTATTGAGTTACGGCTAGCGATAAATTTTCCCTAGATTTCAATTCCCCCAGTGAAATGAAGTCAAACTGAAATTTTTAAGGCGGTAAACTTTATTGTTTATGTTTCTTGTTCTGAAATTTTCTCCCCGTGACACGATGTTCTCTTATGAAATGGCTTATTGATTATAGCCTCTTTATTAAAACGTTTTTTAATATAAAAATTAAAATTTTTGTTTTTAATTTTTAAAAATTAAATACATTTTCTGTTAATAAAATTTTCGCATTTATTAGTCATTTAGCAAAGTTATTGTACTTCAAACCTAAAAAAATGTGTTTTCGTCACCGCATTTTTATGTTTTACGTTTGATATCACGAAGACTACGGAATATACAGTTTTGGGTCTGTTTAATTCAATTTTTCAGGTCAAAAAACATAAGAAATTTTTTAATCTAGTTTTTTTAAGATATACTAAAAAGTAGAATATCAAAAAATTATGTTTTTTACATTTTAAATTCAAGGGTAGCTTACAAGAAAAAAAAATTTTTTTGTACCCATTGATATCGGATGGACAAAAAAGTTATATTGCGGTTTGAAGGCCTATTGATGTAGAAAATATAAATAACAAAATCCCACGAACTTCTTTTCTGAAACAACTTATAGGTAATAAAAGAAAAATATATCAGGCCAATTTTTAGGGAGGGGGATGAAAATTAAATAAGAATTTTTGGTAATTTGTGATCTCAATAAAAAAAGTTCTAATTTTTGTTAAGGAAAATGTTTTGCTAAAGTGATGCAATAAAGATTTGAAATTTTATTTCAGCCAAAACATCTCCGTCACTTACTTCAATTTTTGCAAAAATTTAATTCATTCTTTCCCTTCGAAGGTAGCACCTGTATACCAAGTTTGACATATATACATACATACGTACACACAAACGTCTATCTGACAACGTCCAAAAAAACTTACTTTTAAGTTTTTTTGGACTTTGAAGCATTGGAATAAAACTTTTTACAGATTATTTATTTAAATCTATGTTTTACGTTCGAAAATGTTTTTATATATATTTTGACCGATCTGTACACTCTCCCCGTTTACGCTATAACAGCATTTATCGTTATCCCGGGAATGTAAAAATATGTTGTACCGTTTACCAACACTATACCGCTGGCTGAAAATCGTTCGTCATTTTATATTACATTCTTTAGATAAATAAATAAATAATTTAAACAAATTTAAATCGTATAAAATGAAAAAGAATGCGCGTCCTTGCATGATTTCCCGTACTTGAGACAGTACGGTAAACGAAAGACAAACGAGCTTACACCTAACCCTACGGGATCCTATCAAACCACGTGTCATCCCTGTAGTCCCGATTGCAACAACGTAATCACCCACACCTTCTCCCTAAAAAAAAAAAAAGTCTACATTTAGACTTGAAGATTCTTTTTTATAGCGGTATTTTTTTTATAAGGTACAAAAGAAAGTACATTAAAATTTATTTTTTGTTCAGTACCTTTCGACGTACCATCTTTTCATTTAATTAATCTACATAAAAATAATCGGTATATATATTCATAACTTCTGTCTGGGAGAAGTTCACTGTCTGGAACAGCCCCAATTTGTTTCAGCGTACTTTTCTTACCAAACTTTGTTTATTAGTCATTCTTTTATATCCCGGAAAATTATTTCTTTATATCGGTAAACCGTGTAGGGTACTTTATAGGTGAACAATAAATTGTTTACCAGATGTAAGATGATATAAGATAACAAAATAAATTCCAAAAATGCGGTTTACTACTAAGATTACACGAGTTGTGTTGTACCGTTCAACATATACCCAACCTCTAACTGTGTATAACGGCTTAAAAGATTTTTGATTGTCGAAAGCCGTGCAATTTATCATTTATTATCTACTTCGATAGTTCATGTTCATCTTAACCTCATTCACGGCTAATAAAAAATGTACCCTTCAGTAGATAATTCGACTTTTTAAAAAAAGGTAAATTCGTATGGAAGTAAGTTTAATAAGTAGTTGTGGATGATTCAACTGGCATTTTTTTATCGACCGGATACTGCTTTACAAACTATGTAATGTAGGCTGGAGTGTTCGGATTGATAATCGAATATTCTTCTTCCTCGTTAGTTCTCTCAGCACACCCAGAACTTCAAAAGTCAATATTAATTAACTGTTAAATCCTTTAGTATTTATTCAGTCGTTATCACATTGTTGATATATATTCACGAAAAAACTGATCAACATTACCTTCAGACTTGACTTGCTCATTCTTGCTTTTTTATTAGGAATTTTCCACTGCATCGGAATACTATTAAGTGATATAGGTGATCTTTTCCTGCAATGTCTGCTATACATTGTATTATGATATCGGTGCAAATATGTTACCGGACGGCATTATGCACTTCATAAAAGTTTTGCGGATCGATTTCGCCGCGAAACTTTGTTATATTCTACTGGTAATTTAAAATTTATTTTTTGAGTCGTATCGTATCTATCGTTCAAATATTTTTTTCGGTTGATGATTTCGCCAAATAAGCTTAAAAGTTTGTTCGTAGGATATGGGAATGGTATTTTGTAGCGTATGAAAAATGCCAGCCTGAATGGGATTAGAACCGGGATTTAATCGGCGAATTTTAACGAACAATTTCATTAGTTTTCGCAACGTTTTGTTCGGTAGCTGCTGGGATAGGATGACACGCTCGTTCACAATTTCAAGTTTTGTTGATCTTTTTTGGTATTATCCTTTTAAACAACCCCGACCGAAAGTTCAATTTATTGAGAAAGTTTCCTGAGTGGCTTTGCTAAAAAAGAAAAGCTATTGATGAATGTCATACAAACCATCATAGTGTAACACTGACGGATGACCGCTAAGTTTACTGTCTTCTACCGTTTCTTATTTGGTTTTGAATTATAATATTCGTAGAAATGTGCCGGCATTCAGAATAATTTCAAGTGACTAAATTATATTCTAAAATAAATAAACGTCGGGTTTGTGAAAACGGCTCGCTAGTAGTGCTGCTGCGAAAATGCTGATACAGGTGGAGGAAAGACTAGTCAAATGAGCTAGACCTCATAGCCTCACCAGAATATCTCTCTCGCCAGGAACCCTGTAGCAAACTTCACAAACGCAAATCGATGTACGATTTTTAGTCGCTTTACTTTATTAAGGCTCTGTATGTTGGCATTTATGCTATACATAAAGTATTTAAACTTCAAATTCATACTGCCAATCTCAATCTCGTCCTGCTAAATTATGGGTTGGATATATAAAATTGATTACATCTAAGATAAAGATAATATGAATCTTAAACCGATTAGAGAGATATCTCGGCCCACGAGCAAACGTTTTCAGGTTAGGTAAAACGTGTTTTAATGTTTCTATAATTTAAAACGTTCACTGTAGAACTTTTAACTAATTTAAACTTTAAACAATTGAATATCGATACTATAACGTTTTTCAACGATGAAATTTGAACGAATGAACTAAAAGATTTCAAAAATACCGATACCGTTACCAAATTTTTCTTAATTAAAATAGTTGATTTAAATTATTTTTATTTCAATTGGAGTGCTTGAAACCGAACCGAGGTGGTACGAACTTCAGTTATTTAAGTGTCACCTCTTCTACTACTGGATAGGTATGTGCTATTCTCGTCTGTTAGTTGTAAACCCTTTACGCTTCAGTGCATTATAGTCTCCTTCTTTGCAGTTATGTTAAGGTTTGCTATCGTGGAAGTTTATGTGCTTTCCGGGTAAATATTTGTGAAAAAAAAGATGAGAAAAACGGTGTGTGATGTGCTGTTTCTGATATTTTTTGACGACTTTCAATATAGAAGTGTACCGTACAATTTTGAAGAATTCAATGCTTTGTTGACGGAATGTAAAAAGAGTATGATTTCTTGCAATAAGATGTGTGCTCATTTAAAACTATTCAGTAGCACCCGTTCGTGTGGCTTTTACAGAAGAACGAACTGTCAGCAGAGAAACGCGGAGGGTGGTGCCCTCCGCGTTTCCCGGACTATTTTAAGGATGGAGTTTATGATTCGATTCATAAACCCCTTCCTCTGTCGACGGATAATATTTAACTAGGAATTGATAACACTGACAACAATGTTTTGGGTCAAATAACTTTCAATATGTCACTCAAACACAAAAGTGTATCGCAGTGTAGGGCGATGTGAAAATATGATAAATTTCTACTAATGTAAATACAGAATTTGATTTAATTTACGTTATTTTTTCATTTCATTTATAAGATGTTACATGTCGCAGCTGCGTTTTTGTCTGTAGCGGTTCGATTGTAAGTTGTTCATCCGGTAGTATTGGTAGGAGTAGTTTATTTACAACTTTTTTTTTAATACATTATTAGTTCGGCCAGTTTAATAAAAACGTTTTATTTTTGTTAGGAAAAAACTACATTGAATCATTTTAGTCATTACATTGCGGAAATGTAAATATTTGTATATAAATCGATTTTTCGTTTAAATTTACTTTTTTCCTCCTTAAATTAGCCTTTTAACTATATATATTTAGTCCAATTATTACTGTTATTACAAAATATATTACTATACACTGATTGGTTCTTGATTTGAAGTTTCGTTGATTTCGTTTAAAATAGAGGAAGTTTAATATCCCTTGCGAATAATTAAGGAAACCCCGCTCAGACCCCCTTTCCCTGTATTGAATCTTGAATCTATCTACACTCACACTCTATTCCCGAAATACCGGTCCTGGAACTGGAAAACTTAAAGAACTTTATATTTACATTTCATTTTTATTATTGTTATCAGCATAATCATCGTATTTATTTAGTTTTTCTTTTTTACACTGCATCATCATCCGGATCCTGTATATAAATAATTCTTTTATTCTAGTATGTAGATAAAAGTAGATTGGGTAATGCGATACTTCACGGGTTAAAAAAAATGAAATGTCCCAGAATTGGCCTTAATGATTCAAGGGAAACCGTCTTAAAACTTTCATCAGCGTAACATTACAATATACACAAATAATTTTTGAAAAAAATGTCTTAAAGATTTAGTACTAAATATAATAAATATATAACACGTTAAAGAAAATTATTTGAGCTCATATTTACGCAGACATTGATTTGTTTTTTGGTCGGAAAACGTTTTCCAGTTATCATTCGCCCGGAAAATACATTGCAAACAAAAACGAAAACTAGATTAAAACGTCCGGATACGTATTTTTATATTAAATATATCAATATTTTATAAACACAGCATATATGGAAAGAGTTCGCGGCATATGTTAAAAGCTAAATAAAACCACAGTGAATACAACGTAAAAAAAGTAACTTAAAAGAACAAAATTAACATCCGGCATAAGTCAAGTGGTATACACAGACGATAAAAACCGTATGAATAATCAGTTTTTTGAATCAAGATGCACGGCCTTTTTAAATCCCAAGACATACGATAACATCATTGCATTGTTGGTTTGTCTGGTATTTCTCCCACCACCACCCCATTCGGTCGCCCTAAAGCATGAGACCGAATGTCCATGCCACAATGGCTATTTTGCCTCAAAAGAGATTTAGCGACCGATATCCTAATTAGGTCCTAGAGCTTACCTAACTGCGTGAGCGTAATAAGCGTGGTGCCCTACACCACTCGTTTGCGTATCCCACCGCTCATTTGGTCATATATTACTAAAATGGGAAAGCGCACCCAGTCTACTTACTAAAATATATGACTAAGTCAAATTAAAATTTATTCCGTCAAGGACAGCAATTTGCCGCTACGCCTACGTCGCTGAATGCTAGAAAGTATCTGTCAACCATAGTATAGCGCTTGGGAGCTATATTTGACTGGGAATATGAACTGTTCGAAATTTAGAACCGGTGCGTTGTGATCACCGTTCCGCTCCGGTACAGACCCGGCTCGAAATACCAAATACTTCGGCCTCGCTACCTCTTCGCATTTCCGCATGGCCGCCCGAACTTTCAGCACAAATCGATTGGGAGAGCCTTTCTCAATACGGTGGTAGCCTTGTAGGAGGTTGTTTTAAATACACCAGTGCATACTATTAAGGCTCTGCACTGAGCACTCCTTAAGTTTTGAATAAGTGCTCGATTTCTTTCCAACCTATGCGCCTAAACGGACACAGCAATGAGGTCGTACTTTCGAAGACACTTCGGTACACCATGTACAAATGTCGGCCCGACAGCCCGTAATCCTTCCGAGCATTCCTCCTAAGCTTATACTTCACAGAGACTGCGTCCGCCGCTACTTGCCTAATGCGGTTGCTAAACAGCAACTTCTCATCAAACAAAACACCTAGGTACTTATGAACTCTGACTCGGCTGATTACACAGCCTTTTAACTTAATATGGGGGATACGACTATTTGATAATTTGTCTGCACACTTGAGAAGCATACACTTCGTCTTGGGCACAGAAATCTTCAAATTTTGCATGTTCATTCAGCTCTCTGCGGTTGACAAAGTCGCCTGCACCCTCTAAC